>NC_056729.1:1844111681-1844174181 GCF_019279795.1 Protopterus annectens | reverse complement strand
ACACCCAATAGCCCTCTGTATGTATATATGTATAACTGTATATACACCCAATAGCCCTCTGTATGTATATATGTATAAATGTATATAGACCCAATTGCCCTCTGTATGTATATATGTATAAATCTATTTACACCCAATACCTCTCTGTATGTATATATGTATAACTGTATATACACCCAGTAGCCCTCTGTATGTATATATGTATAAATGTATATACACCCAATAGCCCTCTGTATGTATATATGTATAAATGTATATACACCCAATAGCCCTCTGTATGTATATATGTATAAATGTATATACACCCAATAGCCCTCTGTATGTATATATGAATAAATGTATATACACCCAATAGCCCTCTGTATGTATATAAGTATAAATGTATATACAGCAATAGCCCTCTGTATGTATATAAGTATAAATGTATATACACCCAATAGCCCTCTGTATGTATATATGTATAAATGTATATACACCCAATAGCCCTCTGTTTGTATAAATGTATAAATGTATATACACCCAATACACCTCTGTATGTATATATGTATAAATGTATATACACCGAATAGCCCTTTGTATGTATATGTATAAATGTAAATACACCCAATAGCCCTCTGTATGTATATATGTATAAATGTATATACACCCAATAGCCCTCTGTATGTATATATGTATAAATGTATATACACCCAATAGCCCTCTGTATGTATATATGTATAAATGTATATACACCCAATAGCCCTCTTTATGTATATATGTATGAATGTATATACACCCAATAGCCCTCTGTATGTATATATGTATAAATGTATATACACCCAATAGCCCTCTGTATGTATATATGTATAAATGTATATACACCCAATAGCCCTCTGTATGTATAAGTATAAATGTATATACACCAATAGCCCTCTGTATGTATATATGTATAAATGTATATACACCCAATAGCCCTCTGTATGTATATATGTATAAATGTATATACACCCAATAGCCCTCTGTATGTATATATGTATAAATGTATATACACTCAATAGCCCTCTGTATGTATATATGTATAAATGTATATACACCCAATAGCCCTCTGTATGTATATATGTATAAATGTATATACACCCAATAGCCCTCTGTATGTATATATGTATAAATGTATATACACCCAATAGCCCTCTGTATGTATATATGTATAAATGTATATACACCCAATAGCCCTCTGTATGTATATATGTATAAATGTATATACACCCAATAGCCCTCAGTATGTATATATGTATAAATGTATATACACCCAATAGCCCTCTGTATGTATATATGTATAAATGTATATACACCCAATAGCCCTCTGTATGTATATAAGTAAAAAGGTATATACACCCAATAGCCCTCTGTATGTATATATGTATAAATGTATATACACCCAATAGCCCTCTGCATGTTTATATGTATAAATGTATATACACCCAATAGCCCTCTGTATGTATATACGTATAAATGTATATATACCCAATAGCCCTCTGTATGTATATATGTATAAATGTATATACACCCAATAGCCCTCTGTATGTATATATGTATAAATGTATATACACCCAATAGCCCTCTGTATGTATATATGTATAAATGTATATACACCCAATAGCCCTCTGTATGTATATATGTATAAATGTATATACATCCAGTGGCCCTCTGTATGTATATATGTATAAATGTATATACACCCAATTGCCCTCTGTATGTATATATCTATAAATGTATATACACCCAATCCCTCTGTATGTATAAGTATAAATGTATATACACCCAATAGCCCTCTGTATGTATATATGTATAAATGTATATACACCCAATAGCCCTCTGTATGTATATATGTATAAATGTATATACACCCAATAGCACTCTGTATGTATAAATGTATAAATGTATATACACCCAATAGCCCTCTGTATGTATATATGTATAAATGTATATACACCCAATAGCCCTCTGTATGTATATATGTATAAATGTATATACACCCAATAGCCCTCTGTATGTATATATGTATAAATGTATATACACCCAATAGCCCTCTGTATGTATATATGTATAAATGTATATACACCCAATAGCCCTCTGTATGTATATATGTATAAGTGTATATACACCCAATAGCCCTCTGTATGTATATATGTATAACTGTATATACACCCAATAGCCCTCTGTATGTATATATGTATAAATGTATATACACCCAATAGCCCTCTGTATGTATATATGTATAAATGTATATACACCCAATAACCCTCTGTATGTATATATGTATAAATGTATATACACCCAATAGCCCTCTGTATGTATATATGTATAAATGTATATACACCCAATAGCCCTCTGTATGTATATATGTATAAATGTATATACACCCAATAGCCCTCTGTATGTATATATGTATAAATGTATATACACCCAATAGCCCTCTGTATGTATATATGTATAAATGTATATAAACCAATAGCCGTCTGTATGTATATATGTATAAATGTATATACACCCAATAGCCCTCTGTATGTATATATGTATAAATGTATATACACCCAATAGCCCTCTGTATGTATATATGTATAAATGTATATACACCCAATAGCCCTCTGTATGTATATAAGTATAAATGTATATACACCCAATAGCCCTCTGTATGTATATATGTATAAATGTATATACACCCAATAGCCCTCTGTATGTATATATGTATAAATGTATATACACCCAATAGCCCTCTGTATGTATATATGTATAAATGTATATACACCCAATAGCCCTCTGTATGTATATATATATATATATATATAAATGTATATACACCCAATAGCCCTCTGTATGTATATATGTATAAATGTATATACACCCAATAGCCCTCTGTATGTATATATGTATAAATGTATATACACCCAATAGCGCCCTGTATGTATATATGTATAAATGTATATACACCCAATAGCCCTCTGTATGTATATATGTATAAATGTATATACACCCAATAGCCCTCTGTATGTATATATGTATAAATGTATATACACCCAATAGCCCTCTGTATGTATATATGTATAAATGTATATACACCCAATAGCCCTCTGTATGTATATATGTATAAATGTATATACACCCAATAGCCCTCTGTATGTATATATGTATAAATGTATATACACCCAATAGACCTCTGTATGTATATATGTATAAATGTATATACACCAAATAGCCCTCTGTATGTATATATGTATAAATGTATATACACCCAATAGCCCTCTGTATGTATATATGTATAAATGTATACAAACCCAATAGCCCTCTGTATGTATATATGTATAAATGTATATACACCCAAAAGCCCCCTGTATGTATATATGTATAAATGTATATACACCCAATAGCCCTCTCTATGCATATTTGTATAAATGTATATACACCCAATAGCCCTCTGTATGTATACATGTATAACTGTATATACACCCAATAGCCCTCTGTATGTATATATGTATAAATGTATATACACCCTATAGCCCTCTGTATGTATATATGTATAAATGTATATACACCCAACAGCCCTCTGTATGTATATATGTATAAATGTATATACACTCAATAGCCCTCTGTATGTATATATGTATAAATGTATATACACCCAATAGCCCTCTGTATGTATATATGTATAAATGTATATACACCCAATAGCCCTCTGTATGTATATATGTATAAATGTATATACACCCAATAGCCCTCTGTATGTATATATGTATAAATGTATATACACCCAATAGCCCTCTGTATGTATATATGTATAAATGTATATACACCCAATAGCCCTCTGTATGTATATATGTATAAATGTATATACACCCAATAGCCCTCTGTATGTATATATGTATAAATGTATATACATCCAATAGCCCTATGTATGTATATATGTATAAATGTATATACACCAAAAAGCCATCTGTATGTATATATGTATAAAACTATATACACCCAATAGCCCTCTGTATGTATATATGTATAAATGTATATACACCCAATAGCCCTCTCTATGCATATATGTATAAATGTATATACACCCAATAGCCCTCTGTATGTATACATGTATAACTGTATATACACCCAATAGCCCTCTGTATGTATTTATGTATAAATGTATATACACCCAATAACCCTCTGTATGTATATATGTATAAATGTATATACACCCAATAGCCCTCTGTATGTATATATGTATAAATGTATATACACCCAAAAGCCCTGACTATGTATATATGTATAAGTGTATATACACCCAATAGCCCTGTGCATGAACATATGTATAAATGTATATAAACCCAATAGCCCTCTGTATGTATATATGTATAAATGTATATACACCCAGTAGCCCTCTGTATGTATATATGTATAAATGTATATACACCCAATAGCCCTCTGTATGTATATATGTATAAATGTATATACACCCAATAGCCCTCTGTATGTATATATGTATAAATGTATATACACCCAATAGCCCTCTCTATGTATATATGTATATATGTATAAATGTATATACACCCAATAGCCCTGTGCATGAACATATGTATAAATGTATATACTCTCAATATCCCCTGTGTATGTATATATGTATAAATGTATATACACCCAATAGCCCTCTGTATGTATATATGTATAAATGTATATACACCCAATAGCCCTCTGTATGTATAAATGTATATACACCCAATAGCCCTCTGTATGTATATATGTATAAATGTATACAAACCCAATAGCCCTTTGTATGTATATATGTATAAATGTATATACACCCAATAGCCCTCTGTATGTATATATGTATAAATGTATATACACCCAATAGCCCTCTGTATGTATATATGTATAAATGTATATACACCCAATAGCCCTCTGTATGTATATATGTATAAATGTATATACACCCAATAGCCCTCTGTATGTATATATGTATAAATGTATATACACCCAATAGCCCTCTGTATGTATATATGTATAAATGTATATACACCCAATAGCCCTCTGTATGTATATATGTATAAATGTATATACACCCAATAGCCCTCTGTATGTATATATGTATAAATGTATATACACCCAATAGCCCTCTGTATGTATATAAGTATAAATGTATATACACCCAATAGCCCTCTGTATGTATATATGTATAAATGTATATACACCCAATAGCCCTCTGTATGTATATATGTATAAATGTATATACACCCAATAGCCCTCTGTATGTATATATGTATAAATGTATATACACCCAATAGCCCTCTGTATGTATATATGTATAAATGTATATACACCCAATACCCTCTGTATTTCTATATTTATAATTGTATATACACCCAATAGCCCTCTGTATGTATATATGTATAAATGTATATACCCAATAGCCCGGTTTTGTATATATCTATAAATGTATATACACCCAATAGCCCTCTGTATGTATATATGTATTAATGTATATACACTCAATAGCCCTCTGTATGTATATAAGTATAAATGTATTTAAACCCAATTGCCCTCTGTATGTATGTAAGCATAAATGTATATACACCCAATAGCCCTCTGTATGCATAACGGTATATACACCCAGTAGCCCTCTTTATGTATATAATTATAAATGTATATAAACCAATAGCCCTCTGTATGTATATATGTATAAATGTATATACACCCAATAGCCCTCTGTATGTATATATGTATAAATGTATATACACCCAGTAGCCCTCTATATGTATATATGTATAAATGTATATACACCCAATAGCCCTCTGTATGTATATATGTATAAATGTATATACACCAAATAGCCCTCTGTATGTATATATGTATAAATGTATATACACCCAATAGCCCTCTGTATGTATATATGTATAAATGTATATGCACCCAATAGCCCTCTGTATGTATATATGTATAAATGTATATACACCCAATAGCCCTCTGTATGTATATATGTATAAATGTATATACACCCAATAGCCCTCTGTATGTATATATGTATAAATGTATATACACCCAATAGCCCTCTGTATGTATATATGTATAAATGTATATACACCCAATAGCCCTCTGTATGTATATATGTATAAATGTATATACACCCAACGGCCCTCTGTATGTATACATGTATAAATGTATATACACCCAATAGCCCTCTGTATGTATATATGTATAAATGTATATACACCCAATAGCCCTCTGTATGTATATATGTATAAATGTATATACACCCAGTAGCCCTCTGTATGTATATATGTATAAATGTATATACACCCAATAGCCCTCTGTATGTATATATGTATAAATGTATACAAACCCAATAGCCCTTTGTATGTATATATGTATAAATGTAAAAGCCCCCTGTATGTATATATGTATAAATGTATATACACCCAATAGCCCTCTGTATGTATATATGTATAAATGTATATACACCCAATAGCCCTCTGTATGTATATATATATGTATAAATGTATATACACCCAATAGCCCTCTGTATATTTATATGTATAAATGTATATAGCCACTATAGCCCTCTGTATGTATATGTATAAATGTATATACACCCAATAGCCCTCTGTATGTATATATGTATAAATGTATATACACCCAATAGCCCTCTGTATGTATATATGTATAAATGTATATACACCCAATAGCCCTCTGTATGTATATATGTATAAATGTATATACACCCAATAGCTCTCTGAATGTATATATGTATAACCGTATATACACCCAATAGCCCTCTGTATGTATATATGTATAAATGTATATACACCCAATAGCCCTCTGTATGTATATATGTATAAATGTATATACACTCAATATCCCTCTGTATGTATATATGTATAAATGTATATACACCCAAAAGCCCTCCGTATATATTTATGTATAAATGTATATACACCCAATAGCCCTCGGTATGTATATATGTATAAATGTATATATAAATGTATATACACCCAATAGCCCTCTGTATGTATATATGTATAAATGTATATACACCCAATAGCCCTCTGTATGTATATATGTATAAATGTATATACACCCAATAGCCCTCAGTATGTATATATGTATAAATGTATATACACCCTATAGCCCTCTGTATGTATATATGTATAAATGTATATACACCCAATAGCCCTCTGTATGTATATATGTATAAATGTATATACACCCAGTAGCCCTCTGTATGTATATATGTATAAATGTATATACACCCAATAGCCCTCTGTATGTATATATGTATAAATGTATATACACCGAATAGCCCTCTGTATGTATATATGTATAAATGTATATACACCCAATACCCTCTGTATTTATATATTTATAAATGAATATACACCCAATAGCCCTCTGTATGTATATATATATGTATAAATGTATATACACCCAGTAGCCCTCTGTATGTATATATGTATAAATGTATATACACCCAATAGCCCTCTGTATGTATATATGTATAAATGTATATACACCCAATAGCCCTCTGTATGTATATATGTATAAATGTATATACACCCAATAGCCCTCTGTATGTATATAAGTATAAATGTATATACACCCAATAGCCCTCTGTATGTATATATGTATAAATGTATATACACCCAATAGCCCTCTGTATGTATATATGTATAAATGTATATACACCCAATAGCCCTCTGTATGTATATATGTATAAATGTATATACACCCAATAGCCCTCTGTATGTATATATGTATAAATGTATATACACCCAATAGCCCTCTGTATGTATATATGTATAAATGTATATACACCCAATAGCCCTCTGTATGTATATATGTATAAATGTATATACACCCATTAGCCCTCTGTATGTATATATGTATAAATGTATATACACCCAATAGCCCTCTGTATGTATATATGTATAAATGTATATACACCCAATAGCCCTCTGTATGTATAAATGTATAAATGTATATACACCCAATACACCTCTGTATGTATATATATATATATAAATGTATATACATCCAATAGCCCTCTGCATATATATGAGTATAAATGTCTATACACCCAGTATCCCTCTGTATGTATATATGTATAAAGGTATATACACCCAATAGCACTCTGTATGTATATATGTATAAATGTATATACACCCAATAGCCCTCTGTATGTATATATGTATAAATGTATATACACCCAATAGCCTTCTCTATGTGTATATGTAAAAAATGTATATACACCCAATAGCCCTCTGTATGTATATAAGTATAAATGTATATACACCCAATAGCCCTCTGTATGTATATATGTATAAATGTATATACACCCAATAGCCCTCTGTATGTATATATATGTATAACTGCATATACACCCAATAGCCCTCTGTATGTATATGTGTAAAAATATATATACACCCAAATGCTCTCTGTATGTATGTATGTATAAATGTATATACACCCAATAGGCCTCTGTATGTATATATGTATAAATATGTATACACCAAAAAGCCCTCTGTATGTATATATGTATAAATGTATATACACCCAATAGCCCTCTGTATGTATATATGTATAAATGTATATACACCCAATAGCCCTCTGTATGTATATATGTATAAATGTATATACACCCTATAGCCCTCTGTATGTATATATGTATAAATGTATATACACCAAACAGCCCTCAGCATGTATATTTGTAGAAATGTATATACACCCAATAGCCCTTTGTATGCATATATGTATAAATGTATATAAATCCAATAGCCCTCTGTATGCATATATGTATAAACCCAATAGCCATCTGTATGTATATATGTATAAATGTATATACACCCAATAGCCCTCTGTATGTATATATGTATAAATGTATATACACCCAATAGCCCTTTGTATGTATATATGTATAAATGTATATACACCCAGTAGCCCTCTGTATGTATATATGTATAAATGTATATACACCCAATAGCCCTCTGTATGTATATATGTATAAATGTATATACACCCAATAGCCCTCTTTATGCATATATGTATAAATGTGTATACACCCAATAGCCCTCTGTATGTATATATGTATAAATGTATATACACCCAATAGCCCTCTGTATGTATATATGTATAAATGTATATACACCCAATAGCCCTCTGTATGTATATATGTATAAATGTATATACACCCAAAAGCCCCCTGTATGTATATATGTATAAATGTATATACACCCAATAGCCCTCTGTATGTATATAAGTATAAATGTATATACACCCAATAGCCCTCTGTATGTATATAAGTATAAATGTATATACACCCAATAGCCATCTGTTTGTATAAATGTATAAATGTATATACACCCAATACACCTCTGTATGTATATATGTATAAATGTATATACACCCAATAGCCCTCTGTATGTATATATGTATAAATGTATATACACCCAATAGCCCTCTGTATGTATATATGTATAAATGTATATACACCCAATAGCCCTCTGTATGTATATATGTATAAATGTATATACACCCTATAGCCCTCTGTATGTATATATGTATAAATGTATATACACCCAATAGCCCTCTGTATGTATATATGTATAAATGTATATACACCCAATAGCCCTCTGTATGTATATATGTATAAATGTATATACACCCAATAGCCCTCTGTATGTATATATGTATAAATGTGTATACACCCAATAGCCCTCTGTATGTATGTATATATGTATAAATGTATATACACCCAATAGCCCTCTGTATGTATATATGTATAACTGTATATACACCCAATAGCCCTCTGTATGTATATATGTATAAATGTATATACACCCAATAGCCCTCTGTATGTATATATGTATAAATGTATATACACCCAATAGCCCTCTGTATGTATATATGTATAAATGTATATACACCCAATAGCCCTCTGTATGTATATATGTATAAATGTATATACACCCAATAGCCCTCTGTATGTATATAAGTATAAATGTATATACACCCAGTAGCCCTCTGTATGTATATATGTATAAATGTATATACACCCAGTAGCCCTCTGTATGTATATATGTATAAATGTATATAAAGCCCCCAAAAGCCTCTGTATGTATATATGTATAAATGTATATACACCCAATAGCCCTGTGTATGTATATATGTATAAATGTATATACACCCAAAATACCTCTGTATGTATATATGTACAAATGTATATACACCCAATAGCCCTCTGTATGTATATATGTATATATGTATATACACCCAGTAGCCCTCTGTATGTATATATGTATAAATGTATATACAACCAATAGCCCTCTGTATGTATATATGTATAAATGTATATACACCCAATAGCCCTCTGTATGTATATATGTATAAATGTATATACACCCAGTAGCCCTCTGTATGTATATATGTATAAATGTATATACACCCAGTAGCCCTCTGTATGTATATATGTATAAAAGTATATACACCCAATAGCCCTCTGTATGTATATATGTATAAATGTATATACACCCAATAGCCCTCTGTATGTATATATGTATAAATGTATATACACCCAATAGCCCTCTGTATGTATATATGTATAAATGTATATACACCCAATAGCCCTCTGTATGTATATATGTATAAATGTATATACACCCAATAGCCCTCTGTACGTATATATGAATAAATGTATATACACCCAATAGCCCTCTGTATGTATATATGTATAAATGTATACATACTCAATAGCCCTCTATATGTATATATGTATAAATGTATATACACCCAATAGCCCTCTGTATGTATATATGTATAAATGTATATACACCCAATAGCCCTCTGTATGTATATATGTATAAATGTATATACACCCAATAGCCCTCTGTATGTATATATGTATAAATGTATATACACCCAACAGCCCTCTGTATGTATATATGTATAAATGTATATACACCCAATAGCCCTCTGTATGTATATATGTATAAATGCATATACACCCAATAGCCCTCTGTATGTATATATGTATAAATGTATATACAACCAATAGCCCTCTGTATGCATATATGTATAAATATATATACACCCAATAGACCTCTGTATGTATATATGTATAAATGTATATACACCCAATAGCCCTCTGTATGTATATATGTATAAATGTATATACACCCAATAGCCCTCTGTATGTATATATGTATAAATGTATATACACCCAATAGCCCTCTGTATGTATATATGTATAAATGTATATACACCTATAGCCCTCTCTATGTATATATGTATAAATGTATATACACCCAATAGCCCTCTGTATGTATATATGTATAAATGTATATACACCCAATAGCCCTCTGTATGTATATATGTATAAATATATATACACCCAATAGCCCTCTGTATGTATATATGTATAAATGTATATACACCCAAAAGCCCTGACTATGTATATATGTATAAGTGTATATACACCCAATAGCCCTCTGTATGTATATATGTATAAATGTATATACACCCAATAGCCCTCTGTATGTATATATGTATAAATGTATATACACCCAATAGCCCTCTGTATGTATATATGTATAAATGTATATACACCCAATAGCCCTCTGTATGTATATATGTATAAATGTATATACACCCAATAGCCCTCTGTATGTATATATGTATAAATGTATATACACCCAATAGCCCTCTGTATGTATATATGTATAAATGTATATACACCCAATAGCCCTCTGTATGCATATATGTATAAATGTATATACACCCAATAGCCCTCTGTATGTATATATGTATAAATATGTATACACCAAAAAGCCCTCTGTATGTATATATGTATAAATGTATATACACCCAATAGCCCTCTCTATGCATATATGTATAAATGTATATACACCCAATAGCCCTCTGTATGTATATATGTATAAATGTATATACACCCAATAGCCCTCTGTATGTATATATGTATAAATGTATATACACCCAATAGCCCTCTGTATGTATATATGTATAAATGTATATACACCCAATAGCCCTCTGTATGTATATATGTATAAATGTATATACACCCAATAGCCCTCTGTATGTATATATGTATAAATGTATATACACCCAATAGCCCTCTGTATGTATATATGTATAAATGTATATACACCCAGTAGCCCTCTGTATGTATATATGTATAAATGTATATTCACCCAGTAGCCCTCTGTATGTATATATGTATAAATGTATATAAACCCAATAGCCCTCTGTATGTATATATCTATAAATGTATATACACTCAATAGCCCTCTGTATGTATATATGTATAAATGTATATACACCTATAGCCCTCTGTATGTATATAAGTATAAATGTATATACACCCAATAGCCCTCTGTATGTATATATGTATAAATGTGTATACACCCAATAGCCCTCTGTATGTATATATGTATAAATGTATATACACCCAATAGCCCTCTGTATGTATACATGTATAAATGTATATACACCCAATAGCCCTCTGTATGTATATATGTATAAATGTATATACACCCAATAGCCCTCTGTATGCATATATGTATAAATGTATATACACCCAATAGCCCTCTGTATGTATATATGTATAAATGTATATACACCCAGTAGCCCTCTGTATGTATATATGTATAAATGTATAGACACCAAATAGCTCTCTGTATGTATATACGTATAAATATGTATACACCAAAAAGCCCTCTGTATGTATATATGTATAACTGTATATACAGCCAATAGCCCTCTGTATGTATATATGTATAAATGTATATACACCCATTAGCCCTCTGTATGTATATATGTATAAATGTATATACACCCAATAGCCCTCTGTATGTATATATGTATAAATGTATATACACCCAATAGCCCTCTGTATGTATATATGTATAAATGTATATACACCCAATAGCCCTCTGTATGTATATATGTATAAATGTATATACACCCAATAGCCCTCTGTATGTATATATGTATATATGTATATACACCCAGTAGCCCTCTATATGTATATATGTATAAATGTATATACACCCAATACCCTCTGTATTTATATATTTATAAATGTATATACACCCAATAGCCCTCTGTATGTATATATGTATAAATGTATATACACCCAGTAGCCCTCTGTATGTATATATGTATAAATGTATATAAACCCAATAGCCCTCTGTATGTATATATGTATAAATGTATATACACCCAGTAGCCCTCTGTATGTATATATGTATAAATGTATATACACCCAGTAGCCCTCTGTATGTATATATGTATAAATGTATATACACCCAATAGCCCTCTGTATGTATATATGTATAAATGTATATACACCCAATAGCCCTCTGTATGTATATATGTATAAATGTATATACACCCAATAGCCCTCTGTATGTATATATGTATAAATGTATATACACCCAATAGCCCTCTGTATGTATATATGTATAAATGTATATACACCCAATAGCCCTCTGTATGCATATATGTATAAATGTATATAAATCCAATAGCCCTCTGTATGTATATATGTATAAATGTATATACACCCAATAGCCCTTTGTATGTATATATGTATAAATGTATATACACCCAATAGCCCTCTGTATGTATATATGTATAAATGTATATAAACCCAATAGCCCTCTGTATGTATATATGTATAAATGTATATACACCCAATAGCCCTCTCTATGTATATATGTATATATGTATAAATGTATATACACCAAATAGCCCTCTGTATACATATATGTATAAATGTATATACACCCAATAGCCCTCTGTATGTATATATGTATAAATGTATATACACCCATTAGCCCTCTGTATGTATATATGTATAAATGTATATACACCCAATAGCCCTCTGTATGTATAAATGTATATACACCCAGTAGCCCTCTGTATGTATATATGTATATACACCCAATAGCCCTCTGTATGTATATATGTATAAATGTATATACACCCAATAGCCCTCTGTATGTATATATGTATAAATGTATATACACCCAATAGCCCTCTGTATGTATATATGTATAAATGTATATACACCCAATAGCCCGCTGTATCTATATATGTATAAATGTATATACACCCATAGCCCTCTGTATGTATATATGTATAACTGTATATACACCCAATAGCCCTCTGTATGTATATATGTATAAATATATATCTGTATGTATATATGTATAAATATATATACACCCAACAGCGCCCTGTATGTATTTAAGTATAAATGTATATACACCCAATAGCCCTGTGTATGTATATATGTATAAATGTATATACACCCAAAATACCTCTGTATGTATATATGTACAAATGTATATACACCCAATAGCCCTCTGTATGTATATATGTATATATGTATATACACCCAATAGCCCTCTGTATGTATATATGTATAAATGTATATACACCCAATAGCCCTCTGTATGTATATATGTATAAATGTATATACACCCAATAGCCCTCTGTATGTATATATGTATAAATGTATATACACCCAGTAGCCCTCTGTATGTATATATGTATAAATGTATATTCACCCAATAGCCCTCTGTATGTATATATGTATAAATGTATATACACCCAATAGCCCTCTGTATGTATATATGTATAAATGTATATACACCCAATAGCCCTCTGTATGTATATATGTATAAATGTATATACACCCAATAGCCCTCTGTATGTATATATGTATAAATGTATATACACCCAATAGCCCTCTGTATGTATATATGTATAAATGTATATACACCCAATAGCCCTCTGTATGTATATATGTATAAATGTATATACACCCAATAGCCCTCTGTATGTATATATGTATAACTGTATATACACCCAATAGCCCTCTGTATGTATATATGTATAAATGTATATACACCCAATAGCCCTCTGTATGTATATATGTATAAATGTATATACACCCAATAGCCCTCTGTATGTATATATGTATAAATGTATATACACCCAATAGCCCTCTGTATGTATATATGTATAAATGTATATACACCCAATAGCCCTCTGTATGTATATATGTATAAATGTATATACACCCAATAGCCCATGTATGTATATATGTATAAATGTATATACACCCAATAGCCCTCTGTATGTATATATGTATAAATGTAAATACATCCAATAGCCCACTGTATGTATATATGTATAACTGTATATTCACCCAGTAGCCCTCTGTATGTATATAAGTATACATGTATATACACCCAGTAGGCCTCTGTAAGTATATATGTATAAACGTATATACACCCAATAGTCCTGTATATGTGTATAAGTATAAATGTATATACATCCAGCAGAACTCTGTATGTAAATAAGTATAAATGTATATACACACAATAGCCCTCTGTATGTATATATGTATAAATGTATATACACCAAATAGCCCTCAGTATGTATATATGTATAAATGTTTATAAATCCAATAGCCCTCTGTATGTATATATGTATAAATGTATATACACCCAATAGCCCTTTGTATGTATATATCTATAACTGTATATACACCCAGTAGCCCTCTGAATGTATATATGTATAACAGTATATACACCCAGTAGCCCTCTGTAGGTATATATGTATATATGTATAAATGTATATAATCCCTATAACCCTCTGTATACATATATGTATAAATGTATATACACCCAATAGCCCTCTGTATGTATATATGTATAAATGTATATACACCCAACAGCCCTCTTTATGTATATATGTATAAATGGATATACACTCAATAGCCCTGTGTATGTATATATGTATAACTGTATATACACCCAATAGCCCTCTGTGTGAATATATGTATAAATGTATATACACCCAATAGCCCTCTGTATGTATATTTGTATAACTGTATATACACTCAATAGCCCTCTGTATGTATGTATGTATAAATGTATACAAACCCAATAGCCCTCTGTATATATATTTGTATAACTGTATATACACCCAATAGCCCTCTGTATGTATATATGTATAAATGTATATACACCCAATAGCCCTCTGTATGTATATATGTATAACTGTATATACACCCAGTAGCCCTCTGTATGTATATATGTATAAATGTATATACACCCAATAGCCCTCTGTATGTATATATGTATAAATGTATATACACCCAATAGCCCTCTGTATGTATATATGTATAAATGTATATACACCCAATAGCCCTCTGTATGTATATATGTATAAATGTATATACACCCAATAGCCCTCTGTATGTATATATGTATAAATGTATATACACCCAATAGCCCTCTGTATGTATATATGTATAAATGTATATACACCCAATAGCCCTCTGTATGTATATATGTATAAATGTATATACACCCAGTAGCCCTCTGTATGTATATATGTATAAATGTATATACACCCAATAGCCCTCTGTATGTATATATGTATAAATGTATATACACCCAATAGCCCTCTGTATGTATATATGTATAAATGTATATACACCCAATAGCCCTCTGTATGTATATATGTATAAATGTATATACACCCAATAGCCCTCTGTATGTATATATGTATAAATGTATATACACCCAATAGCCCTCTGTATGTATATATGTATAAATGTATATACACCCAATAGCCCTCTGTATGTATATATGTATAAATGTATATACACCCAATAGCCCTCTGTATGTATATAAGTATAAATGTATATACACCCAATAGCCCTCTGTATGTATATATGTATAAATGTATATACACCCAATAGCCCTCTGTATGTATATATGTATAAATGTATATACACCCAATAGCCCTCTGTATGTATATATGTATAAATGTATATACACCCAATAGCCCTCTGTATGTATATATGTATAAATGTATATACACCCAATAGCCCTCTGTATGTATATATGTATAAATGTATATACACCCAATAGCCCTCTGTATGTATATATGTATAAATGTATATACACCCAGTAGCCCTCTGTATGTATATATGTATAAATGTATATACACCCAATAGCCCTCTGTATGTATATATGTATAAATGTATATACACCCAATAGCCCTCTGTATGTATATATGTATAAATGTATATACACCCTATAGCCCTCTGTATGTATATATGTATAAATGTATATACACCCAATAGCCCTCTGTATGTATATATGTATAAATGTATATACACCCAATAGCCCTCTGTATGTATATATGTATAAATGTATATAAATCCAATAGCCCTCTGTATGTATATATGTATAAATGTATATACACCCAATAGCCCTCTGTATGTATATATGTATAAATGTATATACACCCAGTAGCCCTCTGTATGTATATATGTATAACTGTATATACACCCAGTAGCCCTCTGTATGTATATATGTATAAATGTATATACACCCAATAGCCCTCTGTATGTATATATGTATAAATGTATATACACCCAATAGCCCTCTGTATGTATATATGTATAAATGTATATACACCCATTAGCCCTCTGTATGTATATATGTATAAATGTATATACACCCAACAGCCCTCTGTATGTATATATGTATAAATGTATATACACTCAATAGCCCTCTGTATGTATATATGTATAACTGTATATACACCCAATAGCCTTCTGTATGTATATATGTATAAATGTATATACACCCAATAGCCCTCTGTATGTATATATGTATAAATGTATATACACCCAATAGCCCTCTCTATGCATATATGTATAAATGTATATACACCCAATAGCCTTCTGTATGTATACATGTATAACTGTATATACACTCAATAGCCCTCTGCATGTATATATGTATAACCGTATATACATCCAATTGCCCTCTGTATGTATATAGGTATAAATGTATATACCCTAAAATAGCCCTCTCTATGCATATATGTATAAATGTATATACACCCAATAGCCTTCTGTATGTATACATGTATAACTGTATATACACCCAATAGCCCTCTGTATGTATATATGTATAAATGTATATACACCCATTAGCCCTCTGTATGTATATATGTATAAATGTATATACACCCAATAGCCCTCCTTATGTATATATGTATAAATGTATATACACCCTATAGCCCTCTGTATGTATATATGTATAACTGTATATATACCCAGTAGCCCTCTGTATGTATATATGTATAAATGTATATACACCCAATAGCCCTCTGTATGTATATATGTATAACTGTATATACACCCAATAGCCCTCTGTATGTATATAAGTATAAATGTATATACACCCAATAGACCTCAGTATGTATATAAGTAGAAAAGTATATCCATCCAGTAGCCCTCTGTATGTATATAAGAATAAATATATATACACCCAATAGCCCTCTGTATGTATATAAGTATAAATGTATATACACCCAATAGCCCTCTGTATGTATATATGTATAAATGTATATACACCCAATAGCCCTCTGTATGTATATATGTATAAATGTATATACACCCAATAGCCCTTTGTTAGTATATAAGTATACATTTTTATATAAAGAATAGCCCTCTGTACGTATATATGTATAAATGTAGATACACCAAATATACCTCTGTATGTATATATGTATATATGTATATACACCCAATAGCCCTCTGTATGAATATAAGTATAAATGTACATACACCCACTAGCCTCTGTATGTATATAAGTATAAATGTATATACACCCAATAGCCCTCTGTATGTATATATGTATAAATATATATACACCCAATAGCCCTCTGTATGTATATATGTATAAATGTATATACACCCAATATACCTCTGTATGTATATACGTATAACTGTATATACCCCCAATAGCCCTGTGAATGTATATATGTATATATGTATATGCATCCAGTAGCCCTCTGTATGTATATATGTATAAATGTGTATACACTCAATAGCCCTCTGTATGTATAAGTGTATAAATGTATATACACCCTATAGCCCTCTGTATGTATATATGTATAACTGTATATACACCCAGTAGCCCTCTGTATGTATATATGTATATACACCCAATAGCCCTCTGTATGTATATATGTATAACTGTATATACACCCAATAGCCCTCTGTATGTATATAAGTATAAATGTATATACACCCAATAGCCCTCTGTATGTATATAAGTATAAATGTATATACACCCAGTAGCCCTCTGTATGTATATATGTATAAATGTATATACACCCAATAGCCCTCTGTATGTATATAAGTATAAATGTATATACAACAATAGCCCTCTGCATGTATATGTATAAATGTATATACACCCAATAGCCCTCTGTATGTATATAAGTATAAATGTATATACACCCAATAGCCCTCTGTATGTATATAAGTATAAATGTATATACACCCAATAGCTATCTGTATACATATATGTATAAATGTATATACACCCAATAGTCCTCTGTATTTATATATTTATAAATGTGTATGCACCCAATAGCCCTCTGTATATATATATGTATAAATGTATAAACACCCAGTAGCCCTCTGTAAGTATATATGCATAAATGTATATAAACCCAACAGCCCTCTGTATGTATATATGTATAAATGTATATACACCCAATAGCCCTCTGTATGTATATATGTATAAATGTATATACACCCAGTAGCCCTCTGTATGTATATATGTATAAATGTGTATATGTATAAATGTATATACACCCAGTAGTCCTCTGTGTGTATATATGTATAAATCTATATAAACCAAACAGCCCTCTGTATGTATATATGTATAAATGTATATACACCCAATAGCCCTCTGTATGTATATATGTAACACCCAGTAGCCCTCTTTATGTATATATGTATAAATGTATATGCATCCCACGGTCCTGTGTATGTATATATGTATTAAAGTATATACACCCAATAACCCTCTGCATGTATCTATGTATAAATGTATATACACCGAATAGCCCTCTGTATGTATAACGGTATATACACCCAGTAGCCCTCTTTATGTATATAATTATAAATGTATATAAACCCAATAGCCCTCTGTATGTATATAAGTATAAATGTATATACACCCATTAGCCCTCTGTATGTATATATGTATAAATTTATATACACCCTGTAGCCCTCTGTATGTATATATGTATAAATGTTTATACACCCACTATACCTCTGTATGTATATATGTATAACTGTATATACACCCAATAGCCCTCTGTATGTATATATGTATAAATGAATATGTACCCAGTAGCCCTCTGCACGTATATATGTATAAATGTATTTACACTCAATAGCCCTCTGTATGTATATATGTATAACTGTATATACACCCAGTAGCCCTCTGTATGTATATATGTATAAATGTATATAAACCCAATAGACATCTGTATGTATATATGTATAACTGTATATACACACAATAGCCCTCTGTATGTATATAAGTATAAATGTATATACACCCAATAGCCCTCTGTATGTATATAAGTATAAATGAATATACAACCAGTAACCCTCTGTATGTATATATGTATAAAAGTATATACAACCAATAGCCCTCTGTATGTATATAAGTATAAATGTATATACAACAATAGCCCTCTGTATGTATATAAGTATAAATGTATATACACCCAATAGCCCTCTGTATGCATATAAGTATAAATGTATATACACCCAATAGCCCTCTGTATGTATATAAGTATAAATGTATATACACCCAATAGCTATCTGTATACATATATGTATAAATGTATATACACCCAATAGTCCTCTGTATTTATATATTTATAAATGTGTATGCACCCAATAGCCCTCTGTATGTATATATGTATAAATGTATATACACCCAGTAGCCCTCTGTATGTATATATGTAAAATGTATATAAACCCAATAGCCCTCTGTATTTATATATGTATTAATGTATATACACCCAATAGCCCTCTTTATGTATATATGTATTAATGTATATACATCCAGCGTCCCTCTGTATGTATAAATGTATTAAAGTACATACACCCAATAGCCCTCTGTATGTATATATCTATAAATGTATATACACCGAATAGCCCTCTGTATGCATAACGGTATATACACCCAGTAGCCCTCTTTATGTATATAATTATAAATGTATATAAACCCAATAGCCCTCTGTATGTATATATGTATAAATGTATATACACCCAATAGCCCTCTGTATACATATATGTATAAATGTATATAAACCGAACAGGCCTTTGTATGTATGTATATATATATATATATATATATATATATATATATATATATATATATATATATATATAACTGTATATACACCCAGTAGCCCTCTGTATGTATGTATATATGTATAAATGTATATACACCCAATAGCCGTCTGTATGTATATAAGTATAAATGTATATACACCCAGTAGCCCTCTTTATGTATATATGTATTAATGTATATAGACCCAATAGCTCTCTGTATGTATATATGTATAAATTTATCTGCACCAAATAGCCCTCTGTATGTATATATGTATAAATGTAAATACATCCAATAGCCCACTGTATGTATATATGTATAACTGTATATTCACCCAGTAGCCCTCTGTATGTATATAAGTATACATGTATATACACCCAGTAGGCCTCTGTATGTATATATGTATAAACGTATATACACCCAATAGTCCTGTATATGTGTATAAGTATAAATGTATATACACCCAATAGCCCTCTGTATGTATATATGTATAAATGTAAATACATCCTATAGCCCTCTGTATGTATATATGTATAAATGTATATACACCAAATAGCCCTCAGTATGTATATATGTATAAATGTATATACACCCAATAGCCCTCTGTATGCATATATGTATAAATGTATATAAATCCAATAGCCCTCTGTATGTATATATGTATAAATGTATATACACCCAATAGCCCTCTGTATGTATATCTGTATAACTGTATATACACCCAGTAGGCCTCTGTATGTATATATGTATAAACGTATATACACCCAATAGTCCTGTATATGTGTATAAGTATAAATGTATATACATCCAGTAGCCCTCTGTATGTATATAAGTATAAATGTATATACACCCAATAGCCCTCTGTATGTATATATTTATAACTGTACATACACTCAGTAGCCCTCTGTTTGTATATATGTATAAATGTAAATACATCCTATAGCCCTCAATATGCATATATGTATAAATGTATATACACCCTATAACCCTCTGCATACATATATGTATAAATGAATATGCACCCAATAGCCCTCTGTATGTATATATGTATGAATGTATATACTCCCAAAAGCCCTCTGTATGTATATATGTATAAATGTATATACACCCAATAGCCCTCTGTATGTATATATGTATAAATGTATATACACCCAATAGCCATCTGTATGTACATATGTATGAATGTATATACACCCAATAGCCCTCTGTATACATATATGTATAAATGTATATAAAACCAATAGCCCTCTGTATGTATATATATATAAATATATATTAACCCAATAGCCCTCTGTATGTATATATTTGTATAAATGTATACACACCGAATAGCCCTCTGTATGTATATATGTATAAATGTATATACACCCAATAGCCCTCTGTATGCATATATGTATAAATCTATATACAACAAAGAGCCCTCTGTATGTATAACGGTATATACACCCAGTAGCCCACTGCATGTATATATGTATAAATGTATATACACCCAATAGCACTCTGTATACATATATGTGTAAATGTATATAAACCCAATAGCCCTCTACATGTATATATGTATATATGTATAAATGTATATACACCCAATAGCCTTCTGTATGTATATATGTATAAATGTATATTCACCCAACAGCCCTCTGCATGTATATATGTAAAAATTTATATGCATCCAATAACCCTCTGTATGTATATATGTATAAATGTATATACATCCAGCGGACCTCAGTATGTATATATGTATAAATATATATACACCCAATAGCCCTCTGTATGTATATATGTATAAATGTATATACACCCAATAGCCCTCTGTATGTATAAATATATATACACCCAGTAGCCCTATGTATGTATATATGTATAAATGTATATACACACAATAGCCATCTGTATGTGTATATGTATAAATGTATATACAACCAATAGCCCTCTTTATGCATATGTGTATAAATGTATATACACCCAATAGCTCTATGTATGTATATATGTATAAATGTATATACAACCAGTATCCCTCTGTATGTATATATGTATAAATTTATATGCACCCATTAGCCCTCTGTTTGTATATATGTATAACTGAATATACACCCAGTAGCCCTCTGTATGTATATATGTATAAATGTATATACACCCAATAGCCCTCTGTATGTATATATGTATAAATGTATATACACCCAATAGCCCTCTGTATGTATATATGTATAAATGTATATACACCCAATATCCCTCTTTACGTATATATGTATAAATGTATATACACCCAATAGCCCTCTATATGTATATATGTATATGCACTCAATATACTTCTGTATGTATATATGTATAACTGTATATACAACCAATAGCCCTCTGTATGTATATAGGTATAAATGTATATACTCCCAAAAGCCCTCTGTATGTATATATGTATAAATGTGTATACACCCAACAGCCCTCTGTATGTATATATGTATATCTGTATTACCACCCAGTAGCGTTCTGTATGTTAATAAGCATAAATGTATATACACCCAATAGGCATCTGTATGCATATATGTATAAACGTATATGCACCCAATAGCCCTGTGTATGTGTATAAGTATAAATGTATATACACCCAGTAGCCCTCTGAATGTATGAAAGTATAAATGTATATACACCCAATAGCCCTCTGTATTTATATATACATAACTGTATATACATCCAATAGCCCTCTGTATGTATATATGTATAAATGTATGTACAGCCAATAGCCATCTGTATGTATATATGCATAAATGTATATAAACCGTATAGCCCTCTGTATGTATATATGTATAAATGTATATACACCCTAAAGCCCTTTGTATGTATATATGTATAACTGTATATACACCCAATAGCCCTCTGTATGTAAATATTTATAACCGTATATACACCCAATTGCCCTATGTATGTATATATGTATGTGTATATACACCCTATAACCATCTGCATGCATATATGTATAAAAGTGTATACACCCTATAGCCCTCTGTATGTATATATGTATAACTGTATATACAACCAATAGCCCTCTGTATGTATATATGTATAAATGTATTCCCACAATAGCCCTCTGTATGTATATATGTATAACTCTATATACACACCCAATAGCCCTTTGTATGTATATATGTATAAATGTATATACACCCAATAGCCCTTTGTATGTATATATGTATAAATGTATATACACCCAATAGCCCTCTGTATGTATATATGTATAAATGTATATACACACAATAGCCCTCTGTATGTATATAAGTATAAATGTCTACACAGCCAATATACCTGTGTATGTATACAAGTATAAATGTATATACACCCAATAGCCCCCTGTATGTATATATGTATAAATATATATACACCCAATAGCACTCTGTATGTATATAAGCATAAATGTATATACCCTCAATATACCTCTGTATGTATATAAGTATAAATGTATATACACCCAATAGCCCTCTGTATGTCTATATGTATAAATGTATATAAACTCAATATACCTCTGTATGTATATATGTATAAATGTATATGCATCCAATAGCCTTCTGTATCTATATATGTATAAATGTATATACACCCAATATACCTCTGTATGTATATAAGTATAAATGTATATAAACCCAATAGCCCTATGTATGTATATATATATGTATATATATATATATATATATATATATATATATATATATATATATATATATATATATATATAAATGTATATACACCCAATAGCCCTCTGTATGTATATATGTATAAATGTATATACACCCAATAGCCCTCTGTATGTATATATGTATAAATGTATATACAACCAATAGCCCTCTGTATGTATATATGTATATATGTATATATATATGTATGTGTGTTGTGCTATTATTTTAAAGAGAATGATTGCATTGCACTTCTATGTTAGGGAGAATGATTGTGTTGTACTTTTATGCTATGGAGAATGATTGTCTTGTGCTATTTTCTTACAGAGAATGATTGCGTTGTACTTTTATGCTACGGAGAATGATTCTGTTGTGCTGTTATCTTACAGAGAATGATTGTGTTGTACTTTTATGTTAGGGAGAATGATTGTGTTGTGCTGTTATCTTACAGAGAATGATTGCGTTGTACTTCTATGTTAGGGAGAATAATTGTGTTGTGCTGTTATCTTACAGGGAATGATTGTGTTGTACTTTTATGTTAGGGAGAATGATTGTGTTGTGCTGTTATCTTACAGAGAATGATTGCGTTGTACTTCTATGTTAGGGAGAATAATTGTGTTGTGCTGTTATCTTACAGAGAATGATTGTGTTGTACTTTTATGCTACGGAGAATGATTGTGTTGTGCTATTATCTTACAGAGAATGATTGCATTATACGTTTATGCTACGGAGAATGATTGTGTTTTGCTGTTATCTTACAGAGAATGATTGCATTGTACTTTTATGCTACAGAGAATGATTGTGTTTTGCTGTTATCTTACAGAGAATGATTGCATTGTACTTTTATGCTACGGAGAATGATTGTGTTGTGCTGTTATCTTAGGGAGAATGATTGCGTTGTACTTTTATGCTACAGAGAATGATTGTGTTGTGCTATTATCTTACAGAGAATGATTGCATTGTACTTCTATGTTAGGGAGAATGATTGTGTTGTGCTATTATCTTACAGAGAATGATTGCGTTGTACTTTTATGCTACGGAGAATGATTGTGTTGTGCTATTATTTTACAGAGAATGATTGCATTGCACTTCTATGTAAGGAAGAATGATTGTGTTGTGCAGTTATCTTAGGGAGAATGATTGCGTTGTACTTTTATGTTAGGGAAAATGATTGTCTTGTGATATTATCTTACAGAGAATGATTGCGTTGTACTTTTATGCTACGGAGAATGATTGTGTTGTGCTATTATCTTACAGAGAATGATTGGGTTGAACTTTTATGCTACGGAGAATGATTGTGTTGTGCTATCTTACAGAGAATGATTGCATTGTACTTTTATGCTAGGAGAATGATTGTGTTGTGCTATTATCTTACAGAGAATGATTGGTTTGTACTTTTATGCTACGGAGAATGATTGTGTTATGCTATTATCTTACAGAGAATGATTGCATTGTACTTTTATGCTACGGAGAATGTGTTGTGCTGTTATCTTACAGAGAATGACTGCATTGTACTTTTATGCTACGGAGAATGATTGTCTTGTGCTATTATCTTAGGGAGAATGATTGCATTGTACTTCTATGTTCGGGAGAATGATTGTGTTGTGCTATTATCTTACAGAGAATGATTGCATTGCACTTCTATGTTAGGGAGAATGATTGTGTTGTGCTGTTATCTTAGGGAGAATGATTGCGTTGTACTTTTATGTTAGGGAGAATTATTGTCTTGTGCTATTATCTTACAGAGAATTATTGCGTTGTACTTTTATGTTACGGAGAATGATTGTCTTGTGCTGGTATCTTACAGAGAATGATTGTGTTGTACTTTTATGCTACGGAGAATGATTGTGTTGTGCTGTTATCTTACAGAGAATGATTGCATTGTACTTTTATGCTATGGAGAATGATTGTGTTGTGCTATTATCTTACAGAGAATTATTGCGTTGTACTTTTATGCTATGGAGAATGATTGTGTTGTGCTGTTATCTTACAGAGAATGATTGCATTGTACTTTTATGCTACAGAGAATGTGTTGTGCTGTTATGTTACAGAGAATGATTGCATTGTACGTTTATGCTACGGAGAATGATTGTGTTGTGCTGTTATCTTACAGAGAATGATTGCGTTGTACTTTTATGCTACGGAGAATGATTGTCTTGTGCTATTATCTTAGGGAGAATGATTGCGTTGTACTTTTATGCTACGGAGAATGATTGTGTTGTGCTGTTATCTTACAGAGAATGATTGCATTGCACTTTTATGCTACGGAGAATGATTGTATTGTGCTATTATCTTACAGAGAATGAATGCATTGTACATTTATGCTACGGAGAATGATTGTGTTGTGCTATTATCTTACAGGGAATGATTGCATTGCACTTCTGTGTTAGGGAGAATGATTGTGTTGTGCTGTTGTCTTAGGGAGAATGATTGCGTTGTACTTTTATGTTTGGGAGAATGATTGTGTTGTGCTATTATCTTACAGAGAATGACTGCATTGTACTTTTATGCTATGGAGAATGATTGTGTTGTGCTATTATCTTACAGAGAATGATTGGTTTGTACTTTTATGCTACGGAGAATGATTGTGTTTTGCTGTTATCTTACAGAGAATGATTGCATTGTACTTTTATGCTACAGAGAATGATTGTGTTTTGCTGTTATCTTACAGAGAATGATTGCATTGTACTTTTATGCTACGGAGAATGATTGTGTTGTGCTGTTATCTTAGGGAGAATGATTGCGTTGTACTTTTATGCTACAGAGAATGATTGTGTTGTGCTATTATCTTACAGAGAATGATTGCATTGTACTTTTATGTTAGGGAAAATGATTGTGTTGTGCTATTATCTTACAGAGAATGATTGCGTTGTACTTTTATGCTACGGAGAATGATTGTGTTGTGCTATTATTTTACAGAGAATGATTGCATTGCACTTCTATGTAAGGAAGAATGATTGTGTTGTGCAGTTATCTTAGGGAGAATGATTGCGTTGTACTTTTATGTTAGGGAAAATGATTGTCTTGTGATATTATCTTACAGAGAATGATTGCGTTGTACTTTTATGCTACGGAGAATGATTGTGTTGTGCTATTATCTTACAGAGAATGATTGGGTTGAACTTTTATGCTACGGAGAATGATTGTGTTGTGCTATCTTACAGAGAATGATTGCATTGTACTTTTATGCTAGGGAGAATGATTGTGTTGTGCTATTATCTTACAGAGAATGATTGGTTTGTACTTTTATGCTACGGAGAATGATTGTGTTATGCTATTATCTTACAGAGAATGATTGCATTGTACTTTTATGCTACGGAGAATGTGTTGTGCTGTTATCTTACAGAGAATGACTGCATTGTACTTTTATGCTACGGAGAATGATTGTCTTGTGCTATTATCTTAGGGAGAATGATTGCATTGTACTTCTATGTTCGGGAGAATGATTGTGTTGTGCTATTATCTTACAGAGAATGATTGCATTGCACTTCTATGTTAGGGAGAATGATTGTGTTGTGCTGTTATCTTAGGGAGAATGATTGCGTTGTACTTTTATGTTAGGGAGAATTATTGTCTTGAACTATTATCTTACAGAGAATTATTGCGTTGTACTTTTATGTTACGGAGAATGATTGTCTTGTGCTGGTATCTTACAGAGAATGATTGTGTTGTACTTTTATGCTACGGAGAATGATTGTGTTGTGCTGTTATCTTACAGAGAATGATTGCATTGTACTTTTATGCTATGGAGAATGATTGTGTTGTGCTATTATCTTACAGAGAATTATTGCGTTGTACTTTTATGCTATGGAGAATGATTGTGTTGTGCTGTTATCTTACAGAGAATGATTGCATTGTACTTTTATGCTACAGAGAATGTGTTGTGCTGTTATGTTACAGAGAATGATTGCATTGTACGCTTATGCTACGGAGAATGATTGTGTTGTGCTGTTATCTTACAGAGAATGATTGCGTTGTACTTTTATGCTACGGAGAATGATTGTCTTGTGCTATTATCTTAGGGAGAATGATTGCGTTGTACTTTTATGCTACGGAGAATGATTGTGTTGTGCTGTTATCTTACAGAGAATGATTGCATTGCACTTTTATGCTACGGAGAATGATTGTATTGTGCTATTATCTTACAGAGAATGAATGCATTGTACATTTATGCTACGGAGAATGATTGTGTTGTGCTATTATCTTACAGGGAATGATTGCATTGCACTTCTGTGTTAGGGAGAATGATTGTGTTGTGCTGTTGTCTTAGGGAGAATGATTGCGTTGTACTTTTATGTTAGGGAGAATGATTGTCTTGTGCTATTATCTTACAGAGAATGATTGCGTTGTACTTTTATGCTACGGAGAATGATTGTGTTGTGCTATTATCTTACAGAGAATGATTGGTTTGTACTTTTATGCTACGGAGAATGATTGTGTTGTGCTATCTTACAGAGAATGATTGCATTGTACTTTTATGCTATGGAGAATGATTGTGTTGTGCTATTATCTTACAGAGAATGATTGCATTGTACTTTTATGCTACGGAGAATGATTGTGTTGTGCTATTATCTTACAGAGAATGATTGCATTGTACCTTTATGCTATGGAGAATGATTGTGTTGTGCTGTTATCTTACAGGGAATGATTGCGTTTGTCTTTTATGCTACGGAGAATGATTGTCTTGTGCTGTTATCTTACAGAGAATGATTGCGTTGTACTTTTATGCTACGGAGAATGATTGTTTTGTGCTATTATCTTAGGGAGAATGATTGCGTTGTACTTTTATGCTACGGAGAATGATTGTGTTGTGCTGTTATCTTACAGAGAATGATTGCATTGCACTTTTATGCTACGGAGAATGATTGTATTGTGCTATTATCTTACAGAGAATGAATGCATTGTACATTTATGCTACGGAGAATGATTGTGTTGTGCTATTATCTTACAGGGAATGATTGCATTGCACTTCTGTGTTAGGGAGAATGATTGTGTTGTGCTGTTATCTTAGGGAGAATGATTGCGTTGTACTTTTATGTTTGGGAGAATGATTGTGTTGTGCTATTATCTTACAGAGAATGACTGCATTGTACTTTTATGCTATGGAGAATGATTGTGTTGTGCTATTATCTTACAGAGAATGATTGTGTTGTACTTTTATGCTACGGAGAATGATTGTGTTGTGCTATTATCTTACAGAGAATGATTGCATTGTACTTTTATGCTACGGAGAATGAATTTGTTGTGTTGTTATCTTACAGAGAATGATTGCATTGTACTTTTATGCTACGGAGAATGTGTTGTGCTGTTATCTTACAGAGAATGACTGCATTATACTTTTATGCTATGGAGAATGATTGTGTTGTGTTGTTATCTTACAGAGAATGATTGCGTTGTACTTTTATGCTACAGAGAATGATTGTGTTGTGCTGTTATCTTACAGAGCATGATTGCGTTGTACTTTTATTCTACGGAGAATGATTGTCTTTTGCTATTATCTTAGGGAGAATTATTGCGTTGTACTTTTATGCTACGGAGAATGATTGTGTTGTGCTGTTATCTTACAGAGAATGATTGCATTGTACTTCTATGTTAGGGAGAATGATTGTGTTGTGCTGTTATCTTACAGAGAATTATTACATTGTACTATTATGCTATGGAGAATGATTGTGTTGTGCTATTATCTTACAGAGAATAATTGCATTGCACTTCTATGTTAGGGAGATATTGTGTTGTGCTGTTACCTTACAGAGAATGATTGTGTTGTACTTTTATGCTACGGAGAATAATTGTGTTGTGTTGTTATCTTACAGAGAATGATTGCGTTATACTTTTATGCTATGGAGAATGATTGTGTTGTGCTATTATTTTAAAGAGAATGATTGCATTGCACTTCTATGTTAGGGAGAATGATTGTGTTGTGCTGTTATCTTAGGGAGAATGATTGTGTTGTACTTTTATGCTATGGAGAATGATTGTCTTGTGCTATTTTCTTACAGAGAATGATTGCGGGTTACTTTTATGCTATGGAGAATGATTGTGTTGTGCTGTGTTCTTACAGAGAATGATTGCGTTGTACTTTTATGCTACGGAGAATGATTGTGTTGTGCTGTTATCTTACAGAGAATGATTGCATTGTATTTTTATGCTACGGAGAATGATTGTCTTGTGCTGTTATCTTACAGAGAATGATTGCATTGTACTTTTATGCTACGGAGAATGATTGTGTTGTGCTGTTATCTTACAGAGAATGATTGCATTGTACTTTTATGCTATGGAGAATGATTGTGTTGTGTTATTATCTTACAGAGAATGATTGCATTGTACTTTTATGCTACGGAGAATGATTGTGTTGTGCTGTTATCTTACAGAGAATGATTGCATTGTACTTTTATGTTAGGGAGATTGATTGTGTTGTGCTGTTATCTTACAGAGAATGATTGTGTTGTACTTTTATGCTATGGAGAATGATTGTCTTGTGCTGTTATCTTACAGAGAATGATTGCATTGTATTTTTATGCTACGGAGAATGATTGTGTTGTGCTATTATCTTACAGGGAATGATTGCATTGTACTTTTATGTTAGGGAGATTGATTGTGTTGTGCTGTTATCTTACAGAGAATGATTGTGTTGTACTTTTATGCTATGGAGAATGATTGTCTTGTGCTGTTATCTTACAGAGAATGATTGCATTGTACTTTTATGCTACGGAGAATGATTGTGTTGTGCTGTTATCTTACAGAGAATGATTGCATTGTACTTTTATGCTATGGAGAATGATTGTGTTGTGTTATTATCTTACAGAGAATGATTGCATTGTACTTTTATGCTACGGAGAATGATTGTGTTGTGCTATTATCTTACAGAGAATGATTGCATTGTACTTTTATGCTACGGAGAATGTGTTGTGCTGTTATGTTACAGAGAATGATTGCATTGTACGTTTATGCTACGGAGAATGATTGTGTTGTGCTATTATCTTACAGAGAATGACTGCATTGTACTTTTATGCTACAGAGAATGATTGTGTTTTGCTGTTATCTTACAGAGAATGATTGCATTGTTCTTTTATGCTACGGAGAATGATTGTGTTGTGCTGTTATCTTAGGGAGAATGATTGCGTTGTACTTTTATGCTACAGAGAATGATTGTGTTGTGCTATTATCTTACAGAGAATGATTGCATTGTACTTCTATGTTAGGGAGAATGATTGTGTTGTGCTATTATCTTACAGAGAATGACTGCATTGTACTTTTATGCTACGGAGAATGATTGTGTTGTGCTGTTATCTTACAGGGAATGATTGCGTTTGTCTTTTATGCTACGGAGAATGATTGTCTTGTGCTGTTATCTTACAGAGAATGATTGCGTTGTACTTTTATGCTACGGAGAATGATTGTCTTGTGCTATTATCTTAGGGAGAATGATTGCGTTGTACTTTTATGTTACGGAGAATGATTGTGTTGTGCTGTTATCTTACAGAGAATGATTGCATTGCACTTTTATGCTACGGAGAATGATTGTATTGTGCTATTATCTTACAGAGAATGAATGCATTGTACATTTATGCTACGGAGAATGATTGTGTTGTGCTATTATCTTACAGAGAATGATTGCATTGCACTTCTGTGTTAGGGAGAATGATTGTGTTGTGCTGTTATCTTAGGGAGAATGATTGCGTTGTACTTTTATGTTTGGGAGAATGATTGTGTTGTGCTATTATCTTACAGAGAATGACTGCATTGTACTTTTATGCTATGGAGAATGATTGTGTTGTGCTATTATCTTACAGAGAATGATTGCATTGTACTTTTATGCTACGGAGAATGATTGTCTTGTGCTATTATCTTAGGGAGAATGATTGCGTTGTACTTTTATGCTACGGAGAATGATTGTGTTGTGCTGTTATCTTACAGAGAATGATTGCATTGCACTTTTATGCTACGGAGAATGATTGTATTGTGCTATTATCTTACAGAGAATGAATGCATTGTACATTTATGCTACGGAGAATGATTGTGTTGTGCTATTATCTTACAGGGAATGATTGCATTGCACTTCTGTGTTAGGGAGAATGATTGTGTTGTGCTGTTATCTTAGGGAGAATGATTGCGTTGTACTTTTATGTTTGGGAGAATGATTGTGTTGTGCTATTATCTTACAGAGAATGACTGCATTGTACTTTTATGCTATGGAGAATGATTGTGTTGTGCTATTATCTTACAGAGAATGATTGTGTTGTACTTTTATGCTACGGAGAATGATTGTGTTGTGCTATTATCTTACAGAGAATGATTGCATTGTACTTTTATGCTACGGAGAATGAATTTGTTGTGTTGTTATCTTACAGAGAATGATTGCATTGTACTTTTCTGCTACGGAGAATGTGTTGTGCTGTTATCTTACAGAGAATGACTGCATTATACTTTTATGCTATGGAGAATGATTGTGTTGTGTTGTTATCTTACAGAGAATGATTGCGTTGTACTTTTATGCTACAGAGAATGATTGTGTTGTGCTGTTATCTTACAGAGCATGATTGCATTGTACTTTTATTCTACGGAGAATGATTGTCTTTGCTATTATCTTAGGGAGAATTATTGCGTTGTACTTTTATGCTACGGAGAATGATTGTGTTGTGCTGTTATCTTACAGAGAATGATTGCATTGTACTTCTATGTTAGGGAGAATGATTGTGTTGTGCTGTTATCTTACAGAGAATTATTGCATTGTACTTTTATGCTATGGAGAATGATTGTGTTTTGCTATTATCTTACAGAGAATAATTGCATTGCACTTCTATGTTAGGGAGATATTGTGTTGTGCTGTTACCTTACAGAGAATGATTGTGTTGTACTTTTATGCTACGGAGAATGATTGTGTTGTGTTGTTATCTTACAGAGAATGATTGCGTTATACTTTTATGCTATGGAGAATGATTGTGTTGTGCTATTATTTTAAAGAGAATGATTGCATTGCACTTCTATGTTAGGGAGAATGATTTTGTTGTATTTTTATGCTATGGAGAATGATTGTCTTGTGCTATTTTCTTACAGAGAATGATTGCGGGTTACTTTTATGCTATGGAGAAGGATTGTGTTGTGCTGTTATCTTACAGAGAATGATTGCATTGTATTTTTATGCTACGGAGAATGATTGTGTTGTGCTGTTATCTTACAGAGAATGATTGCGTTGTACTTTTATGTTAGGGAGAATGATTGTGTTGTGCTGTTTTCTTACAGAGAATGATTGCATTGTACTTTTATGTTAGGGAGAATGATTGTGTTGTGCTGTTATCTTACAGAGAATGATTGCGTTGTACTTCTATGTTAGGGAGAATGATTGTGTTGTGCTGTTGTCTTACAGAGAATGATTGCGTTGTATTTTTATGCTACGGAGAATGATTGTGTTGTGCTGTTATCTTACAGAGAATGATTGCATTGTACTTTTATGCTATGGAGAATTATTGTGTTGTGCTATTATCTTACAGAGAATAATTGCATTGCACTTCTATGTTAGGGAGATATTGTTTTGTGCTGTTATCTTAGGGAGAATGATTGTGTTGTACTTTTATGCTACGGAGAAGTATTGTGTTGTGCTGTTATCTTACAGAGAATGATTGCATTGTACTTTTATGCTACGGAGAATGATTGTGCTGTGCTATTATTTTAAAGAGAATGATTGCATTGCACTTCTATGTTAGGGAGAATGATTGTGTTGTGCTGTTATCTTAGGGAGAATGATTGTGTTGTACTTTTATGCTATGGAGAATGATTTTCTTGTGCTATTTTCTTACAGAGAATGATTACATTGTACTTTTATGCTATGGAGAATGATTGTGTTGTGCTGTTATCTTACAGAGAATGATTGCGTTGTACTTTTATGCTACGGAGAATGATTGTGTTGTGCTGTTATCTTACAGAGAATGAGTGCGTTGTATTTTTATGCTACGGAGAATGATTGTGTTGTGTTGTTATCCTACAGAGAATGATTGCATTGTATTTTTATGCTACGGAGAATGATTGTGTTGTGCTGTTATCTTACAGAGAATGATTGCATTGTACTTTTATGATAGGGAGAATGATTGTGTTGTGCTGTTATCTTACAGATAATGATTGCATTGTACTTTTATGTTAGGGAGAATGATTGTGTTGTGCTGTTATCTTGCAGAGAATGATTGCGTTGTACTTTTATGTTAGGGAGAATGATTGTGTTGTCCTGTTATCTTACAGAGAATGATTGCGTTGTACTTCTATGTTAGGGAGAATGATTGTGTTCATAGGTTCATAGGTTCATAGGTTCATAGGTTCATACTAGGCTATCTGCCCAAGGGCATTTATAAGCCTAGCCCATAGTTATGTGGCTGTTGCCACCCCTTTAGTTTGAATAAAACTATGCCTATTATTTTGCTGTGCCTCTTTCAAGCAGTGACACTGAAGTAATCCCTGGGGTATATCTGCAATCTCCCATCCATTGGTCAAGATTCCTCTTGAACAAGGCCAGCGAGGTGCTCTGCCTCACATGTACCGGGATTTTGTTCCACAGCATAGGGAGTCTCTGGGTGATTAATCTGTCCCTCCAGCACGTTCTATTAATAACCGTGTCAAGGTTTCAGTCTCCCGTCCCTGTGGTTCTGAGGGATCTAGATTTTTTGAGGTGAAGCATATTCATCAAATCTGGGTTTGACATGGCCTTATATGTCAGGCACAGGTCACCTCTGAGCAAGCGGTATGGGACTGAATAGAGCTGGAGTTCTTTCAGTCGGGCAGCATAAGACATATTTTTGAGACCCTTTATCCTTTTGGTGAGGAACTTTTGCGGCCTTTCCAGCTGCTGCAGGTGTCGGGTCAGATACATTCCGAATGGGGCATTGTACTCAATCATAGGTCTAATAAGTGATGAGTACAGGGGGACGATGACCTCCCTTGATCTAGATGTGAAACCCTTCATGATCAGGTGGGCAATGTAGAAGGTTTTCCTAACTACTTTAGCAACATGAGTGTCAAGCGAAGGCTACTGTCAACCTGGGTCCCCAGATCCCTGATGACTTCTTCTGTGCTCATTGGATTGCCACCTATATGGTAGCTAGGGGTAACCTTGTTTTTCCCGAAGGGTATGACTATGCATTTCTTGGCGTTTAACTTTAGGCCATGGCTCTGGCACCAGTTATCTGTTTCTGTGAGGCCCTTCTGAAGGATATCTGTGTCAGATGTGTTTTCGACTATGGCGCCCAGTTTGCAGTCATCTGCAAACTTTGTCAGCCATAACCCTCCTGTGTTTGCTTGTACTTCAGAAAAGTAGATGCCGAACAGGAGTGGACCCAGGACTGAGCCCTGTGGGACACCACTTGTGACAGGCTTTGAGTCTGACATGGCTCCAGCAACTCTGACCCTGTGGGTTCTGTCACTTAGCCAGTTTGCAACCCATCTTGTGATGTATGTTGATGAGTTTTTCGATGATACCTGAGTGGGGTATTGTGTTGAAGGCCTTTGCCAGGTCGAGGTAGGCTGTATGGACTGCCTTTCCCACATCAATTGCCTTGGTGACTGTCTCGAAAAAGTCAAGCAAGTTTAAAAGGCATGATCTGCCTTTGACAAAGCCAGACTGGGTTGGATCCAAAGTCTGCAAGTTCCCTATGTCTTTATTTATGAGGTCCATTATGATCCTCTCCATGGCTTTGCAGATAAGGCTTGTCAAGCTAATGGGATGGTAATTTCCAGGGTCGGTGGAGGCACCGCCCTTGTGAAGTGGGACCACAGTCACCGTGCGCCACTCCTTGGGTACGTATCCTGAGGTGAGGCTAAGATTAAACAGCTGTCCTAACTGCGGGTTTAATTCCTCATTGAGTTTGTGGAGCACACAGCCAGGGACACCATCCGGTCCCATGGATGCTGTGTTTTTTGCCTTGGAGAGAGCAGTTCTCACCTGGGCGTTAGAGATGTTTGGCGCGCTACAATACTCTGCTATACATATCTCTTCTTTTGGGGGAGTTTGCACTGAACCTATCAGCCAGTATGTTGGCAATGTGTGTAGGTTCAGTAATCTTCACATCATTTTGAACTAATTCTGAGCATATCTGGGAGTTTCCTCCTAGGTTTCTAACATAGCTAAAGAAGGCCTTATGATTGTCTTTTGAGTCCTTGGCGATTTTTCTCTCAAAATTTGCCTTGGATGATTTTATGAGAGCTCTTAGTTTTTACTTATAATGATCAAAGGTGTCTTACCTTTCAAGGATTTTGCTCTATCTTGTAGTAGCTTCCTCCTTTTGTTGTAGAGCTTGTTTATGGCTGGGGTCCACCAGACTGGACGCTTGCCTTTGGTACAAAGAGTCTTAGGGGATTGCCTGATCCATGCAGTCCTGTAGGTGCTGGTAGAAGGCATTTGTAAGTGATTCAGCGGTTTGAGTAATGTTTACCACTGGCTCAGGGGCCTTAAAGGAGACCACACTAGTTTTTAGAAGTGTGAAGTCGGCTTTTGAGAAGTTTTTCACTGTGGTCTTTTTTATTTCAGGTGGGGGCGGGATGAGGACCTCCAGCGAGATTAGTTTATGATCTGATCTCACCAGTGAGGGTATACTTCGGTGTTGAACATTGTGATCCCATGTTCGTGATGATGAGATCAAGTATGTTTTCTCCTCTTGTGGGGATGGCGACTAGTTGTTCCATGGCATTTGAGTTTATGAACTCCAGGAACCTTTTGGCTAGAGTGCTTGGGCTTGAGTAGTGTTCCCAGTCTATATTAGGGTAGTTGAAGTCACCTAGTATGATGGTGTTTGGAGATACATTTATCCCCTCCAATGTTTTCAGGAAGGCCATGTGAGGTTCCTGAGTTTGAGAGGGTGGCCTGTAACATGCTACAAATTGCAGAGGAGTCTTGCCTATGGTTAATTGCACCTGGATGGTCTCCGATGCATCGTGCGTTGCCACCAACCTTGAGGTGTGGGTGTCCTTTATGAATATGGACCCCCCCCTCCTTTCTTGGTGTTGTCCGGATTTTGGGGCGGGCATGATATGAGGTGAAACCTGATAGTATTGGGGTGCTCTCAGGAGCCTTGAACCAGGTTTCTGTCCCAGCACAGACATCGATGTTCTCCATACTGAGAAGGGCCTCGTGTGCTGTTATCTTACAGAGAATGATTGCGTTGTATTTTTATGCTACGGAGAATGATTGTGTTGTGCTGTTATCTTACAGAGAATGATTGCATTGTATTTTTATGCTACGGAGAATGATTGTGTTGTGCTGTTATCTTACAGAGAATGATTGCATTGCACTTCTATGTTAGGGGGAATGATTGTGTTGTGCTGTTATCTTACAGAGAATGATTGCATTGTACTTTTATGTTAGGGAGAATGATTGTGTTGTGCTGTTATCTTACAGAGAATGATTGCATTGTACTTTTATGCTACGGAGAATGATTGTGTTGTGCTGTTATCTTACAGAGAATGATTGCATTGTACTTTTATGTTACGGAGAATGATTGTGTTGTGCTGTTATCTTACAGAGAATGATGCATTGTACTTTTATGTTAGGGAGAATGATTGTCTTGTGCTATTATCTTACAGAGAATGATTGCGTTGTACTTCTGTGTTAGGGAGAATGATTGTGTTGTGCTGTTATCTTAGGGAGAATGATTGCGTTGTACTTTTATGTTTGGGAGAATGATTGTGTTGTGCTATTATCTTACAGAGAATGATTGCATTGTACTTTTATGCTATGGAGAATGATTGTGTTGTGCTATTATCTTACAGAGAATGATTGCGTTGTACTTTTATGCTACGGAGAATGATTGTGTTGTGCTATTATCTTACAGAGAATGATTGGTTTGTACTTTTATGCTACGGAGAATGATTGTGTTGTGCTATCTTACAGAGAATGATTGCATTGTACTTTTATGCTACGGAGAATGTGTTGTGCTGTTATCTTACAGAGAATGACTGCATTGTACTTTTATGCTACGGAGAATGATTGTGTTGTGCTGTTATCTTACAGACAATGATTGCGTTGTACTTTTATGCTACAGAGAATGATTGTGTTGTGCTGTCATCTTACAGAGAATGATTGCGTTGTATTTTTATTCTACGGAGAATGATTGTCTTTGCTATTATCTTAGGGAGAATTATTGCGTTGTACTTTTATGCTACGGAGAATGATTGTGTTGTGCTGTTATCTTACAGAGAATGATTGCATTGTACTTCAATGTTAGGGAGAATGATTGTGTTGTGCTGTTATCTTACAGAGAATTATTGCATTGTACTTTTATGCTATGGAGAATGATTGTGTTGTGCTATTATCTTACAGAGAATAATTGCATTGCACTTCTATGTTAGGAGATATTGTGTTGTGCTGTTACCTTACAGAGAATGATTGTGTTGTACTTTTATGCTACGGAGAATGATTGTGTTGTGTTGTTATCTTACAGAGAATGATTGCGTTATACTTTTATGCTATGGAGAATGATTGTGTTGTGCTATTATTTTAAAGAGAATGATTGCATTGCACTTCTATGTTAGGGAGAATGATTGTGTTGTGCTGTTATCTTAGGGAGAATGATTGTGTTGTACTTTTATGCTATGGAGAATGATTGTCTTGTGCTGTTATCTTACAGAGAATGATTGCATTGTATTTTTATGCTACGGAGAATGATTGTGTTGTGCTATTATCTTACAGGGAATGATTGCATTGTACTTTTATGTTAGGGAGATTGATTGTGTTGTGCTGTTATCTTACAGAGAATGATTGTGTTGTACTTTTATGCTATGGAGAATGATTGTCTTGTGCTGTTATCTTACAGAGAATGATTGCATTGTACTTTTATGCTACGGAGAATGATTGTGTTGTGCTGTTATCTTACAGAGAATGATTGCATTGTACTTTTATGCTATGGAGAATGATTGTGTTGTGTTATTATCTTACAGAGAATGATTGCATTGTACTTTTATGCTACGGAGAATGATTGTGTTGTGCTATTATCTTACAGAGAATGATTGCATTGTACTTTTATCCTACGGAGAATGTGTTGTGCTGTTATGTTACAGAGAATGATTGCATTGTACGTTTATGCTACGGAGAATGATTGTGTTGTGCTATTATCTTACAGAGAATGACTGCATTGTACTTTTATGCTACAGAGAATGATTGTGTTTTGCTGTTATCTTACAGAGAATGATTGCATTGTTCTTTTATGCTACGGAGAATGATTGTGTTGTGCTGTTATCTTAGGGAGAATGATTGCGTTGTACTTTTATGCTACAGAGAATGATTGTGTTGTGCTATTATCTTACAGAGAATGATTGCATTGTACTTCTATGTTAGGGAGAATGATTGTGTTGTGCTATTATCTTACAGAGAATGACTGCATTGTACTTTTATGCTACGGAGAATGATTGTGTTGTGCTGTTATCTTACAGGGAATGATTGCGTTTGTCTTTTATGCTACGGAGAATGATTGTCTTGTGCTGTTATCTTACAGAGAATGATTGCGTTGTACTTTTATGCTACGGAGAATGATTGTCTTGCGCTATTATCTTAGGGAGAATGATTGCGTTGTACTTTTATGCTACGGAGAATGATTGTGTTGTGCTGTTATCTTACAGAGAATGATTGCATTGCACTTTTATGCTACGGAGAATGATTGTATTGTGCTATTATCTTACAGAGAATGAATGCATTGTACATTTATGCTACGGAGAATGATTGTGTTGTGCTATTATCTTACAGAGAATGATTGCATTGCACTTCTGTGTTAGGGAGAATGATTGTGTTGTGCTGTTATCTTAGGGAGAATGATTGCGTTGTACTTTTATGTTTGGGAGAATGATTGTGTTGTGCTATTATCTTACAGAGAATGACTGCATTGTACTTTTATGCTATGGAGAATGATTGTGTTGTGCTATTATCTTACAGAGAATGATTGCATTGTACTTTTATGCTACGGAGAATGATTGTCTTGTGCTATTATCTTAGGGAGAATGATTGCGTTGTACTTTTATGCTACGGAGAATGATTGTGTTGTGCTGTTATCTTACAGAGAATGATTGCATTGCACTTTTATGCTACGGAGAATGATTGTATTGTGCTATTATCTTACAGAGAATGAATGCATTGTACATTTATGCTACGGAGAATGATTGTGTTGTGCTATTATCTTACAGGGAATGATTGCATTGCACTTCTGTGTTAGGGAGAATGATTGTGTTGTGCTGTTATCTTAGGGAGAATGATTGCGTTGTACTTTTATGTTTGGGAGAATGATTGTGTTGTGCTATTATCTTACAGAGAATGACTGCATTGTACTTTTATGCTATGGAGAATGATTGTGTTGTGCTATTATCTTACAGGAATGATTGTGTTGTACTTTTATGCTACGGAGAATGATTGTGTTGTGCTATTATCTTACAGAGAATGATTGCATTGTACTTTTATGCTACGGAGAATGAATTTGTTGTGTTGTTATCTTACAGAGAATGATTGCATTGTACTTTTCTGCTACGGAGAATGTGTTGTGCTGTTATCTTACAGAGAATGACTGCATTATACTTTTATGCTATGGAGAATGATTGTGTTGTGTTGTTATCTTACAGAGAATGATTGCGTTGTACTTTTATGCTACAGAGAATGATTGTGTTGTGCTGTTATCTTACAGAGCATGATTGCATTGTACTTTTATTCTACGGAGAATGATTGTCTTTTGCTATTATCTTAGGGAGAATTATTGCGTTGTACTTTTATGCTACGGAGAATGATTGTGTTGTGCTGTTATCTTACAGAGAATGATTGCATTGTACTTCTATGTTAGGGAGAATGATTGTGTTGTGCTGTTATCTTACAGAGAATTATTGCATTGTACTTTTATGCTATGGAGAATGATTGTGTTGTGCTATTATCTTACAGAGAATAATTGCATTGCACTTCTATGTTAGGGAGATATTGTGTTGTGCTGTTACCTTACAGAGAATGATTGTGTTGTACTTTTATGCTACGGAGAATGATTGTGTTGTGTTGTTATCTTACAGAGAATGATTGCGTTATACTTTTATGCTATGGAGAATGATTGTGTTGTGCTATTATTTTAAAGAGAATGATTGCATTGCACTTCTATGTTAGGGAGAATGATTGTGTTGTACTTTTATGCTATGGAGAATGATTGTCTTGTGCTATTTTCTTACAGAGAATGATTGCGGGTTACTTTTATGCTATGGAGAAGGATTGTGTTGTGCTGTTATCTTACAGAGAATGATTGCATTGTATTTTTATGCTACGGAGAATGATTGTGTTGTGCTGTTATCTTACAGAGAATGATTGCGTTGTACTTTTATGTTAGGGAGAATGATTGTGTTGTGCTGTTTTCTTACAGAGAATGATTGCGTTGTACTTTTATGTTAGGGAGAATGATTGTGTTGTGCTGTTATCTTACAGAGAATGATTGCGTTGTACTTCTATGTTAGGGAGAATGATTGTGTTGTGCTGTTGTCTTACAGAGAATGATTGCGTTGTATTTTTATGCTACGGAGAATGATTGTGTTGTGCTGTTATCTTACAGAGAATGATTGCATTGTACTTTTATGCTATGGAGAATTATTGTGTTGTGCTATTATCTTACAGAGAATAATTGCATTGCACTTCTATGTTAGGGAGATATTGTTTTGTGCTGTTATCTTAGGGAGAATGATTGCATTGTACTTTTATGCTACGGAGAAGTATTGTGTTGTGCTGTTATCTTACAGAGAATGATTGCATTGTACTTTTATGCTACGGAGAATGATTGTGCTGTGCTATTATTTTAAAGAGAATGATTGCATTGCACTTCTATGTTAGGGAGAATGATTGTGTTGTGCTGTTATCTTAGGGAGAATGATTGTGTTGTACTTTTATGCTATGGAGAATGATTTTCTTGTGCTATTTTCTTACAGAGAATGATTACATTGTACTTTTATGCTATGGAGAATGATTGTGTTGTGCTGTTATCTTACAGAGAATGATTGCGTTGTACTTTTATGCTACGGAGAATGATTGTGTTGTGCTGTTATCTTACAGAGAATGAGTGCGTTGTATTTTTATGCTACGGAGAATGATTATGTTGTGTTGTTATCCTACAGAGAATGATTGCATTGTATTTTTATGCTACGGAGAATGATTGTGTTGTGCTGTTATCTTACAGAGAATGATTGCATTGTACTTTTATGATAGGGAGAATGATTGTGTTGTGCTGTTATCTTACAGATAATGATTGCGTTGTACTTTTATGTTAGGGAGAATGATTGTGTTGTGCTGTTATCTTGCAGAGAATGATTGCGTTGTACTTTTATGTTAGGAGAATGATTGTGTTGTCCTGTTATCTTACAGAGAATGATTGCGTTGTACTTCTATGTTAGGAGAATGATTGTGTTCATAGGTTCATAGGTTCATAGGTTCATAGGTTCATACTAGGCTATCTGCCCAAGGGCATTTATAAGCCTAGCCCATAGTTATGTGGCTGTTGCCACCCCTTTAGTTTGAATAAAACTATGCCTATTATTTTGCTGTGCCTCTTTCAAGCAGTGACACTGAAGTAATCCCTGGGGTATATCTGCAATCTCCCATCCATTGGTCAAGATTCCTCTTGAACAAGGCCAGCGAGGTGCTCTGCCTCACATGTACCGGGATTTTGTTCCACAGCATAGGGAGTCTCTGGGTGATTAATCTGTCCCTCCAGCACGTTCTATTATTAACCGTGTCAAGGTTTCAGTCTCCCGTCCCTGTGGTTCTGAGGGATCTAGATTTTTTGAGGTGAAGCATATTCATCAAATCTGGGTTTGACATGGCCTTATATGTCAGGCACAGGTCACCTCTGAGCAAGCGGTATGGGACTGAATAGAGCTGGAGTTCTTTCAGTCGGGCAGCATAAGACATATTTTTGAGACCCTTTATCCTTTTGGTGAGGAACTTTTGCGGCCTTTCCAGCTGCTGCAGGTGTCGGGTCAGATACATTCGAATGGGGCATTGTACTCAATCATAGGTCTAATAAGTGATGAGTACAGGGGACGATGACCTCCCTTGATCTAGATGTGAATCCCTTCATGAGCAGGTGGGCAATGTAGAAGGTTTTCCTAACTACTTTAGCAACATGAGTGTCAAGCGAAGGCTACTGTCAACCTGGGTCCCCAGATCCCTGATGACTTCTTCTGTGCTCATTGGATTGCCACCTATATGGTAGCTAGGGGTAACCTTGTTTTTCCCGAAGGGTATGACTATGCATTTCTTGGCGTTTAACTTTAGGCCATGGCTCTGGCACCAGTTATCCGTTTCTGTGAGGCCCTTCTGAAGGATATCTGTGTCAGATGTGTTTTCGACTATGGCCCAGTTTGCAGTCATCTGCAAACTTTGTCAGCCATAACCCTCCTGTGTTTGCTTGTACTTCAGAAAAGTAGATGCCGAACAGGAGTGGACCCAGGACTGAGCCCTGTGGGACACCACTTGTGACAGGCTTTGAGTCTGACATGGCTCCAGCAACTCTGACCCTGTGGGTTCTGTCACTTAGCCAGTTTGCAACCCATCTTGTGATGTATGTTGATGAGTTTTTCGATGATACCTGAGTGGGGTATTGTGTTGAAGGCCTTTGCCAGGTCGAGGTAGGCTGTATGGACTGCCTTTCCCACATCAATTGCCTTGGTGACTGTCTCGAAAAAGTCAAGCAAGTTTAAAAGGCATGATCTGCCTTTGACAAAGCCAGACTGGGTTGGATCCAAAGTCTGCAAGTTCCCTATGTCTTTATTTATGAGTTCCATTATGATCCTCTCCATGGCTTTGCAGATAAGGCTTGTCAAGCTAATGGGATGGTAATTTCCAGGGTCGGTGGAGGCACCGCCCTTGTGAAGTGGGACCACAGTCGCCGTGCGCCACTCCTTGGTGCGTATCCTGAGGTGAGGCTAAGATTAAACAGCTGTCCTAACTGGGGTTTAATTCCTCATTGAGTTTGTGGAGCACACAGCCGGGGACACCATCCGGTCCCATGGATGCTGTGTGTTTTGCCTTGGGGAGAGAAGTACTCACCTGGGCGTTGGAGATGTTTGGGGGCTACAATCCTCTGGTATAGATATCTCTTCTTTTGGGGGAGTTTGCACTGAACCTATCAGCCAGTATGTTGGCAATGTGTGTAGGTTCAGTAATCTTCACATCATTTTGAACTAATTCTGAGCATATCTGGGAGTTTCCTCCTAGGTTTCTAACATAGCTAAAGAAGGCCTTATGATTGTCTTTTGAGTCCTTGGCGATTTTTCTCTCAAAATTTGCCTTGGATGATTTTATGAGAGCTCTTAGTTTTTACTTATAATGATCAAAGGTGTCTTACCTTTCAAGGATTTTGCTCTATCTTGTAGTAGCTTCCTCCTTTTGTTGTACAGCTTGTTTATGGCTGGGGTCCACCAGACTGGACGCTTGCCTTTGGTACAAAGAGTCTTAGTTTTTTTTGGGATTGCCTGATCCATGCAGTCCTGTAGGTGCTGGTAGATGGCATTTGTAAGTGATTCAGCGGTTTGAGTAATGTTTACCACTGGCTCAGGGGCCTTAAAGGAGACCACACTAGTTTTTAGAAGTGTGAAGTCGGCTTTTGAGAAGTTTTTCACTGTGGTCTTTTTATTTCAGGTGGGGCGGGATGAGGACCTCCAGCGAGATTAGTTTATGATCTGATCTCACCAGTGAGGGGTATACTTCCGGTGTTGAACATTGTGATCCCATGTTCGTGATGATGAGATCAAGTATGTTTTCTCCTCTTGTGGGGATGGCGACTAGTTATTCCATGGCATTTGAGTTTATGAACTCCAGGAACCTTTTGGCTAGAGTGCTTGGGCTTGAGTAGTGTTCCCAGTCTATATTAGGGTAGTTGAAGTCACCTAGTATGATGGTGTTTGGAGATACATTTATCCTCAATGTTTTCAGGAAGGCCATGTGAGGATCCTGAGTTTGAGAGGGTGGCCTGTAACATGCTACAAATTGCAGAGGAGTCTTGCCTATGGTTAATTGCACCTGGATGGTCTCCGATGCATCGTGCGTTGCCACCAACCTTGAGGTGTGGGTGTCCTTTATGAATATGGACCCCCCCCTCCTTTCTTGGTGTTGTCCAGATTTTGGGGCCGGAACGCATGATATGAGGTGAAACCTGATAGTATTGGGGTGCTCTCAGGAGCCTTGAACCAGGTTTCTGTCCCAGCACAGACATCGATGTTCTCCATACTGAGAAGGGCCTCGTGTGCTGTTATCTTACAGAGAATGATTGCGTTGTATTTTTATGCTACGGAGAATGATTGTGTTGTGCTGTTATCTTACAGAGAATGATTGCATTGTATTTTTATGCTACGGAGAATTATTGTGTTGTGCTGTTATCTTACAGAGAATGATTGCATTGCACTTCTATGTTAGGGGGAATGATTGTGTTGTGCTGTTATCTTACAGAGAATGATTGCATTGTACTTTTATGTTAGGGAGAATGATTGTGTTGTGCTGTTATCTTACAGAGAATGATTGCATTGTACTTTTATGCTACGGAGAATGATTGTGTTGTGCTGTTATCTTACAGAGAATGATTGCATTGTACTTTTATGTTAGGGAGAATGATTGTGTTGTGCTGTTATCTTACAGAGAATGATTGCATTGTACTTTTATGTTAGGGAGAATGATTGTGTTGTGCTGTTATCTTACAGAGAATGATTGCGTTGTACTTCTGTGTTAGGGAGAATGATTGTGTTGTGCTGTTATCTTAGGGAGAATGATTGCGTTGTACTTTTATGTTTGGGAGAATGATTGTGTTGTGCTATTATCTTACAGAGAATGACTGCATTGTACTTTTATGCTATGGAGAATGATTGTGTTGTGCTATTATCTTACAGAGAATGATTGTGTTGTACTTTTATGCTACGGAGAATGATTGTGTTGTGCTATTATCTTACAGAGAATGATTGCATTGTACTTTTATAGGTTCATAGGTTCATAGGTTCATACTAGGCTATCTGCCCAAGGGCATTTATAAGCCTAGCCCATAGTTATGTGGCTTTCGCCACCCCTTTAGTTTGAATAAAAACTATGCCTATCATTTTGCTGTGCCTCTGTCAAGCAGTGACGCTGAAGTAATCCCTGGGGTATATCTGCAATCTCCCATCCATTGGTCAAGATTCCTCTTGAACAAGACCAGAGAGGTGCTCTGCCTCACATGTACCGGGATTTTGTTCCACAGCATAGGGAGTCTCTGGGTGATGAATCTGTCCCTCCAGCACGTTCTATTTATAACCGTGTCAAGGTTTAAGTCTCCCGCCTTGTGGTTCTGAGGGATCTAGATTTTTGAGGTGAAGCATATTCATCAAATCTGGGTTTGACATGGCCTTATATGTCAGGCACAGGTCACCTCTGAGCAAGCGGTATGAGACTGAATAGAGCTGGAGTTCTTTCAGTCGGGCAGCATAAGACATATTTTTGAGACCCTTTATCCTTTTGGTGAGGAACTTTTGGGGCCTTTCAAGCTGCAGCAGGTGTCTGGTCAGATACATTCGAGCGGGCATTGTACTCAATCATAGGTCTAATAAGTGATGAGTACAGGGGACGATGACCTCCCTTGATCTAGATGTGAATCCCTTCATGATCAGGTGGGTGATATAGAAGGTTTTCCTAACTACTTTAGCAACATGAGTGTCAAGCGAAGGCTACTGTCAACCTGGGTCCCCAGATCTCTGATGACTTTTCTGTGCTCAGTGGATTGCCACCTATATGGTAGCTAGGGGTAGCCTTGTTTTCCCAAAGGGTATGACTATGCATTTTTGGCGTTTAACTTCAGGCCATGGCTCTGGCACCAGTTATCCATTTCTGTGAGGCCCTTCTGGAGGATATCTGTGTCAGATGTGTTTTCGACTATGGCCCAGTTTGCAGTCATCTGCAAACTTTGTCAGCCATAACCCTCCTGTGTTTGCTTGTACTTCAGAAAAGTAGATGCCGAACAAGAGTGGACCCAGGACTGAGCCCTGTGGGACACCACTTGTGACAGGCTTTGAGTCTGACATGGCTCCAGCAACTCTGACCCTGTGGGTTCTGTCACTTAACCAGTTTGCAACCCATCTTGTGATGTATGGGTTTACATTCAAGCTGATGAGTTTTTCGATGATACCTGAGTGGGGTATTGTGTGAAGGCCTTTGCCAGGTCGAGGTAGGCTGTATGGACTGCCTTTCCTCATCAATGGCCTTGGTGACTGTCTCGAAAAGTCAACCAAGTTTAAGAGGCAGGATCTGCCTTTGACAAAGCCAAACTGAGTTGGATCCAAAGTCTGCAAGTTCCCTATGTCTTTATTTATGAGTTCCATTATGATCCTCTCCATGGCTTTGCAGATAAGGCTTGTCAAGCTAATGGGGCGGTAATTTCCAGGGTCTGTGGAGGCACCGCCCTTATGAAGTGGGACCACAGTCGCCGTGCGCCACTCCTTGGGTACGTATCCTGAGGTGAGCAAATACGTCCAGGGAAAGCAAAATAAGATGTAACAAGAGTAAAGCCACTGATGGAAAATAATATCCAAAAACAAAAATAGCGTATACTATTTTATTAGCCGCTTTCGTAAAATAACTTCATCAGAATAATTACAACAGTTCAACTGACATCTTATATATCCAATACAAATCATGTGACCAGTTAATAAATTAGAATAAAAAACATTTTTTAAAAAGACATTTCACTTTAAAAATTCTTTAAATAATCTAAATCATTCTATATAACCTAGTGGAAGTGCGAGAAAATGGAATAGCCAGCTTTATTTACATTCAGCCTACGTTGATTTAAATAACATTTTATATTTATAGTCTCATTAAGTCCAGGAGGACTATCGGACTTTAACTTAATTTGCCAGTAGGTCTCTCGTTGAAGGAGAAAGTTCTTAAAATCCCCTTCCCTCAAATCTTTCCGTCCCACTTCTAGTATAGAAAATAAAAATTTTTTAAAAGTTGGACAGTTCAAGGAATGCTTAAACAAAGCATTCCTTTCATCCTTAGACCTAATACTGTAAAGGTGTTCTCTAATACGTATCCGGAGCTCCCTTGTGGTCATCCCAATATAGAAAGATTCACAAGCGGAGCACAGGGCGATATAAACAACACCCTTGGTTCCACAGTTGACATTACCAGGAACTTCTAAAGTTCTACTACTGGTACTAACAACAATGTAAGGTCCGGTGTGAATAAAGCGCAAAATTACAGCTGTTACACTGGAACATTCCTCTTCTCTGGGTGATAGAGTTAACATCACGGTTCCCCCTTAACTCAAAAATTCTCCTTAAATTAAAACCGCTTTTGGAAATAAAAACTGGCTTCTCCCCCAATGACTCAAAAACATCCTTGTTACCTTTTATAATACCCCAGTTCCTCCTGATAATATTTTGTATCTCCCTGTTGTCAGAACTTATTTCCAACGAACAAAATAAATTAATATCCCCTTCATTTGCAGACTTCCTCATACTAATGCTAACAGTCTCATTATTCTGGAGATTTAACAAAGGGTAATATTTACTATCCCTTTGAGACCAAATTTCCTTCATAATTCTATCCAAATCATTTGAAATATAACCCTATTAATAAAAGGGATGAAATAAACAAAAATTCAACTTCCAAATCTAACTCCTTGGAGGTCATACGGCTTGCCCGTATATACTGCCCCCTTGGAATGTTGTTGGTAATGGACTTAGGGTGACCACTTTTATAATGCAAATAACCGTTATTAAAGGTTTTTTTGCGATAAATTGAACTGTGCAGTCTTTCTTCTGCATAATCCCAATATAGGGTCACATCTAGAAAATTAACTCTATGTCCCTGGCAGCCTCTTGTAAATTTCAAATATTCAGAAAGTGTGTTAATTTCCACAAAAACTTGGTCAATAGTGGTATGATCCCCTTCAATAATAAAAAACAAATCGTCCATAAAGCGACAATAGAAACAAATTTTAAATTTGTTAGTCAAGATGGGTATATATTGTTTCTCCCACCAGGCCATAACCAAATTGGCAAATGCCGGTGCCGCTGAGGAGCCCATGGCCACCCCTTTTTTCTGTCGGTAATATGTATTGCCAAATAGAAAAAAGTTGTTCTCCAGCGTAACCTCTATTAACCGACATATGATAGAAATTATGTCGTTGCCAAAATTTGGACAACTCGTGGACAAAAAACTCCGTATAGCCTCAACCCCCTCAAAATGAGGAATACATGTAAATAGGGAAATTACATCCAATGTAAACATAATTTTTGACTCAGGATTATAGCCCTGTGTATAAATGAAATCATTAATTCTCCTAAGAAAATGCCAGGAATCCTGAACAAAAGAAGGTTGATTTGAAACCACAGGTCCAAGAACAGCATCCAGGACCAACGATATTCCTTCAGTAGCTGAATATGGGGCCGAAACAATCGGTCTGAAAGGTGGCCTAACAACAGACTTATGTACCTTGGGAATACCAAATAGTACACCTATCCTAGGGTTATTAATCTCGCAAAATTCATATAGTTCCAGAGAAATTTCCCCACTCATAAGGGCGTCGTATAAAAAGGACTGGATTAGACGATAACGCCGTTTAATCTCATATAAAGGGATGATTTCATATTCATCCTGGTTATTCAAAAGTTCAAGCATACCATTTTCATACATTTCTTTCTTCATAATTACTATATTATTACCTTTGTCGCTTTTCATAAAACGAAATTTATCTGTCATTTTCCTTAAATTATTCAAAGCTAATCTTTCATCATTTGTCAAATTGCCACCAAAATTAACATTATGACATAATAGGTTTTCAACATCCTTAATGCAAGTTTCTTCGAATACCCTTATAGTGTGGTGTAACTTTGGACAGAAAACAGAGGGTTTAACAAAAGTTTTCTGAGTTGAAGGAACTTCATTCAATAAAAAATGCAGATTTAACTTCCTAGAATATTTTTTAATGTCCACAACAGTTCTTACATAGTTGGCCCTATTGTCAGGGATGAAATTCAATCCTAACTTTAGCACAGCAAGTTCACCAGGATCAAAAGTATAACCTGATAAATTTATGATGCTAAAATGTTCCTTTGAAGGCTCTATGTCTCGTCCCCCGAGGACTGGGAACTCAAAAAAGTTCGGCTTCTCGTTGATACTGTCTTGGTCGCCACTTGATTTTTCCTAGTGGGCGCTGTAACTGTAGATGGTAAAGGCGCTGAATGTACTGAACCGGTCACTATAGAGGGACCAGCAGTGTTGTTTTTATCTACTAACTCCGTGGACACCAACTGTGGAAAATTCTCCTCATTAACCAAAATGTTCAGATCCCCCTGCCCCTTGTCCGGATCAGTGTTATTACTAAAATATGTCCTAGTTGCAACACGGTCGCTCAAAACAGTTTTAAAACGACCGTTTGGTTCAAACCTTTTTGGAACATTATTGCCTAACCCACGGTCAGCACCTACTTGGTTCACACTATTAAAATGATAATTGTTGTCAATTATGTCCTGTCTTTGTCCTTTGTTGTTAGTCAATCTATTAGATTTATTAGGGATACCAAAGTTAGTGTAAGCCGAATTGCTGTTGTATACTTCAATATCCCGTAACAACTTGAGGTGCTTTCTATTCGTATTGTCTAATGAGAATTGTTCCGTTTCCTTTGAAACGGATTCAAAAAATTCACCAAACTTAACAGTCCCTAGGGACTGTTTAAAAAAGGACTCTAGCTCCACAATTTCTTTTCTTAACATGTCCTTTTTCTTCAAATTATTGTCATAAAGCAACTTCAAAAATTTAAGTCCCGCTTCGTTAAAAAAGGACACTAACTCGTCAAAGAATGCGTCGCTAGAATGAACCCCATTGGGGCACTTAAAAAATCTCAAACCCTTGGGGACAATTTGCAGCTCCAAACAACGAGAAAAATAACAATTCTCAATATGAATAGCATCGTACCTCTTTAAAAGTTTAGTTAACTGTTCACGTTTGGTACTGAAATCCTTGTTGAAAACCATGTTCGGCGCCTTCTCAGATGTTCCCAGCTCTTTGAAAGGGTTGTCGGCACGGTCGATCAGCTTCTGAAAACTTGCTTGACCAATAATGCGTTGACAAACTGGAACTGCTGGATTACGCTCACATAATACTCGGTCCGTATGAATTGCTGCTTCTGGTTCAAAATGAAGCCCCACCGGACTGGAAGCCCTAATGGTGGTTTCCGGATCCTGGTTACGCAGGGATAAGACCTTTAAAGAGTTTTTTATCTCTATTAGTGTCGCATACAAAAGCATGTTAAAGTTATTGGCTTCCATTGACGGTGTTGCATGAATGCTTACGTTAAGCAAAGGATCCTCTATAGCCTCCGCCATGAACAAAACACATCCAATAAACACAATAAATAGTCCAACCAGTAAACAAATACGTCCAGGGAAAGCAAAATAAGATGTAACAAGAGTAAAGCCACTGATGGAAAATAATATCCAAAAACAAAAATAGCGTATACTATTTTATTAGCCGCTTTCGTAAAATAACTTCATCAGAATAATTACAACAGTTCAACTGACATCTTATATATCCAATACAAATCATGTGACCAGTTAATAAATTAGAATAAAAAACATTTTTTAAAAAGACATTTCACTTTAAAAATTCTTTAAATAATCTAAATCATTCTATATAACCTAGTGGAAGTGCGAGAAAATGGAATAGCCAGCTTTATTTACATTCAGCCTACGTTGATTTAAATAACATTTTATATTTATAGTCTCATTAAGTCCAGGAGGACTATCGGACTTTAACTTAATTTGCCAGTAGGTCTCTCGTTGAAGGAGAAAGTTCTTAAAATCCCCTTCCCTCAAATCTTTCCGTCCCACTTCTAGTATAGAAAATAAAAATTTTTTAAAAGTTGGACAGTTCAAGGAATGCTTAAACAAAGCATTCCTTTCATCCTTAGACCTAATACTGTAAAGGTGTTCTCTAATATATCCGAGCTCCCTTGTGGTCATCCCAATATAGAAAGATTCACAAGGAGCACAGGGCGATATAAACAACACCCTTGGTTCCACAGTTGACATTACCAGGAACTTCTAAAGTTCTACTACTGGTACTAACAACAATGTAAGGTCCGGTGTGAATAAAACGGCAAAAATTACAGCTGTTACACTGGAACATTCCTCTTCTCTGGGTGATAGAGTTAACATCACGGTTCCCCCTTAACTCAAAAATTCTCCTTAAATTAAAACCGCTTTTGGAAATAAAAACTGGCTTCTCCCCCAATGACTCAAAAACATCCTTGTTACCTTTTATAATACCCCAGTTCCTCCTGATAATATTTTGTATCTCCCTGTTGTCAGAACTTATTTCCAACGAACAAAATAAATTAATATCCCCTTCATTTGCAGACTTCCTCATACTAATGCTAACAGTCTCATTATTCTGGAGATTTAACAAAGGGTAATATTTACTATCCCTTTGAGACCAAATTTCCTTCATAATTCTATCCAAATCATTTGAAATATAACCCCTATTAATAAAAAGGGATGAAATAAACAAAAACTCAACTTCCAAATCTAACTCCTTGGAGGTCATACGGCTTGCCCGTATATACTGTCCCCTTGGAATGTTGTTGGTAATGGACTTAGGGTGACCACTTTTATAATGCAAATAACCGTTATTAAAGGTTTTTTTGCGATAAATTGAACTGTGCAGTCTTTCTTCTGCATAATCCCAATATAGGGTCACATCTAGAAAATTAACTCTATGTCCCTGACAGCCTCTTGTAAATTTCAAATATTCAGAAAGTGTGTTAATTTCCACAAAAACTTGGTCAATAGTGGTATGATCCCCTTCAATAATAAAAAACAAATCGTCCATAAAGCGACAATAGAAACAAATTTTAAATTTGTTAGTCAAGATGGGTATATATTGTTTCTCCCACCAGGCCATAACCAAATTGGCAAATGCCGGTGCCGCTGAGGAGCCCATGGCCACCCCTTTTTTCTGTCGGTAATATGTATTGCCAAATAGAAAAAAGTTGTTCTCCAGCGTAACCTCTATTAACCGACATATGATAGAAATTATGTCGTTGCCAAAATTTGGACAACTCGTGGACAAAAAACTCCGTATAGCCTCAACCCCCTCAAAATGAGGAATACATGTAAATAGGGAAATTACATCCAATGTAAACATAATTTTTGACTCAGGATTATAGCCCTGTGTATAAATGAAATCATTAATTCTCCTAAGAAAATGCCAGGAATCCTGAACAAAAGAAGGTTGATTTGAAACCACAGGTCCAAGAACAGCATCCAGGACCAACGATATTCCTTCAGTAGCTGAATATGGGGCCGAAACAATCGGTCTGAAAGGTGGCCTAACAACAGACTTATGTACCTTGGGAATACCAAATAGTACACCTATCCTAGGGTTATTAATCTCGCAAAATTCATATAGTTCCAGAGAAATTTCCCCACTCATAAGGGCAACTTTTAAAAAATTTTTATTTTCTATACTAGAAGTGGGACGGAAAGATTTGAGGGAAGGGGATTTTAAGAACTTTCTCCTTCAACGAGAGACCTACTGGCAAATTAAGTTAAAGTCCGATAGTCCTCCTGGACTTAATGAGACTATAAATATAAAATGTTATTTAAATCAACGTAGGCTGAATGTAAATAAAGCTGGCTATTCCATTTTCTCGCACTTCCACTAGGTTATATAGAATGATTTAGATTATTTAAAGAATTTTTAAAGTGAAATGTCTTTTTAAAAAATGTTTTTTATTCTAATTTATTAACTGGTCACATGATTTGTATTGGATATATAAGATGTCAGTTGAACTGTTGTAATTATTCTGATGAAGTTATTTTACGAAAGCGGCTAATAAAATAGTATACGCTATTTTTGTTTTTGGATATTATTTTCCATCAGTGGCTTTACTCTTGTTACATCTTATTTTGCTTTCCCTGGACGTATTTGTTTACTGGTTGGACTTTTTATTGTGTTTATCCTGAGGTGAGGCTAAGATTAAACAGCTGTCCTAACTGTGGGTTTAATTCCTCATTGAGTTCATGAAGCACACAGCCGGGGACACCATCCGGTCCCATGGATGCTGTGTTTTTTGCCTTAGTGAGGGCAGTTCTCACCTGGGCGTTGGAGATGTTTGGGGGGCTACAATCCTCTGGAATAGATATCTCTCCTTTTGGGGGGGGAGGGGGGGGGAGAAGTTTGCACTGAACCTGTCAGCCAGTATGTTGGCAATGTGTGTAGGTTCAGTAATTTTCACATCATTTTGAACTAATTCTGAGCATATCTGGGAGTTTCCTCCTAGGTTTCTAACATAGCTAAAGAAGGCCTTATGATTCTCTTTAGAGTCCTTGGCGATTTTTCTCTCAAAATTTGCCTTGGATGATTTTATGAGAGCTCTTAGTTTTTTACTTATAATGATCAAAGGTGTCTTACCTTTCAAGGATTTTGCTCTATCTTGTAGTAGCTTCCTCCTTTTGTTGTAGAGCTTGTTTATGGCTGGGGTCCACCAGACTGGACGCTTGCCTTTGGTACAGAGAGTCTTAGTTTTGTTTGGGATTGCCTGATCCATGCAGTCCTGTAGGTGCTGGTAGAAGGCATTTGTAAGTGATTCAGCGGTTTGAGTAATGTTTACCACTGGCTCAGGGGCCTTAAAGGAGACCACACTAGTTTTTAGAAGTGTGAAATCGGCTTTTGAGAAGTTTTTCACTGTGGTCTTTTTGTTTCAGGTGGGGGCGGGATGAGGACCTCCAGCGAGATTAGTTTATGATCTGATCTCACCAGTGAGGGTATACTTCGGTGTTGAACATTTTGATCCCATGTTCGTGATGATGAGATCAAGTATGTTTTCTCCTCTTGTGGGGATGGTGACTAGTTGTTCCATGGCATTTGAGTTTATGAACTCCAGGAATCTTTGGGTTAGAGTGTTCGGGCTTGAGTAGTGTTCCCAGTCTATATTAGGGTAGTTAAAGTCCCTAGTATGATGGTGTTTGGAGATACATTTATCCCTCCAATGTTTTCAGGAAGGCCATGTGAGGTTCCTGAGTTTGAGAGGGTGGCCTGTAACATGCTACAAATTGCAGAGCAGTCTTGCCTATGGTTAATTGCACCTGGATGGTCTCCGATGCATCATGCGTTGCCACCAACCTTGAGGTGTGGGTGTCCTTTATGAATATGGACACCCCTCCTTTCTTGGTGTTGTCCGGATTTTGGGGCGGAACGCATGATATGAGGTGAAACCTGTTAGTGCTGGGGTGCTCTCAGGAGCCTTGAACCAGGTTTCTGTCACAGCACAGACATCGATGTTCTCCATATTGAGAAGGGCCTCAGTGCGTGCATCTTGAGATTGAGACTTCTGGCATTGAGCAGCATTACCCTTAGTTTTTTCCTTTTGGTGTTCTAGGGTGGTAGGTTTAGAATTTGAGCCTTGCCTAAAAAGGCACTATGGGGGTGGCAAGAGCCTTTGCCAATATCCGGAAGCCCAGGGTGACAGGTGCAAGCCGTCCCTTGCGAGCAGCGTGGCTTGTCCAGCATGTCATCCCAGGCAGACAGACATTGGATCCCCTTTGAATGACACCAGAATTTAAGCCAATTATTAAAGCTGATCATCTTATCACTGTATTGTGGCATCATTCTAGGTGAAGGTAGGATACTGCTCAAGGTCAGGGTCATACCTGCCTGGGCTACATAATCAGAGAGCTCCTCGATGTCCCTTTTCATGTAGTCCAAGGAGTGCGTCTCAGGTCGTTGACACCAGCGTGGACAATGACTGAGTCGTACTTGTACCTGCTGTTGAGAGACCTGAGTGCTTGCGTTATGTGGCGGATTCTAGCGCCTGACAGGCAGCTTACTGTGACCTTCTCTTTACTCAGTCTGGTGAGGGGACATCAGTGTGTCTGACTATGGAATCACCAATGACAAGTGTGTCTGGCATTTTGTTTGGCCTTAAGGGCTGTGACTGTTTGACACTCTGACTGTGTGGTCTATGTGTTGCATGTGTTGGGTCGTGAGGTGGTAGTTGTTTGGGTGTCTGCTTTGGTGGCCTCTGCTGTTTTGGTAAATTTTTGATCAGAGCCTCCAGTATGTCTTTGTGTGAGTATGTGTATGATTTGAAGTTGTGATGGTACCATGTGTGACTGGGTATGTATTGTGTGTGGTTACCTTCTCCTCCTGTCTGGTCTTGCCAGTCCTATGTTGAGAGAGCTCAGCCTCCAGTTTGGCCGTATAGTTGCATCTCTCGCATGTATTTGTGTTTTGTGGGAGAAGGAGAGGATTGTCTGTGTACATGAGGCAGTTGTAACATTGCCTCAATATTCCCAGGTTCACCAGTTGAGCTGGAGAGGACACTAGCAACTGATCCTTCGACATACTAGAAGTAGTAGATAAAGAGACTTTCAAAGGACTCCGGGGAAGTGGGTTTTAGGCTGGTGGGGTACTATCTATAATAAGAGTGCTTTATCAAGGTGCAAGTACTGTAGGAGTAAGTGCTAGGCTTTACAGATAGAGAATAGTCTACTTGGGAATCAAGTAGAGATGAACTTTTCAGTTATAGGATATGCTGGTTAGATCAGCAGTACAGCTCGAGGAAGGTAGTTTTAAGGGAAAATTGGAAGAGTGGAATTTAGATGGCCCAAATAGTTTAACCTTGTTTAACCGCTGCTCTTGTGTGCAACAGTGGTAACTCCGCTAAATCGCTTACACGTTTAGCGTGTTTTATAGCAGGGGCTGAAGGGAGCTAGGAATTGGCCCAAAGCGACCAATGGACTACTAGTTTCTGGCTGAAACTTCACCAAATCAGACAAAAGGCGCTCAGTGCTTCCCACTCCCACTGGTAAGCAAAGAAACTTCCCACCTTCCTAATAAGGCAATGGATCAGTAACAGGAACTAAAAACAAAGCCCAGGGATCAGCAACTCTGAAACTGGACTACTCTAGTTCAGTAAGGCGGAAAACAAGAGATTTTTGTTTTTATTACAGAGACAAGCGAAAAAACAGACAGTAATTGCTGTAAATCGGCTAGCGCACTTTAGTGTGTAGCCTACAGAAACAATTTGCAACAATTAGTAACTTAAAGTGCAATAAACAGTGTAAAATGCAGAAATCACTTAAAGTAGCAATAAAACAGGCGAAATGCAGTTGCTAGCTTAAATAACAGTGGGAAAGCCACAAAAATACTTATATCTGGTAGAAAGTCACTCTTTTAGCTCTCTGCTGCTTGGATCACCCTGCAGGCCACCACGAGGATCTGTGCTGAGTTGGTACAAGCTGGAAAAGCGTGTTTAGCGTGTTTTATAGCAGGGGCTGAAAGGAGCTAGGAATTGGCCCAAAACAACCAATGGACTACTAGTTTCTGGCTGAAACTTCACCAAATCGGACAGAAAGGCTGCTCAGTGCTTCCCACTCCCACTGGTAAGCAAATAAACTTCCCTCCTCCCTAATAAGGCAATGAATCAGTAACAGGAACTAAAAACAAAGCCCAGGGATCAGCAACTCTGAAACTGGACTACTCTAGTTCAGTAAGGCAGGAAAACAAGAGATTTTTTTTTTTTTTTATTACAGAGACAAGGAAAAAAACAGACAGTAAATGCTATAAATGCTGTAAATCGGCTAGCGCACTTTAGTGTGTAGCCTACAGAAACAATTTGCAACAATTAGTAACTTAAAGTGCAATAAACAGTGTAAAATGCAGAAATCACTTAAAGTAGCAGTAAAACAGGCGAAATGCAGTCGCTAGCTTAAATAACAGTGGGAAAGCCACAAAAAATACTTATATCTGGTAGAAAGTCACTCTTTTAGCTCTCTGCTGCTTGGAGAATGAATTTGTTGTGTTGTTATCTTACAGAGAATGATTGCATTGTACTTTTCTGCTACGGAGAATGTGTTGTGCTGTTATCTTACAGAGAATGACTGCATTATACTTTTATGCTATGGAGAATGATTGTGTTGTGTTGTTATCTTACAGAGAATGATTGCGTTGTACTTTTATGCTACAGAGAATGATTGTGTTGTGCTGTTATCTTACAGAGCATGATTGCATTGTACTTTTATGTTACGGAGAATGATTGTCTTGTGCTATTATCTTAGGGAGAATTATTGCGTTGTACTTTTATGCTACGGAGAATGATTGTGTTGTGCTGTTATCTTACAGAGAATGATTGCATTGTACTTCTATGTTAGGGAGAATGATTGTGTTGTGCTGTTATCTTACAGAGAATTATTGCATTGTACTTTTATGCTATGGAGAATGATTGTGTTGTGCTATTATCTTACAGAGAATAATTGCATTGCACTTCTATGTTAGGGAGATATTGTGTTGTGCTGTTACCTTACAGAGAATGATTGTGTTGTACTTTTATGCTACGGAGAATGATTGTGTTGTGTTGTTATCTTACAGAGAATGATTGCGTTATACTTTTATGCTATGGAGAATGATTGTGTTGTGCTATTATTTTAAAGAGAATGATTGCATTGCACTTCTATGTTAGGGAGAATGATTGTGTTGTGCTGTTATCTTAGGGAGAATGATTGTGTTGTACTTTTATGCTATGGAGAATGATTGTCTTGTGCTATTTTCTTACAGAGAATGATTGCGGGTTACTTTTATGCTATGGAGAAGGATTGTGTTGTGCTGTTATCTTACAGAGAATGATTGCATTGTATTTTTATGCTACGGAGAATGATTGTGTTGTGCTGTTATCTTACAGAGAATGATTGCGTTGTACTTTTATGTTAGGGAGAATGATTGTGTTGTGCTGTTTTCTTACAGAGAATGATTGCGTTGTACTTTTATGTTAGGGAGAATGATTGTGTTGTGCTGTTATCTTACAGAGAATGATTGCGTTGTACTTCTATGTTAGGGAGAATGATTGTGTTGTGCTGTTGTCTTACAGAGAATGATTGCGTTGTATTTTTATGCTACGGAGAATGATTGTGTTGTGCTGTTATCTTACAGAGAATGATTGCATTGTACTTTTATGCTATGGAGAATTATTGTGTTGTGCTATTATCTTACAGAGAATAATTGCATTGCACTTCTATGTTAGGGAGATATTGTTTTGTGCTGTTATCTTAGGGAGAATGATTGTGTTGTACTTTTATGCTACGGAGAAGTATTGTGTTGTGCTGTTATCTTACAGAGAATGATTGCATTGTACTTTTATGCTACGGAGAATGATTGTGCTGTGCTATTATTTTAAAGAGAATGATTGCATTGCACTTCTATGTTAGGAGAATGATTGTGTTGTGCTGTTATCTTAGGGAGAATGATTGTGTTGTACTTTTATGCTATGGAGAATGATTTTCTTGTGCTATTTTCTTACAGAGAATGATTACATTGTACTTTTATGCTATGGAGAATGATTGTGTTGTGCTGTTATCTTACAGAGAATGATTGCGTTGTACTTTTATGCTACGGAGAATGATTGTGTTGTGCTGTTATCTTACAGAGAATGAGTGCGTTGTATTTTTATGCTACGGAGAATGATTGTGTTGTGTTGTTATCCTACAGAGAATGATTGCATTGTATTTTTATGCTACGGAGAATGATTGTGTTGTGCTGTTATCTTACAGAGAATGATTGCATTGTACTTTTATGATAGGGAGAATGATTGTGTTGTGCTGTTATCTTACAGATAATGATTGCGTTGTACTTTTATGTTAGGGAGAATGATTGTGTTGTGCTGTTATCTTGCAGAGAATGATTGCGTTGTACTTTTATGTTAGGGAGAATGATTGTGTTGTCCTGTTATCTTACAGAGAATGATTGCGTTGTACTTCTATGTTAGGGAGAATGATTGTGTTCATAGGTTCATAGGTTCATAGGTTCATAGGTTCATACTAGGCTATCTGCCCAAGGGCATTTATAAGCCTAGCCCATAGTTATGTGGCTGTTGCCACCCCTTTAGTTTGAATAAAACTATGCCTATTATTTTGCTGTGCCTCTTTCAAGCAGTGACACTGAAGTAATCCCTGGGGTATATCTGCAATCTCCCATCCATTGGTCAAGATTCCTCTTGAACAAGGCCAGCGAGGTGCTCTGCCTCACATGTACCGGGATTTTGTTCCACAGCATAGGGAGTCTCTGGGTGATTAATCTGTCCCTCCGGCACGTTCTATTAATAACCGTGTCAAGGTTTAAGTCTCCCGTCCCTGTGGTTCTGAGGGATCTAGATTTTTTGAGGTGAAGCATATTCATCAAATCTGGGTTTGACATGGCCTTATATGTCAGGCACAGGTCACCTCTGAGCAAGCGGTATGGGACTGAATAGAGCTGGAGTTCTTTCAGTCGGGCAGCATAAGACATATTTTTGAGACCCTTTATCCTTTTGGTGAGGAACTTTTGCGGCCTTTCCAGCTGCTGCAGGTGTCGGGTCAGATACATTCCGAATGGGGCATTGTACTCAATCATAGGTCTAATAAGTGATGAGTACAGGGGGACGATGACCTCCCTTGATCTAGATGTGAATCCCTTCATGATCAGGTGGGCAATGTAGAAGGTTTTCCTAACTACTTTAGCAACATGAGTGTCAAGCGAAGGCTACTGTCAACCTGGGTCCCCAGATCCCTGATGACTTCTTCTGTGCTCATTGGATTGCCACCTATATGGTAGCTAGGGGTAACCTTGTTTTTCCCGAAGGGTATGACTATGCATTTCTTGGCGTTTAACTTTAGGCCATGGCTCTGGCACCAGTTATCCGTTTCTGTGAGGCCCTTCTGAAGGATATCTGTGTCAGATGTGTTTTCGACTATGGCGCCCAGTTTGCAGTCATCTGCAAACTTTGTCAGCCATAACCCTCCTGTGTTTGCTTGTACTTCAGAAAAGTAGATGCCGAACAGGAGTGGACCCAGGACTGAGCCCTGTGGGACACCACTTGTGACAGGCTTTGAGTCTGACATGGCTCCAGCAACTCTGACCCTGTGGGTTCTGTCACTTAGCCAGTTTGCAACCTATCTTGTGATGTATGTTGATGAGTTTTTCGATGATACCTGAGTGGGGTATTGTGTTGAAGGCCTTTGCCAGGTCGAGGTAGGCTGTATGGACTGCCTTTCCCACATCAATTGCCTTGGTGACTGTCTCGAAAAAGTCAAGCAAGTTTAAAAGGCATGATCTGCCTTTGACAAAGCCAGACTGGGTTGGATCCAAAGTCTGCAAGTTCCCTATGTCTTTATTTATGAGTTCCATTATGATCCTCTCCATGGCTTTGCAGATAAGGCTTGTCAAGCTAATGGGATGGTAATTTCCAGGGTCGGTGGAGGCACCGCCCTTGTGAAGTGGGACCACAGTCGCCGTGCGCCACTCCTTGGGTACGTATCCTGAGGTGAGGCTAAGATTAAACAGCTGTCCTAACTGCGGGTTTAATTCCTCATTGAGTTTGTGGAGCACACAGCCAGGGACACCATCCGGTCCCATGGATGCTGTGTTTTTTGCCTTGGAGAGAGCAGTTCTCACCTGGGCGTTGGAGATGTTTGGGGGCTACAATCCTCTGGTATAGATATCTCTTCTTTTGGGGGGGGGGAGTTTGTACTGAACCTATCAGCCAGTATGTTGGCAATGTGTGTAGGTTCAGTAATCTTCACATCATTTTGAACTAATTCTGA
>NC_056729.1:1844076681-1844104181 GCF_019279795.1 Protopterus annectens | reverse complement strand
AACAACAAGCTTTTGAAACCAAATAATACAATTCTTTACTTGAAGTAAGTAGAATTAAGCAATACACTTTGATGTTATGCATTTAAGTAGTTGTACAATTTGCACAAAGAAACACAAAACAAAAAGTTTAGACAGAAAGATGCTAATTCATAAAACACCAACTGATAAGTAATAAAACACTATCTATCAGCCAACTGGTCCTGATACTGCCATTGACTAAAAAGGTTTACTGAATTATATCTGCCTCTAACTAAATGAATTTAGCAACTGCAAAACAGTCAGATGCTATAAATTCCAACAAGAGCTCTGGATTCAAACCATCCGCCACATGCCCCAGAATGCAAAGACTAACCGCTGCTCAACAGCTGTACTCAGAATTTGAAATAATCATGTGATCTGTATTTCCTGTTTGGTTTAGATTTCAAATGCAGGCTTTCTGCATGTACAGCCATACAGTTGTATAGGGAATGTTGAATGCATCTGAAAAGAACTGGCAGACGTATGAAAAAATAAGAATACAAGAGTTCTGCAGTGTGTGTGTTTACCTGAGGCAGTTCCAAATCTCTAATTCATTTAGCAAAAATAAATGCAGAGTCCCATACACCTTTATACATTTGTCATATTCTATATGACGCAAAATGTACTGGAAACAGAAAGTACAAGTTTCATAGAACTATTGATAAGTAATGACAGTTAACTTAGTCCAGCATCTCTACACTTCATATTTTACTGCATCCTTACTAAAAGACATCTACAATTTTCACGCATTCTGACACAGTCCGTCCCAACAAACCGTTTGAGAAATTATTTGAAGAATCCAAAATGTCTGGTAATCAAGGAGCATTTTATCCATAAAAAGAATCAAGTGAGACAGAAAATCTTTCTTGAACAGATAGCATAAATGTGCAGAGCAGCGGAACACTGGCCGTTTGGGGAAGGGATGGCAAATATGCTGAAAAACAGACTTCTGTGACATATCATGAAACATAAAATATTCTACTCTCTGAGGAAAATCTTTCACATAATAAACCATAAAATGCAGCAATAACACATGAAACTGCAACCCAGTATATACTATCGCTATAGCATAATGGAGCAAAGAGCGTTGTTAGGAGAATGCCTCTCGACTTTTATTAAAATTATGTTTTGATGTGATACAATATCACAAAAAGATAGTATGTGCTATTTTAAATGAAAAAGGCTGTAGAAGATATCCTGAAAAGGATTGTATGAGATCGTAGGAAGTAGTGATATGGTAAAATGAAACTGAATTGCAAACTATGGGTGCATTACAGTAAGACCTTTTCAAAACGTTTTGCAGAAAATGGTGGCTGCAGAAAGTAATGAATGGTCAGACAAAATGGACTCACCCACAAATGATGACTTTTGTAATCTGAAGTGCTTAGAGCTGTTCAGCATGAATTATGCTCACAGAAAAATTGCATGTTTCACTTCAGAAGTGGTCAGATTAAAACTTAAGGTGGATCTGGATACCAGAGTTGCACTGTCTGTGATTTTTAAGCAAGGGTGTCAAATGCTGTGAAAGATATTTAAAGAGAGGTCCTCGGTGTGCAAAATCACAGTGTGTGTGATTTAGCATAGCAGAGATGGAAAGCATTAAATCAAGCTGGCACTTTATTAAGCATTTCATAGTGGTAACCGAGTATAATGACAAAGTTGCTGCATATAGGAAATTGTCAGCGTTATTGGGAGATCCTGAAAAAGTCTTTGTCAAAGATGTGGAATCACTGAAATTCACATGGACAAATAAACTGAAGCTCAGCCAAATCCTAGCCTAAGATCCCATAAAGACAGAAAGCTCTGTATGCTCATAAATGCAAGCAAAAAGGAATCAGCAGAATCCGGGAAGTACTGGGTTATTATCTGTACCAAAGCACGTAGCAGAGACATGTGTGCGATTTGAAATAGAGCAATCTTACAAGACATTCCAAATTATTATGTTGTATAAATGATTATTTTACTGCAAGCAGTTTGGTGTAGCGTACAGATCAGTCATTTCACACCAAGTAATGGACCAGGTATAATCTAAGGAAGCCTGAATACACATTGTTACCTAGGTAATATGATAATAATGGAAGAATGTAGAAAATCACCTGATCCTCTTGGAATAGAGATGCATATTGGAAACAGAGAACCAGCTACAGTTAGCCATATTTAGCCCAGCAAAGCGATTATTATGCATGACTGGTTGTAGCATCGGTCCCAATTCCTAAGAGGGCACTTAAAAGTTTTCAAAATTTAAATTGACAAGTCAGTGTTGAAATGCTGATTGTTATTACTACCATATGAAAAGCAAATAATAGTTAACTATAAAGCTAAAGCACTATAGCCCAGTTCATATGTTAGTACTAAACTATCTGCCCTTGTGAGCCATTTTAAGCCTAGCCAATTATCTCTTGTGAGACTCAAACGCTGCACCTTGTGTTTGTAAAGCAAACACCTTAACCATTAGGCCACCCTCCTACTCTGAACAATTAGTAGCAGGTATACACAGAGGGATCATGAATGATGCACTTCTGTCACAGTCATGCAGATTACCAAAGCATTATCTAGAGGTGACAACTTATAACACATGGCATTTGCTGCTAGAAAAAAGAAACATTCTGCAGGGTAGTGTATTGCACACTTTCTGCAGTTTCTTTTTTTACAATTCATTTCATTCTAGTTATAGTCCTCATATTAAATTTGCAAATCATTTTGAAAAGAATTACAGTATCTTATTTATGTTTTTTTTTTTTAATTTCACTGCCTACTCAATTTTTCTCTGTAACCACACCCTCTTCTAATCACATTTCAGTTAGCATTACACAGAATACTCAAATAAGGAAAGATGTGAGGTAATATAGGTAGCTGTACGTAAGGAAAAAGGACATACTTTTCCAAAGGGAGAACAAACTAGGAAAGGAAAGGAAAACAGGAGTGGCGTTCAGTCACTCTGATACAGGGCTGTGAAATCCAGTGCAGGGGGGCTGGTGATTGTAACATATAATGTTGGGGGTCTCAGCAATCCAATGACAAGAAAATGGTAGTGAGGCATCTACGGAAGGAGTGGGCAGGTGTTGCTATGTTTCAAGAATCACAGTTGAAGAGTTGGGTGGTAAGTAATTGTGTAGAGGAGACAGGCAATGCCTGGGAAAACAATATGAAATGGGGTGGCAAAAAGGGGTGATTCAAGTTAGGTTGGCATGGGAGATATGCAGAGTAAGGGTTGGTAATAGTGAGGAAAAGTATTCGGGGAGAGGTTAAGGGGGACACTAGGCTGCCCTATAAATGTATATTAGTGAAAAATGCACTTTGTTGTCATTGTTTAACAGGGATGTGTACCTAGTGATACAAGTCCTTCATTTTAATATTCATGCATTTGTTATTATAAATCTATTCTCAGAAGAATTTATGTGGGGGGATAGGTGTTGTAAAATTATGCCCTTCATCTCCTTTGATGATGTATGAGTAGAATATGATCACAACAAATAAAAACACCTTCAGCAGTGTTTAATGTCACAGATTGTAGGGGCTTATACCCTCTCACGTTGTACGCAAGTCCTGACTCCACGCATTTTTATACCAGCTGCGGTCATACAACAATGAAAAAAGAATAAACTCTGCAAAACTGCATGCTTGGGCTGTTTGCTCTGTTCCTACGTGTTACCCATAATGCCTCATCTTATCCAGGTTCACATCCAGGCTAACATGTTCTGTTAGTTTGAGCCATTCCATTTTACCAGGGGCTAAATACCCCCTAATTTAAATACTCTCTCACATCTGTTAATCTGACCTGTAAAAAGTTTGATGAGTTTTGGTGATTTCCACCCAATTCAGCTTAGATCAAACATCTGGTTTATCTGAATGACATGAAATGTCACTATCACAATAAGTGTGGAATCACTGCTGTTGTACAAATATCTTTACATTTACTGCTTCAGGAGTTTCAGTAACACTGTTAGAGAAGATCAAAATGTACATACTCATGCACATGAGCAAAAATATGCATGTGTGCATAGGTTCATAGGTTCATAGGGTCATAGGTTCATAGGAGGTTACTAGGCTAATGGCCCTAGGGCCTTTACAAGCCTAGCCATGTTATACCCATGTAGCCTAACTGACCTTGCTTAGATGGTTGCTATTTGCATAAAATGTATATACATCCTATATCCCTCTGTATGTATATATGTATAACTGTATATACACCCAGTAGCCCTCTGTATACATATATGTATAAATCTGTATACACCCAATAGCCCTCTGTATGTATATATGTATAAATGTATATACACGCAATAGCCCTCTGTATGTATATATGTATAAATGTATATACACCCAATAGCCCTCTGTATGTATATATGTATAAATGTATATACACCCAATAGTCCTCTGTACGTATATATGTCTAAATGTGTATACACCCAATAGCCCTCTGTATGTATATATGTATAAATGTACATACACCCAGTAGCCCTCTGTATGTATATATGTATAAATGTTTATACACCCAATAGCCCTCTGTATGTATATATGTATAAGTGTATATACACCCTATAGCCCTCTGTATGTATATATGTATAAATGTATATACACCCAATAGCCCTCTCTATGTATATATGTGTAAATGTATATACACCCAATAGCCCTCTGTATACATATATGTATAAATGTATATACACCCACTAGCCCTCTGTATGTATATACATATAAATGTATATACACCCAATAGCCCTCTGTATGTATATATGTATAACTGTATATACACCCTGTAGCCCTCTGTATGTATATAAGTATAAATGTATATACACCCAATAGCCCTCTATAAGTATATATGTATAAATGTGCGTACACCCAATAGCCCTCTGTATGTATATATGTATAAATGTATATACACCCAATAGCCCTCTGTATGTATATATGTATAACTGTATATACAGCCAGTAGCCCTCTGTATGTATATATATGTATAAATGTATATACACCCTATAGCCCTCTGTATGTATATATGTGTAAATGTATATACGTCCAATAGCCCTCTGTATGTATATATTTATAAATGTATATACACCCAATAGTCCTCTGTACGTATATATGTCTAAATGTGTATACACCCAATAGCCCTCTGTATGTATATATGTATAACTGTATATATATATATATATATATATATATATATATATATATATATATATATATATATATATATATATGTATACCCAATAGTCATCTGTATGTATTTATGTATAAATGTATATACACCCAATAGCCTAAGTTTCCCACAGAGAAAGGTATTCTTTATAGTCAACAAATGCCTATAGCTAACCTCATAAGCATACCATAAGGTGGTCCTTATAGCCACAGAATGCTTATTGCTTCCTGTCCTGTATTGTGAACTCATCTGACCCGAATACTAAAGCACATTAGTTCTTGATATAAAGTCTCTTCTCTCACAATGCCAACATCATGCTTCAGTCCTGACTTCCACTCACTGTCTGTCTAGAGTTTGATTATTTCTGTCCGGTGTCTATATGGGTTTTCTCTGGATATGCTAGTTTCTTCCCAGCTATCAAAATCATGCCAGTGGACTGGCTACAGTAAGCTGTCACTTCATATATGTGCAAAGTTGGGGGCTGAACAGGGATCATACCATGGACAAACATACTTAACTTGTTAATAAATTCTATAAATAATGACAAATAGTTCAGACGGCAGCTTTTGCCTTGATCCAGTGTGACTGCACAGTCATAACTACCCTTGGTGGTGTGCTGCTCCCCACATGGGAACTCTGCATATGGTTTGATGGGACTGGTAGTCTAAGCGATACACAGTGCAGTCTTCACGTGCGCCACTTTACTCATCCTCGTCATCATCAACCCCCCCTCCATTCTTCCCATTGTCTACATGGAGTCGGAATGTCATGTCAACTCTCGCAATCTCTCTGGATTCATTGCAAACCTCCAACCTTCTTCAACACTCATGCCTGACAGTCACAGGTCTTTTCTCACACAATCCATCCAACTCTTTGCTGGATGTCCTCACTTCCTCTTACCTTCTTCCTGTCTGTCCCAAATCTTCCTCACCAGATTGTCTTCTGCTTTTCTACACACGTGCCCAAACCACCATAATCTGTTCTCTTTAATCTTTTCTGCAATTGGAGCTACTTTGGCTTCTGCTCTGATGTCCTCATTTCATCTTCTGTCCCACAGAGTACATCCTACCACCCATCTCTGGCACTTCATCTATGCCTCTAGCTTGCTGAACTCCTCTGCCTTTACTGCTCCTGTTTCTGTACCATACAGTAGTACTGGTTATACCAATGTTTTGTACACCTTAATTTTCAGCTTCCTTGACCTTCTTTTGTCATACACTACACATGCCGCTCTGTGCCAGTTGGTTGCAGCCCCTCTGATTCTAGCTTTGACCTCTTCATTCAGACTTCCTTTCTTGTTAAAGCTGTTCCACTATTTTCCCTTCTATTTCAGTTCTCAACTTCTTCTGATTTCCCCAATTTGCTGCCATTAAAACTGTCTTATCTGTACTCAGGTTCATCCCATGTGCCTTCAGTTTTGCAATCCATTCCCCTGTTTTTTTCTGAAGTTCTTGCTCAGAGTCTGACTGTAATGCTACATTGTCTACATACAAAAACTTTGCTGATCTCTTCTCTCTGACTTGTTTGCTGTTGTAATCCATCACCAATATGAACAGCAGTGGGATCAGAGCTGATCCCTGATGCACACTCACTCCCACTAGGATCCCCTCTGTGAGAATGCACACTGTTTGTACTTGAGTCATTGGGTCCTTGTACATAGCCTGCACTAATTCTAACAGTGTTTCTGGGACTTCAAACTACCACAGGACTGCCCAAATCAGTTTTTTTGGGACCTTGTCATATGCTTTCTCCAAGTTTAGGAATGCCCAACTGTACTCTTTCCTCATCTCTAGCTTCTCTCAATTATCTGTTTCACTGCAAACGTCAGGTCCGTTATGCTGCATCCTGATCTGAATCTGAACTGCTCATCATCTCCCATCTTACTTTCTACTACTCTTTGAATTTGTTTGTCAGCCACCCTCTCCACAACTTTCATGCAATGTGACAGGAGTTTAATACCTCTGTGCTACCCACTGTTGTGAATGTCCACTTTGCTCTTGAACACTGGCATTAGTATGTGCAGTCTCCAGTCATCTGGGATATGTCTTTCTCTCCACACTGCTATTAATACCCTCAGGAGACATTTCTCCCCTATCTCACCCAGCATCTTTATCATACCTGCTGTGACCTCATCTGAGCCTGATGCTTTCCCTGACTTCATTTTCCTTAGTGCTGTTCTTACGTCTTCTAGGGTGGGCTCATCTTCTTCTCTCATTGTGTAGTCTGTCTGGGGAAGTATAACCCCTGTGGGGTTTTCTTCATTCAGACGCTGCTGGAAATACTCCTTCCATCTGCCTTTGATGTCCTGTGGACTGGTGAGCAGGTTGTTGTTGGCATCCCTTATTAAGGGTATCTGACTATCTTATTTAGCTTTCTGTCTTTGCCTTGTAACCTGATATTGTTTCTTTGTACCACCTATTGAGTCACTTGCCAGAAGCTGGTAGAATGCCTCTGATACCCTCTTCTCTGCTACTGGAACTCCTCTCAACCTCTTTGTTAGCCAGAAAGTATTCCTTCCAAGCCTGGTTAATCTTTTGTTATCTCCCACTTTTTCCTGCACTCCTTCTTTCTTTTGATGACTTCCTGGACTTCTGTATTCCATCACCAGCTTTCCTTATGTACCTTATTTCCATACCTGGCTCAGCCACATATCAGTTCTCTAGTCCTCACACATGCTGTTTTGAGGCACTGCCATTCTTCAACTCCACTTATTTCCTCCTCTTCTTGATGTGCTAGAGCCCTGAGTAATTCTTTGAACTGTCTTGCTTTCTCTCCAGTCATCTTCCAGGTCTTCAGCTTGGTCTCTTGACCTTCAAGCTTTCTCTGACCACTGCTTGCAGCTGACTGCAGCAATGAGTGGTTTATGCTGTAGACTGACTGTTTCACTGAGGATGACTTTGCAATCGCTGATTCTACTCCAGTGCCCTTTCCTTAGTAGGAGGAAGTCTACCTGAGTTGCATGTTGGCCACTCTTGTATGTGATCTTGTGACTCTCTATTGCTGAACCTGTGTTGGCCAGCATCAAGCCATTTGAAAAACAGATGTCTAGAATGACTTCTCCTTATTTATTCCTGTTTCCCAACCCATGTGGGCCCAGGCAGTCTTCATATCCTGTTCTGGCTGTCCTGATATGTGCATTCAGGTCACCCATTATCAACACCAGTTTGTGTTGTCCTGCTACCTGCTTTATCTAGCAGGTCCTGTAGCTGCTGCCTGACTGTATACTTTTCCTGACTATCATAGCTCTCTTGTGGGGCATAGACTGAGATTATGAATACTGCTCTATCATAGGCTGAGATTATGAATTCTGCCTATCATAGGCTGGGATTATGAACACTGCCCTATCATAGGCTGAGATTATGAATACTGCTCTATCATAGGCTGATATTATGAATACTGCCTTATCATAGGCTGAGATTATGAATACTCCTCTGTCATAGGCTCAGATGATGAATACTGCCCTATCATAGGCTGAGATTATGAATACTGTCCTATCATAGGCTGTGATTATGAATTCTGTCTATCATAGGCTGGGATTATGAACACTGCCCTATCATAGGCTCAGATTATGAATACTGCCGTATCATAGGCTGTAATTATGAATACTGTCCTATCATAGGCTCAGATTATGAATACTGCCCTATCCTTACACTGGAGTCTGATTACCATCAGTCTGTCACTAATTCTGATGACATCGTTCACTATCTTCTGAAGCCTCTTCCTCACCACATTTCCCACACCATTTCTAGTGAATAGTAGACACGTGCCCCTTCACTAATGAAGCAGCATCAGGTAATGGAATGGTGAGGGAATGCTGGTGTAGAACATTTGGCTTTGTGGAAATTACCTTAATGTCTGTTGCACAGGGTACCAGTAGAAAGCTGCATTTAACACTCTTAGATACAATCATTATCTGTCTTTCTGGGTGACACATGAAGGACTAGAAAGCCATGGGACATCTAAGAGGAGCTTCCCTGTGCCTGGCTTAGACACCTGTGACTACAAGACCATCATTTCAATCATTTACTCTCACATACCTGTATTTCGACAACTAACACGCTTAAAGCATGCAAGCAATCTGAAAAGATGTCAGTCTAGTATAGGATATGTGAGCACACACACACACACACACACACACACACACACACACACACACACACACACACACACACACACACACACACACACACACACACACACACACACACACACACACACACACACACACACACACACACACACATTACAATGCACATATACACACAGCACTGGGCAGTTTGGAAGATTGCTAAATTAACTTAGTTGCATGTCTTATATGTGGAAAAAATGACCTTTCAGTAAGACCCTATGCAACAGGAAACAATGGGCAGTATGAATGAACCCCATGGCTACAGTTTGGAGAACACTTGGATTAACAAGTATGCACTGCATACCAGCTTGGTGGAGAAGAACACAGAGGATAACTGAATGGACTTCATGCCAGTCTAATGGGAGAATGACAGAATGTTTATGTGATTTATTTTCTAGGTTTTTTAGATTCCATACTCAGGAAGGACAAAAAAAATGTGATGCACATTTTGCAAAGCCATATTTGGCATGTCTAATCCTATATCTAATGGGACTAATTCTTTACAGTTCTTCCATTTATTTATTTAAGATTTTACATTGTTGCTGGCCTTCTTCCTGACCATCTCTGTCTCACACCACTGGTCAATGACTCAAGTCCAAGGTACTCCTGATTCTTCTAGTCAGTTAATTTACTTTTTTTCTGTCACTTAAGCATTTACCTTCTGAACAGTAGAAAACATTTCAGTGGCAAGAGTCTCTCTATGAGGTTTGTTATTGTTATAAGAATGGGAAGCAGCCAAGCAGGGTCCCCTTCTGCTACGTGGTTCACTCTTTGTTGATTAAACATTTTATTTCCTCCTTAGCCTGTTTTGCATCCAAAATTGTCTTTGATCCCCATGGAAAAATATTCTGAAGGCAGCTGGTTACAGCAACTTGAATATGACACCTGCCTGTTGACTTTACCTGATATACTGCTATACAATGAATAATAATTTTTCTCAAGCAATCTTCAGTCCTGAATTTTTAAAAAGTTTCCCTTCTGCCAAAGTTTGGTTAGGAATGAGTCTTTCTGCTGGTATGATTGCATCTTTACTAATATAGATCTTGGCTGTTTTTTCATGGCCATGTTTGAAGCATACACATTATGTGCCCTCTCAGTTAAAAATCCTGGAATGCAAATCTAAATGGTTATTAGTGCTTTCATAAAATGAATGCAGTCTGTTCCTTCTAGTTTCTTTGTAAATATCACTTTTGGAGAAGCCTCATATTCCTCCATCCATCCATCCTCTGCTTCTTTTTCTCATTTTTTTGCACACGTGGTTGGGCTGTCACTTCAACAGTCATAATTATCTAGATCCAAGGTTTATACCACATCATGGCTAGCCCGGCTGAGGTAGTTCTTACAAACCACAAACTTGCATGCACACTCACACCTGTGGCTAGTTTAGATTGTCCAAATAACCTACTGCATGTCTTTGGAAGATCCTTTTCTTAATTTCATCTTCTGATTTTTGCAGTTGTATTAATTCATCTAAATAGCCAAGTAAAGGTTCTTTTTTCAGCCTTTTGTCAACTGACTATATATTCCTTCACTGTTTCATTAATTTACACACCTCTGATTGCACTTGATTTATTTTTTTCATCTAAATTACTGGAAGCCATCTCCTGAACCAAACTGAAACTTTACTCTTTTGCTGAACAGCTGCAAAATTATTTTAAGTTAGAGTGTTTTGTTTTTCATCCTTTTTTCATACCTTCCCTAAATTTCTTCTTTGCTGACATTTAGTCAGTATAATTACTAGTCACTAATTGAATTTTACTCAAATTGTTAACTTTTACCATATGAATGTACTGAATTTCTTTATGTTGATTACCTAGTTTTGTTTGGATTGATTTAAGATATGTTGAATATTAAGTTGAATATTATGAGAATTCAATTCTGTCTCTTCACTGAGGGTCACATGCATATGACCCATGTCTAATCTGGCCAACAACATCTTCTCACAAGTTGCTGGGTATACTTATTGTCTGTGCTGTATGTTTGTTTTTTTAAGAGTGCTTTTTTCCTCCAAGTTTGAAAGAGCTGCCAACTACCTATATCCTTAAAAATGCTTCCTTAGATTTTAACAAAACTGGGAATTTCTGACCTGTTTTTAAAATCCTGTTTTGGGAAGATCATAGAGAAGGTGGTGCACAAAAGTTACAATATTATTATTCTTTATACCAGCCTCTGTGCTCCACTCCAGTCTGGGTCTCAATCAGGAGACAGTACTGAGACTGTCCTTTTTGGGCAGTTTGTGACCTCCTCATGGCAGGAAATCAAAGACTGCATTAAACTGTGGTCCTACATGATCAGTCGATGTGGCAGTGTTGACAGGAGGTCCCTGAGTGGGCATCTGAAGTTCTATTTCCATGCATCTGACACTTCAGTTCAGTGGTACAACTATTACCCCTTGGGGGATTCTCACAGAAAGTATTATGTGGAGCTATTTTTTTGCAGGGAGACATCCTGAGGAATATGAAGTACTACAAGGGTTCCATTTTGGCTACCTATTCATTTACTGTGTCTCTGCTATTATTACAGATGAGTTGTGTTAGGGAGAATTATTGTATCGTGCTATTATCTTAGGGAGAATGATTGCGTTGTACTTCTATGTTAGGGAGAATGATTGCGTTGTACTTCTATGTTAGGGAGAATGATTGTGTTGTGCTGTTATCTTACAGAGAATGATTGTGATGTACTTTTATGCTACGGAGAATGATTGTGTTGTGCTGTTATCTTACAGAGAATGATTGCATTGTACTTTTATGCTACGGAGAATGATTCTGTTGTGCTGTTATCTTACAGAGAATGATTGTGTTGTACTTTTATGTTAGGGAGAATGATTGTGTTGTGCTGTTATCTTACAGAGAATGATTGCGTTGTACTTCTATGTTAGGGAGAATAATTGTGTTGTGCTGTTATCTTACAGAGAATGATTGTCTTGTGCTGTTATCTTACAGAGGATGAATGTGTTGTACTTTTATGCTACGGAGAATGATTGTGTTGTGCTGTTATCTTACAGAGAATGATTGCATTGTACTTTTATGCTACGGAGAATGATTCTGTTGTGCTGTTATCTTACAGAGAATGATTGCATTCTACTTTTATTTTAGGGAGAATGATTGTGTTGTGCTGTTATCTTACAGAGAATGATTGCGTCGTACTTCTATGTTAGGGAGAATGATTGTGTTGTGCTGTTATCTTACAGAGAATGATTGTGTTGTACTTTTATGCTACGGAGAATGATTGTGTTGTGCTATTATCTTACAGAGAATGATTGCATTATACGTTTATGCTACGGAGAATGATTGTGTTGTGCTATTATCTTACAGAGAATGATTGCATTGTACTTTTATGCTACGGAGAATGATTGTCTTGTGCTGTTATCTTACAGAGAATGATTGCATTGTACGTTTATGCTACGGAGAATGATTGTGTTGTGCTATTATCTTACAGAGAATGATTGCGTTGTACTTTTATGCTATGGAGAATGATTGTGTTGTGCTATTATCTTACAGAGAATGATTGCATTGTACTTTTATGCTATGGAGAATGATTGTGTTGTGCTATTATCTTACAGAGAATGATTGCGTTGTACTTTTATGTTAGGGAGAATGATTGTCTTGTGCTATTATGTTAGGGAGAATGATTGCGTTGTACTTCTATGTTAGGGAGAATGATTGTGTTGTGCTGTTATCTTACAGAGAATGACTGCATTGTACTTTTATGCTATGGAGAATGATTGTGTTGTGCTATTATCTTACAGAGAATGATTGCATTGTACTTTTATGCTACGGAGAATGATTGTTTTGTGCTATTATCTTACAGAGAATGATTGTGTTGTACTTTTATGCTACAGAGAATGATTGTGTTGTGCTATTATCTTACAGAGAATGATTGTGTTGTGCTATACTGCTGATGATATCCACTTGTACCTCCCATTTTCTCAGGAAGTCAACTTTTCATCATGTATTATAACACTTTACATCAAGCTAAGTGATATGGGTTACTTATTTCCAGTGGAGTCACACTTTCATGACCAAGACTTTTAATTAGATTCTACAGGTTTTGTTATATCATCTTTGTGGCACAGGGTCTGTGATTGTACCTCTGATGTACCCCGTGATGTTGATTCATGTTTAAGATGTTACTTTTCACTTATGAAGTTCTCCTCATTATGATAAACGGTAGTGTCCCATTTTCTTCTTTGTGTCCCGTTTTCTTCTTTGTGTCCCATTTTCTTGTTTGTGTCCCATTTTCTTCTTTGCCCACTGGGGTAAGCAGGTGAGGGTCTGCTGGCTGTTCCCAAAACCAGGCTAATCACATGTGGCAGAAGTTCCTTTGCCTATTTATCTTCGCTTCATATGATCAATCACTTTTCTTATTTAGGACTTACGAGTCTGGAGCCTCCTTCAAAAGGGCCATTCTGTACCACCAGTAAATGTACACACAGCTACTGTTTTTTTCCCACTGAGGATAATTATTATATTGTTTTTAATTGCACTTCTATTTTTGTATGTTTTATTTCACACCCAGACTTAACTGAGTTGGCATCTTGGGCAGTCCTCATACAGTGAACCCCTCAACTGAAAGTTAGGATTAAAAAAAGAAAAAAGTAAAAAGAAAAAGCTCTTTTTCTAAACTTGAAATCCAAACAATAAACACACCCAGAAACTGTATAAAGGCTTTTAGATGCTCCACCTTATAAACTAGTATACACTGTGGCAAAGACACTGACAGGAATTTGATCCCAATATAATTTAACTTACTTGACATTGGTTTAGTGTATATGTGTACACTGATAGGGCTGAACAGTGTTTATGGTAATTCGAGGCAGATAGCCAAGTAATGGGATACTGGTATGGTTTGGGGGACCCAGTCCAGTACCCCACCTTGGACCACATTTGATTATGTTCATGCTGTGTCCTACACCTGGGAATATGAACTAAGATTTTTTTTTAATGTTTTCATACTGTGATGCTTTTATTGTCGCCCTCTATACTGTTAACTGCATTTGTTGTTTATTGCTTGGGTGCTATCTAGTTGATGACCTGTCTTTTAACCATCTGTATGGGTGCATTGTATTTAACCCATTACAATATTTGTAGAAGTTTTGCAAACTTACTTTATCTCATTCATGACACAGACTACTACTACTGCAACCATGTGCAAATGCAATTTGAACTCACAACCCAGCATTTATTTCCTCTCAGTTAATGATCCACCTGATGAAGTCCTCTGGGTCTGGGCACTACTCTATGTGTGCAACTTAGCAGACAGGAGCAGCAAACAGTGGCTGAGAGGCTGTGTGTGTGTGTGTGTGTGTGTGTGTGTGTGTGTGTGTGTGTGTGTGTGTGTGTGTGTGTGTGTGTGTGTGTGTTTGTGTGTGTGTGTGTGTGTGTGTGTGTGTGTGTGTGTGTGTGTGTGTGTTGGAGGACTGATGCACTCTGTATGAGTTACAGCAGCAAACTGAAAATATGGTTTCTCAGGATAGAATTAGCTCTCAGTGCAATGCCTTCCTTGGTCTCTTACCAAGTTTAACTGAAACTAAACCAGGATACTTTTGGACAGACATCACACATACACACACACACACACACACACACACACACACACACACACACACACACACACACACACACACGCACGCACACACACACACACACACACACACACATGTACACACACACTCACTTTCCCAGAAGGGACCATTAATACCATGCTAGTGCCAACTGATTTTTTCTTATCCCCTCTGCAAGTCATTGCCACCAGCTAGACCAGTCCAGCACACAAATAATACAATTACTGTGTACTTTAATGTGTGTGAGTTTGTGTGTACATATGTATGTGTGTGTGTGTGTGTGTGTGTGTGTGTGTGTGTGTGTGTGTGTGTGTGTGTGTGTGTGTGTGTGTGTGCTTGCACATTTCTGACAGCAATAAGCTAAAAGATGTTATGATTTCCATTATGAATTTATTCACTTGATCATAGTCACACATCTGAGGTGTACACAGTCAGTAAAAGGGATATAAGTGGTGGGTACATAGGCAGACTGTAGATGAAATGACTTACCTCTCCTGTCATTTCATCACAGTTAAGTAGTAATTTGTCTGGCTGAGTGAAACAATCTTAAATGCATTACTGTGACCATTATTATTGAATTGATCACAGATGGAAATCTGAGGAGCTTACAATCATTAAAATGGCTATAAAGGCTGGGTGCTGTAACAGCACAGCAGATGTGTCAGGCAGTTTGCACAGTAAGTTAGGGCTGGGAGTTGTAATTCCTGTGGTACAGGGTTTGATAACCAAAGAGACCTTGGGACCCAGGTGGACAGTAGTCTCTCCTTTGATAGTCACATTGCCACAGTAGTCAGGAAATCCTTCTATGTGGCACACCTCATCACAAAAGGGTTCTCATCCAGGAAAAAAAAGGGTCATTCTTCCCCTCTACTCATTACTCATTAAACCCATTATAGACTACAATGCCCCCTTTGGAATGTACCTCACAAGACATCTGCAGCAGCTGGAAAGGCCACACAAGTATCTCACAAAGAGGATTACTGGCCTCAAACAGATGCCCTATACTGACCGTCTCAAAAAACTCCAGCTTTACTCTGTAGCATATTGCCTACTCCAAGGAGATCTCTGCCTAACATATAAAGCTATGTTAAACCCAGAGCTATTGGACATGCTACACCTAAAGAAATCCCAATCTTTCTGAGCTAGAAGCTCTAGGGACCTAAACTTTGTCAACACAATAAACAGGATATGCTGGAGGGATAGATTCCTGTCCCAGAGACTTCCTATACTCTGGAACAAGCTACCCATCTATGTCAAGAAAAGTTCTTCATTAGCACTCTTCAAGAAAAATCTTGATGAGTGAATGGGAAATACACCCCAGGGAACACTTCTGTGGCTCTGCTTGACAGGGGCACAGGAAATTAACTTTCTTGGGTGGCATGAGCCAGGGAACTTTGTTGGCTAGGCTTACTTAGGCCCTTGGGCCAATAGCCTAGTACCTACCTATGAACCTATGAACCCATTGTGTAATCTTCTGCAAAACACTTAACTAGACACCACACTTGGACTGCATGTGAAAAGGAACTTTGTGTCCACTGCGGCTACCTTCTTAACAAATGGCTATTATTATTTATGTCACATGTGTACTCAGGTAAGTAGTTTCATGCAATCAGGGACAGCTAGTTTTGTGTTTAGAGTTGTCTGGTTAAAATGCACTTTTATGTAAGCTATTTAACTACCTTACATATATAAAATGATTGGTCTTCCCTTTTGTAACTCGGGCATATATTCCAAATGGTAAAGCTACTGCTGGAAGTCTATTAAGCATGTGCAATAGTGCATGGCTAGTTATTTATGTAAACTGTAACCATACTCAGAGTTGACCATGCTGTAGTATAGCACCATCCCATTCCATTTAGCCTCATTCATTGTGTTTTTTCCTGCATTTCCTGTATTTTGAAGTCACCAGTTAGCACTGTTACCTAATAAATAATATGCAAGGATTTTGACTTTAAATGTGCATGGCAAATACATCTGCACTGATTCCTGAGAATATGACCAGTAACTAATACACCCCAATAAACTTTAACATTAATTGTTGGAGAGCATAGTTTTAACCACTGGCTTCTCAGGATTTCAAAGACCTGGCTCTCAGCTCAATGCCTTCTTGTGGTCTCTTACCAACTTCAACTGAAACTTGACCAGGATACTTTTGTACAGACAAAGACACAAAGACACACACACACACACACACACACACACACACACACACACACACACACACACACACACACACACACACACACACACACACACAAACACACACACACACAGACAGTCACAGACACACACACACACACACACACACACACACACACACACAGACAGACACACAGACACACACACACACACACACACACACACACACACACACACACACACACACACACACACACTGTTTCTCAGAAGTGGCTATTAATACCATACTAGTGCCAATACATTAATTTCCTGTTCTTGCAGCAAGTCGATGCCACCAGTTAGACTAATCCAGCGAACCAGCAACACAATTACTGTTCACTTGTAAAACAAGCCAGCCTGAATACAATTGTTTGGTAACTATGATTAGATAATGCCGAGCCATACATTAAACCCTGATTCAGGGTGTTAATGCACAGGTAATGCCCACTGAAAAACAAGCACAACACGTCATCATGGCACCATATTAAGGTGCATTGGTGCTCAGACTGTAAGGAAGCTAAAGGCTGCCATTATTTTATACTCACTAAGCAGTGCTTTTGCTGTTTATTGACTGTAAATTTAAAAGAAATGGAAAAATTGAAAAGTGTGTGTGTGTGTGTGTGTGTGTGTGTGTGTGTGTGTGTGTGTGTGTGTGTGTGTGTGTGTGTGTGTGTGTGTGTGTGTGTGTGTATGGGTGCATACTAAGAAATAATACCGGATCCAAGGCAGTGAAGTTTGAAGTATTGAAACACAGCAGCCACAGGACAAATAAGGGTTTATTAAGTAAAGCGCTTTTCGTCTGCAATAATATGCAGACTTCCTTAGACAAATCACATTTAAAAATGGCAACTTAAATAGTACAACAATACTGATTGGTAAAGCCATAGACCAATCATACAAGTTTTTAACCATGTATAAAGTTTAAAAACATACACTCAATTGTCATACTAACTCAAATAAAATTATAAATAATATAATATATAGTAGAAAATAAAATGCAAATACAAAATGCATCCTGAACATAGACACTCAAGCGGAGACCAAATACTGCTCCTAAATATAAAATACAAATAAACATTAATTATCTAGACAAATTCTTTAACTTTAGAAGGCTGCTAATAGAGCAACCTTCATTAAGACCTGGTGATACGTAGGCATTTAGTCTAATCTGCCAACGTAATTCTGATGCTTCCAAAAGTAAATGTAAGGGAGTCCCTCTCATAGTATCATGCATCTGGTCTATTACTATAAATCTAAAATGGTGGTCCTTGTGCTGGATGATATGCTTAGCAAGAGCATTTTCTTGTTTGGCTTTACTGATTGCGTATTGGTGTTCGTAAATCCGGTCTCTTAATCTACGCTCAGTTTTGCCAACATAAAATCCTGCACATTTTTGGCATATAGCTAGGTAAACAACCATCCTAGAATTGCAAGTGCATCTGCACCGGATGTCGAATCTGATGTTGTTGATCTTGAATCTATTAGATTCATAAATGTACCTACACTGATTGCAATTTTGACATTTAAACATGCCAGGGGTTCGACTACATTTCCCCTCCGGTTGTTCTAATAAACTTTTCAGGTTTTTACCTCTTCTATAGGTAACTTCAGGTCTATCACCCACTTTATTAAGCACTAAGTGGTTGGAACAAAACATGTTCCAATTCTTAATAATAATGTCCATAATAAGGTGGCTGGTGGGGCAGTATGTAAGGATTAATTTATTGTTTGAATGGAAATCAAATATTGAGTTTTCATCACACGCAAATTCTAACCTAAACTCAGATACACCTGTTGGGGCAATATTAAGTATAGGTTGATACACCCCTCTTATTCTTTTGTTGGTAACTTCCTTAACTAAATTATCGAGCAAGTTTAACGGTACCCCATGTAAAACATATTCTTAAGTGTATTACATTCCTTAAGGAAATCATCTTCCAAACTCACCATCCGGGCTGCTCGTACAACATCAGATTCGACATCCGGTGCAGATGCACTTGCAATTCTAGGATGGTTGTTTACCTAGCTATATGCCAAAAATGTGCAGGATTTTATGTTGGCAAAACTGAGCGTAGATTAAGAGACCGGATTTACGAACACCAATACGCAATCAGTAAAGCCAAACAAGAAAATGCTCTTGCTAAGCATATCATCCAGCACAAGGACCACCATTTTAGATTTATAGTAATAGACCAGATGCATGATACTATGAGAGGGGCTCCCTTACATTTACTTTTGGAAGCATCAGAATTACGTTGGCAGATTAGACTAAATGCCTACGTATCACCAGGTCTTAATGAAGGTTGCTCTCTTAGCAGCCTTCTAAAGTTGAAGAATTTGTCTAGATAATTAATGTTTATTTGTATTTTATATTTAGGAGCAGTATTTGGTCTCCGTTTGAGTGTCTATGTTCAGGATGCATTTTGTATTTGCATTTTATTTTCTACTATATATTATATTATTTATAATTTTATTTGAGTTAGTGTGATAATTGAGTGTATGTTTTTAAATTTTATACATGGTTAAAAACTTGTATGATTGGTCCATGGCTTTACCAATCAGTATTGTTGCACTATTTAAGTTGTCATTTTTAAATGTGTTTTGTCTGAGGAAGTCTGCATATTATTGCAGACGAAAAGCGCTTTACTTAATAAACCCTTATTTGTCCTGTGGCTGCTGTGTTTCAATACTTCAAACTTCACTGCCTTGGATCCGGTATTATTTCTTAGTTTGTGCTAGTTCGCTTTTTCATTGAAGTATGGGTGCATGTTTGCATATGTGTGTGTGTGTGTGTGTGTGTGTGTGTGTGTGTGTGTGTGTGTGTGTGTGTGTCTGTGTGTGTGTGTGTGTGTGTGCGTGTGTGTGTGTGTGTGTGTGTGTGTGTGTGTGTGTGTGTGTGTGTGTGTGTGTGTGTGTGTGTGTGTGTGTGTGTGTATGTGTGTGTGTGTGTGTGTGTGTGTGTGTGTGTGTGTGTGTGTGTGTGTGTGTGTGTGTGTGTGTGTGTGTGTGTGTGTGTGTGTGTGTGTGTGTGTGTGTGTGTGTGTGTGTGTGTGTGTGTGTGTCTGTGTGTGTGTGTGTGTGTGTGTGTGTGTGTGTGTGTGTGTGTGTGTGTGTGTGTGTGTGTGTGTGTGTGTGTGTGTGTGTGTGTGTGTCTGTGTGTGTGTCTGTGTGTGTGTGTGTGTGTGTGTGTGTGTGTGTGTGTGTGTGTGTGTGTGTGTGTGTGTGTGTGTGTGTGTGTGTGTGTGTGTGTATGCATGTGCAGTGAGATAATTTCAGCCATTATTTTATGTTCACCAAGCAATACATTTGCTGTTTAGTTAGTGTAAAATGATTAGAATGAAAAGAAATATTTAAAAAATAAAAAGAAAAGTGTGTGTGTGTGTGTGTGTGTGTGTGTGTGTGTGTGTGTGTGTGTGTGTGTGTGTGTGTGTGATAGAGAAAGAGAAGGAGGTTAAGTGATGGAGCAGTGGCAACTGCTGTTAAGAGGTATGCATACCTCTCAACCTCTTAGCTCAAGAAATCTGAATTAAACTTAAAATAATGGGGGTGGAGAGAGACAAAGGTTCAAAAACAGGGACAGATTTTAAATGTTGCTAATATGAACTTAGAACATTGCTAGAATAAAATGATTTGCTTTAGCATGCATTTTCTTTTTTTTTTCAAAACAGGTTTATTGTTTTAACATATAAGAGAAATATCATAACAATTTTATACAAGTAATTAAAAATAGGTATTATTATAATATTCAACAAATCAACTAAAGTATTTACAAAGACATCCACTACAATCAGATCAATTAATTAAACTAAAATACCATGCTATTGAAATTAAATTTTTTTTAACAAATTTTGTAAATTATCCCATACAATATAATAAGATGTTTTTCTACTTGTTCTTGTCCTAATTGTGTTTATTTCCATATGGCACACTATATTCATAACATTTTTAAATTCGTTGAACGAAGGAGGTGTATCTGAAATCCAATTTCTAGTTATTATTTTCCTAGTCACTGCTAGAATAGACCATAACAAGGGAAGCTTAACCTTTTTAACACTTTGAGGTACAGGTGTGTTGAATAATATAAGAGATTTAGAAATAATGAAATTATCTGTAAAATTAGCATGCATTTTCTGAAGGAAACAAAGTCTGAAACTCAAATGCATGTCATTATTTGGCGACGTCATTCCTGAATGATTTGCCAGCAAGACAAAAATTTTATGAGGAACAAACCTAAAAAAATTAGGTAATGTAGAGAGCGTTATGGAGGTAAGACACTTTTAATGGCTGCCATTATTAAAGAGTATGTGTAGACATTAAATACTTACCAAACTTATATTTTGGATGTAAAATACTTCTTTCAACACCATTTATATGTACTACAGCAAGTCTGAAACATTAGGCAGATGAACTATTTTACATCAAAAATATTAAAAATTTTTAATAATATAGTAATAAAAAATAAATAAGTAAAACAAAATAATTTTACAGACAACCCATTCTCTAAGAGCAACAATGCCCTCCACCTGTGATGTTGGGCCTCAGAACACCCCTGGGGTGCGTTATTTATATAATAACAAACACCCTGTTAGGTGTTACTGTTTGCTTAATACATGCCATTTCATTATCAAATATATCACAAACAACAAACTTTTGAAACCAAATAATACCATTCTTTACTTGAAGTAAATAGAATTAAGCAATACACTTTGATGTTATGCATTTAAGTAGTTGTACAATTTGCACAAAGAAACACAAAACAAAAAGTTTAGACAGAAAGATGCTAATTCATAAAACACCAACTGATAAGTAATAAAACACTATCTATCAGCCAACTGGTCCTGATACTGCCATTGACTAAAAAGGTTGACTGAATTATATCTGCCTCTAACTAAATGAATTTAGCAACTGCAAAACAGTCAGATGCTATAAATTCCAACAAGAGCTCTGGATTCAAACCATCCGCCACAGGCCCCAGAATGCAAAGACTAACCGCTGCTCAACAGCTGTACTCAGAATTTGAAATAATCATGTGATCTGTATTTCCTGTTTGGTTTAGATTTCAAATGCAGGCTTTCTGCATGTACAGCCATACAGTTGTACAGGGAATGTTGAATGCGTCTGAAAAGAACTGGCAGACGTATGAAAAAATAAGAACACAAGAGTTCTGCAGTGTGTGTGTTTACCTGAGGCAGTTCCAAATCTCTAATTCATTTAGCAAAAATAAATGCAGAGTCCCATACACCTTTATACATTTGTCATATTCTATATGTACTGGAAACAGAAAGTACAAGTTTCATAGAACTATTGATAAGTAATGACAGTTAACTTAGTCCAGCATCTCTACACGTCATATTTTACTGCATCCTTACTAAAAGACATCTACAGTTTTCACGCATTCTGACACAGTCCGTCCCAACAAACCATTTGAGAAATTATTTGAAGAATCCAAAATGTCTGGTAATCAAGGAGCATTTTATCCATAAAAAGAATCAAGTGAGACAGAAAATCTTTCTTGAACAGATAGCACAAATGTGCAGAGCAGCGGAACACTGGCCGTTTGGGGAAGGGATGGCAAATATGCTGAAAAACAGACTTCTGTGACATATCATGAAACGTAAAAGATTCTACTCTCTGAGGAAAATCTTTCACATAATAAACCATAAAATGCATCAATAACACATGAAACTGCAACCCAGTATATACTATAGCTATAGCATAATGGAGCAAAGAGTGTTGTTAGTAGAAGGCCTCTCGACTTTTATTAAAATTAAGTATGTTTTGATGTGATACAATATCACAAAAAGATAGTATGTGCTATTTTACATGAAAAAGGCTGTAGAAGATATCCTGAAAAGGATTGTATGAGATCGTAGGAAGTAGTGATATGGTAAAATGAAACTGAATTGCAAACTATGGGTGCATTACAGATGCATTACAGTAAGACCTTTTCAAAACGTTTTGCAGAAAATGGTGGCTGCAGAAAGTAATGAATGGTCAGACAAAATGGAGTCACCCACAAATGATGACTTTTGTAATCTGAAGTGCTTAGAGCTGTTCAGCATGAATTATGCTCACAGAAAAATTGCATGTTTCACTTCAGAAGTGGTCAGATTAAAACTTAAGGTGGATCTGGATACCAGAGTTGCACTGTCTGTGATTTTTAAGCAAGGGTGTCAAATGCTGTGAAAGATATTTAAAGAGAGGTCCTCGGTGTGCAAAATCACAGTGTGTGTGATTTAGCATAGCACAGATGGAAAGCATTAAATCAAGCTGGCACTTTATTAAGCATTTCATAGTGGTAACCGAGTATAATGACAAAGTTGCTGCATATAGGAAATTGTCAGCGTTATTGGGAGATCCTGAAAAAGTCTTTGCCAAAGATGTGGAATCACTGAAATTCACAAGGACAAATAAACTGAAGCTCAGCCAAATCCTAGCCTAAGATCCCATAAAGACAGAAAGCTCTGTATGCTCATAAATGCAAGCAAAAAGGAATCATCAGAATCTGGGAAGTACTGGGTTATTATCTGTACCAAAGCACGTAGCAGAGACATGTGTGCGATTTGAAATAGAGCAATCTTACAAGACATTCCAAATGATTATGTTGTATAAATGATTATTTTACTGCAAGCAGTTTGGTGTAGCGTACAGATCAGTCATTTCACACCAAGTAATGGACCAGGTATAATCTAAGGAAGCCTGAATACACATTGTTGCCTAGGTAATATGATAATAATGGAAGAATGTAGAAAATCACCTGATCCTCTTGGAATAGCGATGCATATTGGAAACAGAGAACCAGCTACAGTTAGCCATATTTAGCCCAGCAAAGCGATTATTATGCATGACTGGTTGTAGCATCGGTCCCAATTCCTAAGAGGGCACTTAAAAGTTTTCAAAATTTAAATTGACAAGTCAGTGTTGAAATGCTGATTGTTATTGCTACCATATGAAAAGCGAGTAATAGTTAACTATAAAGCTAAAGCACTATAGCCCAGTTCATACGTAAGTACTAAGCTAACTGCCCTGGGAGCCATTTCAAGCCTAGCCAGTTATCTCTTGTGAGACTCAAACACTGCACCTTGTGTTTGTAAAGCAAACACCTTAACCATTAGGCCACCCTCCTACTCTGAACAAGTAGTGGCAGGTATACACAGAGGGATCATGAATGATGCACTTCTGTCACAGTCATGCAGATTACCAAAGCATTATCTAGAGTTGACAACTTATAACACATGGCATTTGCTGCTAGAAAAAAGAAACATTCTGCATGGTAGTGTATTGCACACTTTCTGCAGTTTCTTTTTTTATAATTCATTTCATTCTAGTTATAGTCCTCATATTAAATTTGCAAATCATTTTGAAAAGAATTACAGTATCTTATTTATGTTTTTTTTTAATTTCACTGCCTACTCAATTTTTCTCTGTAACCACACCCTCTTCTAATCACATTTCAGTTAGCATTACACAGAATACTCAAATAAGGAAAGACGTGAGGTAATATAGGTAGCTGTACGTAAGGAAAAAGGACATACTTTTCCAAAGGGAGAACAAACTAGGAAAGGAAAGGAAAACAGGAGTGGCGTTCAGTCACTCTGATACAGAGCTGTGAAATCCAGTGCAGGGGGGCTGGTGAATGTAACATATAATGTTGGGGGTCTCAGCAATCCAATGGCAAGAAAATAGTAGTGAGGCATCTACGGAAGGAGTGGGCAGGTGTTGCTATGTTTCAAGAATCACAGTTGAAGAGTTGGGTGGTAAGTAATTGTGTAGAGGAGACAGGCAATGCCTGGGAAAACAATATGAAATGGGGTGGCAAAAAGGGGTGATTCAAGTTAGGGTGGCATGGGAGGTATGCAGAGTAAGGGTTGGTAATAGTGAGGAAAAGTATTCGGGGAGAGGCTAAGGGGGACACTAGGCTGCCCTATAAATGTATATTAGTGAAAAATGCACTTTGTTGTCATTGTTTAACAGGGATGTGTACCTAGTGATACAAGTCCTTCATTTTAATATTCATGCATTTGTTATTATAAATCTATTCTCAGAAGAATATATGTGGGGGGATAGGTGTTGTAAAATTATGCCCTTCATCTCCTTTGACGATGTATGAGTAGAATATGATTACAACAAATAAAAACACCTTCAGCAGTGTTTAATGTCACAGATTGTAGGGGCTTATACCCTCTCACGTTATATGCAAGTCCTGACTCCACGCATTTTTATACCAGCTGCGGTCATACAACAATGAAAAAAGAATAAACTCTGCAAAACTGCATGCTTGGGCTGTTTGCTCTGTTCCTACGTGTTACCCATAATGCCTCATCCTATCCAGGTTCACATCCAGGCTAACATGTTCTGTTAGTTTGAGCCGTTCCATTTTACCAGGGGCTAAATACACCCCAATTTAAATACTCCAAGGGCTAAATACCCCCCAATTTAAATACTCCAAGGGCTAAATACCCCCTAATTTAAATACTCCAAGGGCTAAATACCCCCCAATTTAAATACTCCAAGGGCTAAATACCCCCCAATTTAAATACTCCAAGGGCTAAATACCCCCCAATTTAAATACTCCAAGGGCTAAATACCCCCCAATTTAAATACTCCAAGGGCTAAATACCCCCTAATTTAAATACTCCAAGGGCTAAATACCCCCCAATTTAAATACTCTCTCACATCTGTTAATCTGACCTGTAAAACATTTGATGAGTTTTGGTGATTTCCACCCCATTCAGCTTAGATCAAACATCTGGTTTATCTGAATGACATGAAATGTCACTATCACAATAAGTGTGGAATCACTGCTGTTGTACAAATATCTTTACATTTACTGCTTCAGGAGTTTCAGTAACACTGTTAGAGAAGATCAAAATGTACATACTCATGCACATGAGCAAAAATATGCATGTGTGCATAGGTTCATAGGTTCATAGGGTCATAGGTTCATAGGAGGTTACTAGGCTAATGGCCCTAGGGCCTTTACAAGCCTAGCCATGTTATACCCATGTTGCCTAACTGACCTTGCTTAGATGGTTGTTATTTGCAGAATGAGTCTATGATCAGCTCTGACTGACCCTGTTCATGAGGGACATAGGTACCACCCCAGAGATGAATTTAAAGTCTCTCATGCAATTGTCTAGGTTGTGCTTAAATAGGGTCATTGAGGCGCTCTGCTTCGCATGAATTGGGAGTTTATTCCAGAGGAGCGGCAATCTCTGGGAGCTATATGTGTCTCTCCAGCATGTCCTGTTTATGTCACAGGCTAGGTTGAGAACTTTGGAGCGAGTAACTCTTGTCCCATTTGATTTGCAGGTGTGCAACATTTCCATTAGGACAGAGTCAGAGACTGCTCTGTTGAAGGCCCAAGTCATCTGTGGCAGCCTGTAGGATAGAGAGTACACTGACAAGGCTTTCAGTCTTTCCACGAAGGTCATGTTTTGGAGGCTGGTGCATATTTCTGGAAATGATGGATTTACAACAAGCAAGCTGCTTTATGACTGTGCACATTCTAGAATATGAAGTCACTGTTATTGTATAATTTATTGCATTCCGTTGGCACAATATCATCAGTGGCATGCTTTTCACTGGTTAAAGGTTTCATGGTTATAACAGTAGGCCTCTCAACCTGCAGACATTGAATACAGGTACAAAGGTCCTTGAAAAGTAGCTACATCCATCCAAATATCTGGGCATTTAAGTTGCATAAAATATGAACATCAAATAGCATGTAAATCTTGTTTCCAGCAGGAATGTAGGATAATACTGAGAAATGTGTTTAAAAAGCAGAACAACAAAATGACGGAAAAATACAAGCACATTATCAACTACACAGTGTAAAATCTGTAGACAGTAATGAACTATATTTCAAAACTTTACCCCATAAATTAATTTATTTTTGGTTCTGAAAAGGGAGGTGTAAAATGCGTGTCCTCTTTTTAAATTAGCGGTGCCAGTAGTATGCTGGTCATGTAGTGTGATTTTCTATTCACTTGACAGCTTTGATGAGGGGAAACTCAGAATGAAAGAATAAATCAAGCCCGAAAATAGGGACACGTCTGTTCAGACATTCTGATTCTGTTCAGACATTCTGATTCTGTGTAGACATTCTGATTCTGTGTAGACATTCTGATTCTGTTCAGACATTCTGATCCTGTTCAGACATTCTGATTCTGTTCAGACATTCTGATTCTGTCTGGACATTCTGATCCTGTTCAGACATTCTGATTCTGTTTAGACATTCTGATTCTGTTCAGACATTCTGATTCTGTCTAGACATTCTGATCCTGTTCAGACATTCTGATTCTGTTTAGACATTCTGATCCTGTTCAGACATTCTGATTCTGTTCAGACATTCTGATTCTGTCTAGACATTCTGATCCTGTTCAGACATTCTGATTCTGTTCAGACATTCTGATTCTGTTTAGACATTCTGATTCTGTTCAGACATTCTGATTCTGTCTAGATATTTTGATTTTAAA
>NC_056729.1:1844026681-1844074181 GCF_019279795.1 Protopterus annectens | reverse complement strand
GAATAATTGGCTAGGCTTAAATAAAATGACTCGTAAGGGCAGTTAGCTTAGTACTAAACTATGAACCTATGAACTATGAAACTTTTCTTCATGATGCATAACAAAAATATCATACAAAGTCTGCAGTCTGTCATACCGGTTTAGGTTTATTTCTAAAATAAATTCAGGCAACATCCTTTTGACTAGTTCCTTCAGCAGAATATCTCCAGATTGCATCAGGATGTCTCTTTTCCTCCTCAACACATGTTCCAGAATTACTTTCCCAGATGTAAATCCCCCATAGGTACAGTATGCATGTATGTATGTATGTATGTATGTATGCATTTATTTATTTATTTATTTATTTGTTAACCAGGTTGGTTTCACTAGGTTAGTAGCCCCTTTTCAGGGGATACCCAAAATGGCATTTATACTACTTTTGGAAATTTGTAACAAAAGAGCTGAGCAGGATGAATGATAAAAAGCCACTCAACCAAAACACAAAAGTTTGTTATGGAACACGATGTTAAGCGCTTTCAACTGACAATCCAGTCTTCATCAGAACACAATAGTGAAGATAGAACCCAGTTATATATACACTCTAATTACTTAATTACATAAAAAGCGTGCCAAAAAATAAAAGCTGTACAAAACATCTATTGAAGAAAATCTAATACATCACTAAAAGTAAAATTAATAAACATAATAAATACATGTACATGAAAAATCCCCAAACAATATAATTAATATAATTAAATATTATTAATAGCTATTTCATAAAATATAATCATAAAAATATGATGTCATACAAAACAAATAATAAGAATGATAATATACTACCAATACAGTATTAAGCCAAAGCCAAAAAAGGTTTAATACAGATGTAATCATTAAGACCAGGAGGTCTAGTGGCATCAGTAGAAATTTGCCATTTACTTTCCAGTAATGCCAAAAACATTTTCCAATTACCTCCACACGGTGAGCAAATAACCTGATCTATAATAGCAAATAAAAAACTATGTTTGTTCCCTTTCTCTAAAATGTGTCTAGATAAAGCATTATTACTGTCCTGCTTCTGTATTTTGTAATGGTGTTCATAAATACGTTTTTTAAACTGACGTTCTGTTTTTCCTATATAATAAGCAGAGCAACGTATGCACGTTGCTAAATAGACCACTTGCTTTGTGTTGCAATTTCCATTTCTACACTTAATAATGGTATGATTGATGTCATCAAGATGAATATAAGTGAATTCATTAATATATCTGCACTGGTTACAAGAGCCACACTTTGATGTACCCTTAGATCTATCAAATCGTTGATTAATAGTACCCGCTTTCTCTAATAATTTCTTCAAATTAGGGGCTGTCTTGTATACACATCTAGGAAAATTATCCCACTGTAGGCCTGTGTTATGAGTAGTAATATTTACCCTTATTGGGGAACTATGACCAAAGCAGTTTGGTTAAACGGGATATGATTAAGGAACAAAACTTGTCAAATAGGGTTTGTGTTTTGACCTACACACCATTTGTACATGCTATCAAGGAGATTTTACAGAGACACTGGGATGTAATTACTACTCATAACACAGGCCTACAGTGGGATAATTTTCCTAGATGTGTATACAAGACAGCCCCTAATTTGAAGAAATTATTAGAGAAAGCGGGTACTATTAATCAACAATTTGATAGATCTAAGGGTACATCAAAGTGTGGCTCTCGTAGCCAGTGCAGATATATTAATGAAGTCACTTATATTCATCTTGATGACATCAATCATACCATTATTAAGTGTAGAAATGGAAATTGCAACACAAAGCAAGTGGTCTATTTAGCAATGTGCATACGTTGCTCTGCTTATTATATAGGAAAAACAGAACGTCAGTTTAAAAAACGTATTTATGAACACCATTACAAAATACAGAAGCAGGACAGTAATAATGCTTTATCTAGACACATTTTAGAGAAAGGGAACGAACATAGATTTTTATTTGCTATTATAGATCAGGTTATTTGCTCACCGTGTGGAGGTAATTGGAAAATGTTTTTGGCATTATTGGAAAGTAAATGGCAAATTTCTACTGATGCCACTAGACCTCCTGGTCTTAATGATTACATTTGTATTAAACCTTTTTTGGCTTTGGCTTAATACTGTATTGGTAGTATATTATCATTCTTATTATTTGTTTTGTATGACATCATATTTTTATGATTATATTTTATGAAATAGCTATTAATAATATTTAATTATATTAATTATATTGTTTGGGGATTTTTCACGTAGTACCGTCTACTATGTGTTTTATATGTTTTAGAGTTTACATGTATTTATTATGTTTATTAATTTTCACTTTTAGTGATGTATTAGATTTTCTTCAATAGATGTGTTGTACAGCTTTTATTTTTTGGTGCGCTTTTTATGTAATTAAGTAATTAGAGTGTATATATAACTGGGTTCTATCTTCACTATTGTGTTCTGATGAAGACTGGATTGTCAGTTGAAAGCGCTTAACATCGTGTTCCATAATAAACTTTTGTGTTTTGGTCGAGCGGCTTTTTATCATTCATCCTGCTCAGCTATTTTGCTACATTGTTGCCATGTGTACTACTTTTGGAAATTTGGCCAGGGCATCAGAGAACTTCCCTTACTTTTTCTGTGTATGGGGACACATTTGTGTGTGGCACGTTCTACTTCCTACTTCTGGTCCAGGTGCAAAGGCAGCTCAGAGAATAAGAAGATTGATTCTATATATTATATATATATATATATATATCTAAATAATAATAATAAATAAAGACTGAAGGAGAATTGGAGTATTTGAAAGTTGAAGACATTCGTACTGTTGCTAGTCAAACAACACAAGCAGTCAGCTTGATGAAAATGACAGCAGAATGTGAGGAGAAGTCGGATATGAAGTGTGGTGTAGTGAAGGAATTGGAAAAGGCAACTGAGCCTCTTCAAGAGCATATTGAAGAAAAGGAAATGTTGTTAAGGAGCTCTGAGGATTTGTTTCAGCAAAATATCTTCGTGGAAGAGGGTACAGCACAAAAATGTATTGTTAGAACCCTCCAGTCGGGATGATTTATTAATGGACTTGTTGAATGCCAGTGAACCAGAGAGTAGAAATGGTATTTCATGGGGTGACTTAATGGAGAGAATGCAAAGACAGGATGTTCCACAGGTTGAGAATAGATGGTTGTATGCAGAGATGGTGAAACTGAGTGTGCAGAAAGGAGAAGGAAAGAAAACTGTGAATGTAGAAAAAAAAAGAGGATTTTTAATATATGAATTGAAAAGGAAGAAGGTGAAAGAATGGACAGATACAAGGTATGGAATGAAATAATAATGCCTTTAGGAGTGAGAGTATATGAGGTAAGGATGTTTATTCATAACAATAGGACTTTTTGTGACATTTTTTCAACTGGTAAAGCTATGGAAAATTTTCTAGGAAAGTATGAAATAAAAGAAAGACTGCACGTCTTGGAACTCTTACGTATTTAAAGCATTTCAAAGAGAGACTGATAGTGTTGTGCATATTCCAAGTGTTATACATGTGGAAGCAACAAAAGAATGGTGAAATGCTACGGGCAGCCAAAAACGTCTTTTGTGTGGGAAACCTGATCACTTCAGAAATAATTGTGAAAAAAGAAAATGGTTTGGATGTGGAGAAACGGGACATGATATAAGAAATTGTGAAATCAAGTGTTATAAATGTAAGAAAGTGGGACACTTGGGAATGCAATGCAATTATAAAGCTACTGAATTAGAACAAGAGATTGTAGAAACATTAATAAAGCTGAATCTAGAGAGTAAGGACATAACAACAGAAAAACATAATAAAGAATGTACAAGTAGAATGTGAGGAAGTAAATCGTTTGGAATCTAAAGATTTACAAAAAGTCAGCAATGAAAGTTTCATCCATAATAAAGGAGAAGAAGGGGAAAAATCAGGGTTACGTGACAGTGAAGACGTAACATGGAGTTTGGTTAAACAAAAAATAAATGTTTTTGGTAAGAGGGTTCAAGACAGAAAAAGAACAATGGTAGAAGGAAATAAAGAGTAAAAAAGGGAAAGGCTGAGTTGCTTTAACATTTAAAAGTTAATATTTTGTGCAAGGTACTTGCATTAAATGTTAATAATTTAAAGAATGTTGTAAGAAGAATAAGTATTCATGAATTGTGTAAGAGACAGGAAAGTGACATTATTATAACAGAAGACACTAGGTTTTTGACATATACAGAGACACAACAGTGAGACGTATGGTGGGGAAAATGTGATTTTTAATTTAGGGAAAACGACATGGTCAGGAATTCTTATTTTGTATAAAGAGACAATAAAAGTGCTGGATTTTACATATGTTACAGTAGGCCAAACTTTGATTCTTGATGTAAGATGGAGAAAGCAGGTATTTAGAAATATAACAATGTATGCATTTGTAATAAAAAAGAGGGAACAAATGTTTAAAGACATAATTAAGTATGTAGGAGTAAATGTGGATATAATTGTTGCAGGAGAATTTAATTGTAACATTAGACAAAATAAAAACAAGATATGATGTGAACCTGATGTTAGATATTATAAGGTATGGAAATGTAACTATTTGGAATAAGAGTTGATGTAGTAGATGTGAACATAAAACAGAAATAGATTATTTTTTAGTTTCAACAGGGTTAAACATTATAGATGGAGGAGTATTAGATACAAGTTTTTGGGATCACAGGGCTATATGGATTACTCTGAAAGATAATTCTGATTATATAAAAAAATAGGAGAAAGAATACAAGTGATTAATGGGGTTAAATGGGATAAAGAAAAAAGGTGGATGTAGTAAGTTTACATAAGGATCACATAGAAATGAGACCGTTTTATAAAGATTGGTCTGAATGGTGGTATTTTTTTTAAACAAAAATATAAAAAATGTTATATAAGCATGGAAAATATAAAAAGAAGAAAGGAAATAAGATATTATGATCAGGTGAGTAATGACATCTGTGATAGTTTAGAAACGAATGAAGAGAGTTATTTTATTAACGAAGAAGAATTATATGACTTAAATAAAAAGAAAATACACAACTTGTTACATATACAAAGATATTTCTGCAAGGAAAGAAAAAGGAAATTGCACCATATTTGAGTAAACTTATTAAAGAAAATTATAGTATTATGAGACTAATGTACTTGGTTTGATGTTTGGAAGAGAGAAGAGATAAGAGTTATGTGGGACGAAATATTAAAAGTCATGGAAAAAGTGTAATGTTTTGGAGGGTCTTTAGGGTATCCTTTCAGAAAAAAGTATATTTGTTCAATCTGGTTTTGCTTGCTAGAACTGCTTACTTAGCAAATATATATAGTATTCCACTAAATCTTGAAAAAGTATTTTATAGGGTTGTATTTGCTTTTATTTGGGGATCAAGGTTGAATCTAGTAAAAAAAGAAATTATTATATGTAAAAAAGAAGAAGTGGTTTAGGGTTGATAAATCCTATAGTCTATGCAGCCTCTTTACATTTGTATAAAATACTAAAACAATTTGAAGGACAATAATGATTCATTATTAGTGAAAATTAAAAATATATATAGCAATGAACAGTTGAATATTTTGAATGCGAAGAAAAGGAGATCTTATGATAATAAGGAGAAGAAGAATTATTAAGACAAAATCTTGCTTTGAAAATAAAAATTGATGAAACTGAAAAAGAAAGTTATGGTATTATAGTATTATGGATACTTTTTTATATTTATCCTTGGAAAGATATGTGAAAAGAAAAAAAGGGTTGCAATTAGGGCCACACTGGAGAGATATAAAAGTATGTCGGAATGCCAAGATTTTTATGGAGATGATTAATACAGAAATTACCAGTAAAGGCAAACATGTCATATAAAGGTAACAATAATTGAAATTGTACACATTGAAATCAATTTGAAACCAGTGAACATGTTTTTGTGAGCTGTAAAATAATTAAATCACAATGGGATAAGGTGGTAAAGTTGAAATATTTGGAGAATTATAAGGACATTAATATTCTTAAAATAGACATGATTGACTATGGATATTATGGGGAGAAGTTGAAAGACTATGTTGATAAAATTTATAAAAAAAGTTATTGAAGAAGGAGAAGGAGATAAACCAGCTGTACAGATCTGGAAAATGGAAGACTGGACACACAAGTACTGATATATTTGATGAACCAGGCAGAGTTAAAGAGGGAGTCACATGGTGGAAAGAGTGTTACAAGAAAAAAGTGAGAGACTGAATACACAAAACTGCTAGTGAAGGGAAAACAACTGATGCATTATCATCTGGTAGAGCTGGTTTTAAGGGTTTATCCTCTGCAGTAGGGTTATTTGTTACAAGAAAGAAGAAATTATGCATATGCAGCACCACATAAGGAAGAATGGAAAAAGGAAATGAGAAAGACAAACATTTGCAGTTTCTCAACAGCCACTGAGAAGACAACCCATTGTAAGAATAAAAAGTGAAAGTGGTAGAAGTTTGAACAAGTATGACATTATAAATAGAATTGTTTTGCCACTAGAATTTAAAATTAAAGACATAAGAGCATTAATACCTTTGGGAAATGAACATTTTTGTGACGCGGCATTTGAAAGTTTTAACTTATTTATTTATTATTTATTTTACATTGTTAACTAGGATTGTCTGACTGAGCAAAAGCCCTTTTTCAGCAGAGGCCCGGGGAGAAAAGCTTCAAAACATAGTTACAAAAAATATAACCATTACAAACACAGTTAACATTATAATCATTCATAATAAAACTTGTAGAACAGTTTTCATATAAATGCAGTTACAATTATCTATAAAAATGTTATGAAAATACTGCAGCTGAAGGAAAGGAGGTAGTGTTAGGTAAAATTGATGACGTAGACTAGTTTAAGTTGTAAAAGTTTTGGTATAGAGGAGTAGAAATTATGGTAAGACAGAGGAAGTTAGATTTGTTATTTAGTGAAGATATATTCAAGGAGGCTGAGAACAGGTACGAATCCAGTGACTTTTTAAGTACTCTTTAGTGGCTAGTTTGAATACTTTAGGATGTGAAAGTGATCTAACTTCTCATGGGAGTTTGTTCCAAGCAATAGAGGGATGATAGCTGTATGTAATGGCTCCTATTTTGGACTTGGGTTTGTAAATTTGTGAAAGGTCTTGGGTGGAGCTCCTGAGTAGTCTCAATGACACAGGGAGATTATGGTGCCTAGTGCTGGACAGTAGGATGGTGAATAAATAATGGAGTGTATAATTTGGAGCTGAGAGAGGAGTAGGAGGAGTGGTATTTCAAGCCAGTTTAGATGTCTGAGAGATGCAGTGGTGAGATTTGTAGGCTTGTTGTGCAGCAAATCTGGCTATTTTGTGGTAGGTTGATTCAAATTTGCTAAGTAAGGTGGAGTTAAGATTAATGAGTATTTGGGAGCAGTATGTTAGGCATGGCAAAAGATAAGCATGCATGATTGTGGTTCTAGATTCAGAGGTTAGGAATTTTTTTATTTCTGTAGAGAAGCCCTAGTTTTTGATGGGTTTTCATGATAGTTATTTATATGGAGGTTGAATTTTAGCTGATCATCAATGGTTACACCAAGGAGTTTAGTACTAGAGTCAGCAACTATGAGAATGTGATTTAGTGATTTTATTTGAAAAGTAGATTTGATATGAGTAACAGTTTTTGGGAGAAAGAGTAAGTGTTTTTTTTTGGGGGGGGAGTTAAGGATGAGCTGATTATGGGTGAGCCAGGTTTCAACAGAGTTAAAAGAAGACTGGGTAGCTGTTAGAAGTTCAGAAGGTGAGTTAGCAATGGTGATAACTGTGAAGTCGTCTACATATTGGACTAATGAGGATTGTGGACAAGAGGAGAAGAGTGAGTTGGTGAAGATATTGAAAAGTAGTTGTCCAAGGATGGATCCTTGGGGAACACCCATTTTTACTGGAAGGGGAGATGATAGTGAGGAATGCCATCTTACTGACTGCTGTCAGTCAGTGATATAGCTTGTGAACCATGCTATTGTTGTAGTAGAGAAGTTGAGATCAGAGAGTTTATTCAGTAGCAGAGGATGTGAGACAGTGTCGAAGGCTTTAGAGAGGTCAAGGAATAAACATACATTTATGATTATCTCTAGCTATAGAAATGGTGTTGAGAAAGGAAAGTAGAGCTGTAGTGGTACTATGTTTGGGTCAGAAACCATGCTGAGTGGTAGTGAGGAGTGTGCCCTGTATAAGATATTGCATTACTTGTGTGTGTATACACTTTTCTAAGACTTTAGACAGAGGAGAGGGGAAAGAATAGCTATTGGTCTGAAGTTTGAGAGGTCTGTGGAATTGCCACCTTTGTGAATAGGTATGGTGTAGAATTATTTCCAGATAGCAGGTACTTTAGCTTCAGAGATGGAACGGTTGATTAAAATAGATACTGGCAAAGCAATAGAGGGAGCAGAAATCTGAAGAAAGTAAGATGGGGTACTGTCAAGAGAAACAGAGCATGGTTTTAGTTTGGAAAGAAGGGTTTTGATGTAAGCAGTAGGGACTGCTTTAAGGAAAACAGAGTTTTCAGAGTTGGCTGTGGGTGGAGGTTCCAAGCAATCTGGAACATTGTTACTGGAGTATTTTAGGTTAGGATTGAAAAGTCTGGCTATTGACTGAATGAAATAGGCATCGAAGGTGTTAGCAGTATTTTTGGGAGATTTGTCAGGAGATGGATTAGGTGAAGTAGGATTACCAGGATAAAGTATTTGGTTTATGGCATTCCAGAATTTATTTGGATCTGATTTTAGGGCAGCTGGAGGGTTATCGTAGTCTTTTTTATCTTTATCAATATTTTTTTTTGTCTTATTTCTCAGTTCTTTATACTTTTGCCGATCTACTGGTAGTTTGGGTCCACATTTTCCAGGCTCGGTCTCTGGCTGTCATGAGACTGTGAGTATTCTTAGATATCCAAAGGGATATAGTAGCTGTTATCCTTACTTTCCGTAATGGGGCTAGTGAGTTTAAGATATTTAGGAAGGTTGAGTTAAAAGCTTGAACTGCTTCAACAAGTGGGAGCTGGGTGAGGAAGTTCCAATTTATTCTGAGTAAAAGATTATTAAAAGTTTCTGGGTTGAATTTGGATAATTTATGACAGGTTATGTACATATGTGGTTTAGATGAGGGGGAGGAATGTCTAAGTACCTTTATTGGAGAGTGGTCACTCAGGGAGTCAGAGAGTGTTTCAGGACTATGGTATTTAAAGGGATTTGAGACAAGAATCCAGTCTATGAGTGTACTGGTAGAATGAATGTTATTGGTATGAGTAGGCTGGGAGATAAGTTATGAAAAGCCATATAGATGTATATGGTATGTTAACTTAGGACTGGTGAGTGTTTCCCAATTTATGTTCACGTCCCCAAGGAGGATGATTTCATTAGGGATGTTGTGGGAGAGGTAGGAGAGATTGCTTTCCAATAAGGGAATGTTGACCCCTGGTGGAATGTATATAGATACGACAGTAATAGTAGTATAGTCATTGAGCTTAAGGTTTGCTACCAGTAATTCTGCAGGAGAAAAGGAAGATATAGACAGCTTTGGGAATGTAAAAGTGAGATTGTTGGAGTATACAACTGCAACCCCTCCTCCTTTATTATTAGGGCGCTCGAGTCGTATTATATTATATCCAGGATGGAGTATGTCCTTATCTAGGCTTTGTGGTTTAAACCATGTTTCTGTAAGAGGAATAATGTCTGGGTTTTGAGCAGATATCCAAGCATGAAGTTGGCTAACTTTATTAAGTGTTTATAGAGTAAAAGGAGATTTGTTTTTTCTTTTTGGTAAATTACTTGTGGTTAATAAGGTATCTGCGGTGGTGCAGTGGTAGCATTGTTGCCTCACAGCAAGAGGTTCTCCCATTCGATTCTTGGCTGGAGCGCCTTCTGTGTGGAGTCTGCATGTCCTCCCCTCAGTCGAGTGGCATTTGAAAGACATGCGTAGAATGGGCATGCCTTCGTTGAAGTTTGGGCATCTAGCTGGCACCCATAAAAAATCTACTGTCAATCATTAGCAGACTGCAGTTCCACTGTGGTGACCCCTAACCAGGAAAAGCCAAAAAAAAAGCAACAACAACTTGTGGTTGATAAGGTATTGTGAGGAGTGGTACAGTTAGGACTGAGTCCTGGGTTAGGGTGGATATCACCTGATGGGAGTAGTGAAATAGGATAGTAGTTATGTTTGATAGTTATTAGGTAGTATTTAGTGTATTTTGATTTATTTGTATATATTATGGAATGGGAGGGGGGATTTTTATTTTGGGGATGTGTACATTCATGGGGAGGATGGATGCAGATATGACTACTGGTTGTTGGGTATAGGAGAAGTTATAGTTGTGTGTATGGGTAGGGGTATAATGATAAGGGGTTAATACTGTTGGTGAGGATGTTAGAGCATTGAGGCGACATAGTGATAGCAGTACTGCAGTGGAGAGGAGTGGTGTATGCATGGTGATTACTGGGAGAAAAAAGATATAAAAAAAGGTGGTATGGACCTGGAAGAAGGTTAAAGTTAGAGGAGGAAGTATGGGTAAGCTAGATTATGTGTAGTTAGTTGAAGGAGTGTGGAGTGATAGATGATGATGTGGCAGATAGGAAACAGGAAGGGGAGGGATTTGATTTTAGGAGGGAAATGGTGAAGTATAAAGGAAATTATATGGCGGGTGGGTGGTAATGGGGGTGGGAGGTGAGCAAAGTGAGCCTGAGCGTATCAAGGGCAAAAGGAACGGGCCTACACCTGAGGCAGAGAAATTGCCATTCCAAAGGAGACGATGTGTAAGCTGAGAACTTGAGTTTTAGTCAGGATAAGTAGAAATCAGAGTCAATTATCCTTTAAATGTCTGAGTTATTTTATAGTTATTGTTAGTCTGACTCCAGTTTTTTGGAAGTGTTTTGAATTTTACCCTGAAATTCTCAAAAGGATATAAAATTAAAGCTGGGGTTAGTTACAGATGAAACAGGAGAGGTAATGAAATGCTATTTTATAGATTTAAGTGTTTCTCAAAAAAAAAAAAACTTTAGTTGGGGGTGGCACTAACTGGACAGTATTATGCAACTGTTTCTTCCTGGCGATGTACTCATCAGTACAGTTGTTTGATTAAGGAACTATACAGCAGAATGTACTAATACACTCACTAACATATGTTTAAGTTAGTACAGTTAAGGTAGTTTACTGTCTAGACACTTGGAAGTTAAACACCTACATTAGTGTTTGGATTAATTAATGTTTAGTCTATTTAGTTGAAGGACAGTGTTTGTGGGTGCCCAGTGCTCAAGAGAGAAGTATAAACTTTTCCCTGCTTGTTATGGGGGTCAGAGACCTGCTTGACCTGATGTGTGGTTTGGATTAATTAGTGTTTAGTCTCTTTAGTTGCAGAACAGTGTTTGTGGGTGCCCAGTGCTCAAGAGAAAAGTTTGAAATTTCTGCTGCTTGTTATGGGGGGCAGAGACCTACTTGACCTGATGGGTGGTTTGGATTAATTAGTGTTTAGTCTCTTTAGTTGCAGGACAGTGTTTGTGGGTGGCCAGTGCTCAAGATAGAAGTTTGAAATGTCCCCTGCTTGTTATGGGAGGCAGAGACCTGCTTGACCTGATGGGTGGTTTGGATTAATTAATGTTTAGTCCCTTTAGTTCCAGGAAAGTGTCTGTGGGTGCCCAGTGCTCAAGAGAAAAGTTTGAAATTTCCACTGCTTGTTATGGGGGGGGGGGGGCAGAGACCTGCTTAACCTGATGGGTGGTTTGGATTAATTAGTGTTTAATCTCTGTAGTTGCAGGACAGTGTTTGTGGGTGCCCAGTGCTCAAGAGAAAAGTTTGAAATTTCCACTGCTTGTTATGGGGGGCAGAGACTTGCTTGACCTGATGGGTGGTTTGGATTAATTAGTGTTTAGTCTCTTTAGTTGCAGGACAGTGTTTGTGCATGCCCAGTGCTCAAGAGAGAAGTTTGAAATTTCCCCTTCTTGTTATGGGGGGCAGAGACCTACTTGACCTGATGGGTGGTTTGGATTAATTAGTGTTTAGACTCTTTAGTTGCTGGACAGTTTTTGTGGGTGCCCAGTCCTCAAGAGAGAAGTTTGAAATGTTGCTGCTTGTTATGGGGGGCAGAGACCTGCTTGACCTGATGGGTGGTTTGGATTAATTAGTGTTTAGTCTCTTTATTTACAGGATAGTGTTTGTGGGTGCCCAGTGCTCAAGAGAGAAGTTTGAAATTTCCCCTGCTTGTTATGGGGGGGCAAAGACTTGCTTGACCTGATGGGAGGTTTAGATTAATTAGTGTTTAGTCTCTTTATTTGCAGGACAGTGTTTGTGGGTGCCCAGTGCTCAAGAGAGAAGTTTGAAATTTCCCCTGCTTGTTATGGGGGGGCAGACACTTGCTTGACCTGATAGGTGGTTTGGATTAATTAGTGTTTAGTCTCTTTAGTTGCAGGGCAGTGTTTGTGGGTGCCCAGTACTCAAGAGACAAGTTGCAAATGTCTGCTGCTTGTTATGGGGGGCAGAGACCTGCTTGACCTGATGGGTGGTTTGGATTAATTAGTGTTTAGTCTCTTTATTTGCAGGATAGTGTTTGTGGGTGCCCAGTGCTCAAGAGAGAAGTTTGAAATTTCCCCTGCTTGTTATGGGGGGGGGGGCTGAAACTTGCTTGACCTGATGGGTGGTTTGGATTAATTAGTGTTTAGTCTCTTTAGTTGCAGGACAGTGTTTGTGGGTGCGCAGTGCTCAAGAGATAAGTTTGAAATTTCCCCTGCTTGTTATGGGGGGGCAAAGACTTGCTTGACCTGATGGGAGGTTTGGATTCATTAGTGTTTAGTCTCTTTATTTGCAGGACAGTGTTTGTGGGTGCCCAGTGCTCAAGAGAGAAGTTTGAAATTTCTGCTGCTTGTTATGGGGGGCAGAGACCTACTTGACCTGATGGGTGGTTTGGATTAATTAGTGTTTAGTCTCTTTAGTTGCAGGACAGTGTTTGTGGGTGGCCAGTGCTCAAGATAGAAGTTTGAAATGTCCCCTGCTTGTTATGGGAGGCAGAGACCTGCTTGACCTGATGGGTGGTTTGGATTAATTAATGTTTAGTCCCTTTAGTTCCAGGAAAGTGTCTGTGGGTGCCCAGTGCTCAAGAAAGAAGTTTGAAATTTCCACTGCTTATTATGGGGGGGAAGAGACCTGCTTAACCTGATGGGTGGTTTGGATTAATTAGTGTTTAATCTCTGGAGTTGCAGGACAGTGTTTGTGGGTGCCCAGTGCTCAAGAGAAAAGTTTGAAATTTCCACTGCTTGTTATGGGGGGCAGAGACTTGCTTGACCTGATGGGTGGTTTGGATTAATTAGTGTTTATGGGGGGCAGAGACCTACTTGACCTGATGGGTGGTTTGGATTAATTAGTGTTTAGACTCTTTAGTTGCTGGACAGTTTTTGTGGGTGCCCAGTCCTCAAGAGAGAAGTTTGAAATGTTGCTGCTTGTTATGAGGGGCAGAGACCTGCTTGACCTGATGGGTGGTTTGGATTAATTAGTGTTTAGTCTCTTTATTTGCAGGATAGTGTTTGTGGGTGCCCAGTGCTCAAGAGAGAAGTTTGAAATTTCCCCTGCTTGTTATGGGGGGGGGTGGTGCAGAGACTTGCTTGACCTGATGGGTGGTTTGGATTAATTAGTGTTTAGTCTCTTTAGTTGCAGGACAGTGTTTGTAGGTGCGCAGTGCTCAAGAGAGAAGTTTGAAATTTCCCCTGCTTGTTATGGGGGGGCAGACGCTTGATCTGATGGGTGGTTTGAATTAATTAGTGTTTAGTCTCTTTAGTTGCAGGGCAGTGTTTGGCGGCCACGGTGGTGCAGTGGTTAGCATTGCCGCCTCACAGCAAGAGGTTCTCCGGTTCGATCCCCAGCTGGGGTGCCTTCTGTGCGGAGTCTGCATGTCCTCCCTGTGGTCGCGTGGGTTTCCTCTGGGTGCTCCGGTTTCATCCCAAAGACATGCTGCAGGTGGATTGGACACTCTAAATTGGCCCTAGGTGTGCATGTGAGTGTGCCTTCTGTGGAAGGTTGGGCGCCGGGCTGGCAACTCGACACCGTAAAACTCCACTGCCAATCAATGTGCGGACAAGGTGATCCACTGTGGCGACCCCTAACCGAGAAAAGCCGAAAGAAGAAGAAGAAGTTGCAGGGCAGTGTTTGTGGGTGCCCAGTACTCAAGAGAGAAGTTGCAAATGTCTGCTGCTTGTTATGGGGGGCAGAGACCTGCTTGACCTGATGGGTGGTTTGGATTAATTAGTGTTTAGTCTCTTTAGTTGCAAGACAGTGTTTGTGGGTACCCAGTGCTCAAGAGAAAAGTTTGACATTTCCACTGCTGGTTATGGGGGATAGAGACCTGATTGACCTGATGGGTGGTTTGGATTAAGGAGGATGATTACACACCAGGGGAGTCAAACAACTGCTGTGGGATTTGAAACAAAACTTACTTGTTTAACTTGCTTGAAAACTTTATGATTCAGACTGAAAAAAGAAATACGGTAGCACCATTGAAAGACTATTTCAGAGCTTGGAATTACAACTAAAAATGAAACACATGTGCAGTTGAGGGCTTCAGATATGGGTGAGTATGAGTTAAAACTGTTTTTTTCTTTCATTATGTAATAAAGTACATATAATTAAAAAAAATAGGTGATGAAAGAAATGTATCGTCTGGGGGTTGGGAAGTGTGGGTAACAATAAATGTTAAGGATGGGAAAATGTAACATATTTCAAATACAATAATTATGAATGGTAAAAGAGGATTTTCTAGGTATTGGGGTCAACCCAAAGCATGTTTTTCTGAGGTTATGAAAATCATTAGTACAACACTGTAAGAAATGAAGCTGTGGCCAATGTGGGGAGAGGGAACATGCAGCAAAAACAGTAAGCCTTTTTGAAGAAAATGTGAAGAATTTGGACACTTCTAGTATGACTTATCATATTGGAAGAGGAAAGAGTATACGAAGATGAAAGCTCAGAAGGAAGACAAACAATAGAAAATATTATTACTGAAGACGTTGAAAGAGAAAGTGGTACACGGAGAAGGATACTGAAGAAAGATAAAACAATGAAGAGGTGCTTAAAAAGGAAATAGAACAACTTTGCAATTTTAGAAAGTGAAGAAGAAGAAGAGGGGGAAATAGAGATGGAAAAAATAAGAACAAGAGACTGAAACATCAGTTGCTGGGGAAGAATGAAAAGAAAAATAAGAATGGAAGTAAAAGACTTACAAAAAGAAAAAGGGCGGTATAGGAGTGCTGTCATTAAATGTGAATACCATTGGGAATGATTCAAGAGATCTGATGATGGCAGAATAGTGTAAAAATAAAAATGTATGTGTTATACCAGATATAACAAAGAAAAAAAAGTAAACGAATACAGGCAGTATGGGGGTGGACAACAGTTTGGTTGGTAGGAAATGAGACATGCTCTGGAATAGGAATTCTTATAAAATGAAGAAATAAACATTTTAGCTCTAACAATAATAATACCAGGAAGGGTGGTGATATGTGATATGAGAATGAGACAAAAATGTGCATTTATGCAAATTGTGTTAGTAGCTATCCCAATAGTGATGTTAGGAGATACCGCCTGTAACATGAGGAAAGAAACGGATATTAAGATGCCAAGGGATTTAATAACATTTGGAGATTTAAAATGGGAAAGAATAGAGAATGGACATATAAAATGGATTTTTTAAAGACTGAATTTGATTATATCATTTATTTTAAAGACATTAAAGAAATAACAGGTGGTTACAGATGGCAGAGTTTTCAGATTGTAGAGCAGTATGAGCTACAATAGCTTAAGACATTGAAATAGTAAAGGAGGGAAAATGGATAACAAGCAGAGTTTAAAATGGAGGAATAAATAGGTTCATAGGTTGATGCTAGGCTTTTTGTCCTAGGGCATTTATAAGCCTAGCCAGAATGTGTTTGGCTTTTGCCACCCTTTTAGATTAGTTGACTGTGCCTCTGTCAAGCAGGGACACAGAGGAGATCCCAGGGGTAAACTTATGATCTCCCATCCACTCATCAAGATTTCTTTTGAAGAGGGTCAGTGAGGGGCTCTTTAGGTTAGAACTAGGCTAACTGCCCTTGTCAGCCATGTTAAGCCTAGCCAATTATCCCTTGTGAGACTCAAACCCTGCACCTTGTGTTTATAAGGCAAACACCTTTACCATTAGGCCACCCTCCCAACCCAATGATAACAGAAAAAGAAATATTATGGAAAGATAATATGACAATGAGACCATTTTATGAAAACTAAGATACAGTGGTTTGTAGTATATAAGAAGAATAAAAATATATTTAGAAGTAGAAAGAGGAATACAAATAAATAAGATGAAATATAAAGGATTCTGTGGAATTATGAGAAAGAAATAGAAAAAGGAAATGATAAACTAAGAGATATAGAAAAAGGATGTATGGAAGGAACAGAGAAAAGGTACAAATGATGTTACATGGGCAAATGTTTTTCTGAAAGGGAACAAAAGAAAGAGGAGGTCCCCTTATTTGGGAACATAAGTAAAAAAGAGAAAAGGAAGGATGAATGCGATCTTAGATGGTGAAGGAAATATAAAATGCAAACAAGAAGATATTATGAAAGCAGTAGAAGGTTTTGTAGAGAAAACGTATGGAAAAAGAGGAGCTGGGTGGGCAAGAATGGAAGGTGAAAAAACATCTGAAGACTTTCTTTTTTTAGAAAATGATAGAAACAGAGAAGGTTATAAAAGAAGGTAATAATGACTCAGTGTCTGAACTGGATGGTATAAGTTATGAGTATTTTAAAGAAATGAGTAAAGATGAAATCAAAAAATATTAAATGAATGGATGAAGAAAGTATAATGGAAGACAACATGGTGGACTGATAAATATTATATGGAAAAATGATGAAAGAAAAGATATGAAAAAAATGGAGGCCCATAACACTAGGGCATACTGGCTATAAACTATTTATGAAAATACTACAAAAAAGATGTAGAAAGTATTGGATTAAGTAGTAGGAGAAGGGATTTATGTTATAAAAGGAAGAGAGGTGAGATGAATTAATTACAGTGAAAGAAGTAGTAGAGACGATACTGAAAGAAAGTAAATAAGACGTATAGAATGTGATACAGCTAAAACATTTGATAGAGTCATGAAACAATGAAGTACATTTTACAGACTTATGGCATTGGAGGAAACATATTAAAATATTAATGTCATAAAGAAATGTTGAAAATTCATTAATGCAAGTTATGGTAAATGGATGGATGGGAAAAAAGTAATAAGAGAAGAGTAAAGCAGGGATGCCCAATGAGTATGTGCTTATTTTTATTAGTAATGACTGCAGTAGTACAGACATGTCTGTATGAAATGAGGGAGGCAAGATGGGAGATGAACAGAAATGCTACATTGACAATATGTATGGCATATACAGATGATTTAGTTCTAATAGCAAAAATCAAGGGATGGATAACCGAGGTTCTAATATAGATCAAAATGCTTTAAAAATCTGGTCTGTAGTTAAACAAAATAAAGTGTTAGAGCTTTACTGAGATAAAAAAATGAATGGAATATATTTCATAAGAAAGGAAGTAAAATTCTTGGGAGTGACATCTGGTGAGAATAAAAATAGAATAATTCAATTGAAAGAGTTTTTATATTTATTATTTCAGAAAAACGCATATATGCTAAATAAATATTCATTAGGAAAAATAGCATATTTGAGGGAATATATATGTTTCCCACTCAAATGGAAAAAGAGCTATTAAATATGTTTTTTAGCTTTATTCAAGGCTCACAGCTGAACCAGGTGAGAAGAGGGATAATTTATAATATGAAAAAAGGTGTTTTGCATTTAAAAAACACAATGGTACTCTTAGCATTTCTGAATTTATTTGGGGTAATGAAAAAAGAAAAGGAAAGAAAGACAAAAAAGAAATTATATTTAAGATTCTATATGAAAAACAAAATATGAAAATGTGTGGGAAGAAAAATACAGGGAAAGGGGGAAGGGGATAGAGAAGAAGAAAATGAAATTATGGAAGTTGAAGTAAGTGAAGTTGATGGAGAAAGAAAATAATTGCATAATATGATTTAAAAATGGCATAGCCACGGAAAGAGTTAAAAGAATAATATGATTTAAAAATGGCATAGCCTTGGAAAGAGCTAAAAGAATAATATGATTTAAAAATGGCATAGCCGCAGAAAGAGTTAAAAGAATAATATGATTTAAAAATGGCATAGCCACGGAAAGAGTTAAAAGAATAATATGATTTCAAAATGGCATAGCCATTGAAAGAGTTAAAAGAATAATATGATTTAAAAATGGCATAGCCACGGAAAGAATTAAAAGAATAATATGATTTAAAATGGCATAGCCATGGAAAGAATTAAAAGAATAATATGATTTAAAAATGGCATATCCACGGAAAGAGTTAAAAGAATAATATGATTTAAAAATATCATAGCCATGGAAAGAGTTAAAAGAATAATATGATTTAAAAATGGCATAGCCATGGAAAGAGTTAAAAGAATAATATGATTTAAAAATGGCATAGCCATGGAAAGAGTTAAAAGAATAATATGATTTAAAAATGGCATAGCCATGGAAAGAGCTAAAAGAATAATATGATTTAAAAATGGCATCGCTACAGAAAGAGTTAAAAGAATAATATGATTTAAAAATGGCATAGCCACAGAAAGAATTAAAAGAATAATATGATTTAAAAATGGCATAGCCACGGAAAGAGTTAAAAGAATAATATGATTTAAAAATGGCATAGCCACAGAAAGAGTTAAAAGAATAATATGATTTAAAAATGGCATAGCCATGGAAAGAGTTAAAAGAATAATATGATTTAAAAATGGCATAGCCACAAAAAGATTAAAAGAATAATATGATTTAAAAATGGCATAGCCACGGAAAGAGTTAAAAGAATAATATGATTTAAAAATGGCATAGCCACGGAAAGAGTTAAAAGAATAATATGATTTAAAAATGGCATAGCCATAGAAAGAATTAAAAGAATAATATGATTTAAAAATGGCATAGCCGTAGAAAGAATTAAAAGAATAATATGATTTAAAAATGGCATAGCCGTGGAAAGAATTAAAAGAATAATATGATTTAAAAATGGCATAGCCATGGAAAGAGTTAAAAGAATAATATGATTTAAAAATGGCATAGACATGGAAAGAATTAAAAGAATAATATGATTTAAAAATGGCATAGCCATGGAAAGAGTTAAAAGAATAATATGATTTAAAAATGGCATAGCCATGGAAAGAGTTAAAAGAATAATATGATTTAAAAATGGCATAGCCACGGAAAGAGCTAAAAGAATAATATGATTTAAAAATGGCATAGCCACGGAAAGAATTAAAAGAATAATATGATTTAAAAATGGCATAGCCGTGGAAAGAATTAAAAGAATAATATGATTTAAAAATTGCATAGCCATGGAAAGAGTTAAAAGAATAATATGATTTAAAAATGGCATAGCCATGGAAAGAATTAAAAGAATAATATGATTTAAAAATGGCATAGCCATGGAAAGAGTTAAAAGAATAATATGATTTAAAAATGGCATAGCCATGGAAAGAGTTAAAAGAAGATGAAAACGGCAATAAAAGGCAGAAGAAAGAAGGTCTGGAAAACTTTATGAAGCAGAGGATCTTTTTGTAGAGAAATTTATTAGACATGTTACCATAGAAAGGGAATATAAAATATTAAGTGATGGAGGTAAGGAAATGTATTGACTGTAGTGAAGAAGCACAGCAAAACATTGTTTCTTTTTTTTTGAATTGCAAAAAGAATAAAGAATTCTCGGAATTTTTAAAAAAATAATGTAGATAGGAAAGATTTAAATATATAAATATGAATATGATATTATATGGGAAGTATGAAAAATTCTGAGCATATCTAAGCAATCCTACCTTGGTTTATGATTTACTGTGGAGTTCACTGGTAAGAGAAGTTTTATTTGAGTTTATATTGTATTTGTTATCACTGTTTTAAACTGTTTGTAGGAAGGGATAACTTGTTTACAAAACTTACTTTGATTGATATTTTGTTGTTTTGTCTTTAATTTCACTGTTGGTTAGAAAGGGAGAGATTTTAGACAGCCAAGCTCTAGTCACCCCAAGAGGCTTAGACAACTATAAATTCACACAGGCTACAGATGGGTAAATCCTGGGCAAATCTAAACAATTTTACCTTGGTTTGTGATTTATTGCTCTTTACTGTTAAAAAGAAGTGCGACTGAGAGTAAAAGTGATGTAAAGGAATTATAACGTTTGTTTGGCTTGTAGAACTTGTATGGCCTGAACAACTTTACTGTATTTAATTTATTTAGTTGTATATTGCTGGTGTGATTTTTTTTGTCATTGAAATTGATTTAAGTTCTCTTTGAATTCTATGGTTACTGTTTTTGATTATTCTTTTCTTTTAACAATATTTTATTCATTTGAAGCTGAATATGGATTCCTTAAATGAGTATGTAATTAACAATTTGCTAATGCACAAATATCTTGCACAGTATAATAAATTTTATGCATATTTAAAGGTAATAGCTGATAACACTGGTGATCTTTGTTCCTCGTGCCAAAAGTTCATAGGTTCATAGGTTCATAGGTTCATACTAGGCTATCTGCCCGAGGGCATTTACAAGCCTAGCCCATCGTTTTGTGGCTTACGCCACCCCTTTAGTATGGGGAACTATACCCATTATTTTTCTGTGCCTCTGTCGAGCAGTGACACTGAGGTAATCCCTGGGGTATATCTGCGATCTCCCATCCATTGGTCAAGATTTCTCTTGAACAAGGCCAGCGAGGTGCTCTGCCTCACATGTACCGGGATTTTGTTCCACAGCATAGGGAGTCTTTGGGTGATGAATCTATCCCTCCAGCACGTCCTATTAATAGCCGTGTCAAGGTTTAAGTCTCCGCCCTTGTGGCTCTGATGGATCTAGATTTTTGAGGTGAAGCATATTCATCAAATCTGGGTTTGACATGGCCTTGTATGTTAGGCAAAGGTCACCTCTGAGCAAGCACTGAATAGAGCTGGAGTTCTTTCAGTCGGGCAGCATAGGACAGATTTTTGAGACCCTTTATCCTTTTGGTGAGGAACTTTGTGGCCTCTCCAGCTGCTGCAAGTGTCGGGTCAGATACATTCCGAATGGGGCATTGTACTCAATCATTGGTCTGATGAGTGATGAGTAAAGGGAGACTATGACCTCCCTTGATCTAGATGAGAATCCCTTCATGATAAGGTGGGCAATGTAGAAGGTCTTCCTAACTACTTTAGCTACATGGGTGTCGAATGACAGACTACTATCAACCTGGGTCCCCAGGTCCCTGATAACTTCTTCTGTGCTCAGTGGATTGCCACCTATTTGGTAGCTAGGGGTAACCTTGTTTTTCCCGAAGGGTATGACTATGCATTTTTTGGCATTTAACTTTAGGTCGTGGCTCTGGCACCAGTTATCCATTTCTGTGAGACCCTTCTGAAGGATATCTGTGTCAGATGTGTTTTCTACTATGGCCAGTTTGCAGTCATCTGCAAACTTTGTCAGCCATAACCCTCCTGTGTTTGCTTGTACTGGAAAAGTAGATGCCAAACAAGAGTGGGCCCAGGACTGAGCCCTGTGGGACACCACTTGTGACAGGCTTTGAGTCTGACATGGCGCCAGCAGCTCTGACCCTGTGGGTTCTGTCACTCAGCCAGTTTGCAACCCATCTTGTGATGTATGGGTTGACATTTAAGCTGATGAGTTTTTCAATGATACCCGAATGGGGTATTGTATCGAAGGCCTTAGCCAGATCGAGGTAGGCTGTATGGACTGCCTTTCCCTCATCAATGGCTTTGGTGACTGTTTGAAAAAGTCAACCAAGTTTAAAAGGCATGATCTGCCTTTGACAAAGCCAAACTGGGTTGGATCCAAAGTCTGCAAATTCCCTATGTCTTTATTTATGAGGTCCATTATGATCCTCTCCATGGCTTTGCAGATAAGGCTTGTCAAGCTAATGGGCCGGTAATTTCCAGGGTCGGTGGAGGCACCGCCTTTGTGAAGTGGTACCACAGTTGCAGTGCGCCACTCGCTGGGTACGTATCCAGAGGTAAGACTTTGATTAAACAGCTGTCCTAGCTGTGGGTTTAATTCCTCATTGAGTTCATGGAGCACACAGCCGGGGACACCATCAGGTCCCATGGATGCTGTGTTTTTTACTTTGGAGAGAGCAGTTCTCACTTGGGCGCTGGAGATGTTAGGGGGGCTGCAATCGTTTGGTATAGATATCTCTCCTTTGGGGAGGGGAGAAGTTTGCACTGAACCTGTCAGCCAGTATGTTGGCAATGTCTGTAGGATCAGTAATCTTCACATCATTTTGAACTAGCTCTGAGCATATCTGGGAGTTTCCTCCCAGGTTTCTAACATAGCTAAAGAAGGCCTTATGATTGTCTTTTGAGTCTTTAACTATTTTTCTCGAAATTTGCTTTGGATGATTTTATGAGAGCTCTTAGTTTTTTACTTATAGTGATCAAGGGTGTCTTACCTTTTAAGGATTTTGCTCTATCTTGTAGTAGCTTCCTCCTTTTGTTGTAGAGTTTGTTTATGGCTGGGGTCCACCAGACTGGACGCTTGCCTTTGGTACAAAGAGTCTTTGTTTTGCTTGGGATTGCCTTATCCATGCAGTCCTGCAGGTGCTGGTAGAAGGCATTTGTAAGTGATTCAGCGGCTTGAGTACTGTTTTCCATGGCTCGGGGGCCTTAAAGGAGACCACACTAGTCTTTAGAAGTGTGAAGTCGGCTTTTGAGAAGTTCTTTACTGTGGTCATTTTTATTTCAGGTGGGGGTGGGATGAGGACCTCCAGCGAGATTAGTTTGTGGTCTGATCTCACCAGTGAGGGGTACACCACCGTGTTGAACATTGTGCTCCCATGTTCGTGATGATGAGATCAAGTATGTTATCTCCTCTTGTGGGGATGGTGACTAGTTGTTCCATGGCATTTGAGTTTATGAATTCCAGGAACTTTTGGGCTAGGGTGTTTGGGCTTGAGTAGTGTTCCCAGTCTATATTAGGGTAATTGAAGTCACCTAGTATGATGGTGTCTGGTGATACATTTATCCCTCTAGTGTTTTCAGGAAGGCCATGTGAGGTTCCTGAGTTTGTGAGGGTGGCCTGTAACATGCTACAATTTGCAGAGCAGTCTTGCCTATGGTTAATTGCACCTGGATGGTCTCCGATGCATCGTGCGTTGCCACCAGTCTTGAGGTGTGGGTGTCCTTGATGAATATGGATACCCACCCTCCTTTCTTGGTATTGTCCAGATTTTGGGGCCGGAACGCATGATATGAGGTAAAACCTGATAGCGCTGGGGTGCTCTCAGGAGCCTTGAACCAGGTTTCTGTCACAGCACAGACATCGATGTTCTCCATACTGAGAAGGGCCTCGAGTGCGTGCATTTTGAGATTTAGACTTCTGGCATTGAGCAGCATTACCCTTAGTTTTTTCCTTTTTGTGTTCTAGGGTGGTAGGTTTAGAATTTGAGCCTTGCCTAAAAAGGCACTATGGGGGTGGCAAGAGCCTTTGCCAATATCCGAATCCCAGGGTGACAGGTGCAAGCCGTCCCTCAGCGCGGGCTTGTCCAGCATGTCATCCCAGGCAGACAGACACTGGATCCCCTTTGAATGACACCAGTGTTTAAGCCAATTGTTAAAGCTGATCATCTTATCTCTGTATTGTGGCATCATTCTTGGTGAAGGTAGGATACTGCTCAAGGTCAGGGTCATACCTGTCTGGGCTACATAATCAGAGAGCTCCTCAATGTCTCTTTCATGTAGTCCAAGGAGGTACGCCTCAGGTCGCTTACACCAGCGTGGACAATGACTGAATCATATTTGTACCTGCTGTTGAGAGACCTGAGTGCTTGCGTTATGTGGCGGATTCTAGCCCGACAGGCAGCTTACTGTGACCTTCTCCTTACTCAGTCTGGTGAGCGGACGTCAGTGTGTCTGACTATGGAGTCACCAATGACTAGTGTGTCTGGCATTGTGTTTGGCCTTAAGGGCTGTGACTGTTTGACACTCTGACTGTGAGGTCTATGTGTTGCAGGTGTTGTGTTCTGAGGTGGTGGTTGTTTGGGTGTCTGCTTTGGTGGCCTCTGCTGTTTTGGTAGATTTTTGATCAGAGCCTTCAAGTATGTCTTTGTGTGTTTATGTGTATGATTTGAGGTTGTAATGGTAATATGTGAGACTGGGTCTATAGTGTGTGTGGTAACCTTCTCCTCCTGACTGGTCTTGCCAGTCCTATGTTGAGAGAGCTCAGCCTCCAGTTTGGCCGTATAGTTGCATCTCTCGCATGTATTTGTGTTTTGTGGGAGGAGGAGAGGGTTGTCAGGTACATGAGGCAATTGTAACATTGCCTCAATATTCCCAGGTTCACCAGCTGAGCAGGAGAGGACACTAGCAACTGATCCCTCGACATGCTAGAAGGAATAGACAAAAAACTTTAAAAAGATTCTGGGGACGTGGGTGACCGAGAAATGGGGTTGCCTTTTGGGGTACTATCTATGACAAGAGTGCCGTATCAAGGTAATAAGTACTGTAGGAGCAAGTGCTACGTTTAACAGATAGAGAATAGTCTACTTGGAGTCAAGTAGAGATGATCTTTTTAATTATAGGATACGCTGATTAGATCAGTAGTATAGTTCGAGGAAGGTAGTTTTAAGGGAAAATTTGAAGAGTGGACTTTAGGTAGCCCGAATAGTTTAAACCTGCTTAACCGGCGCTGCCCTAGTGTGCAACAGTAGCAACTCCGGCTAATCGCCAAATCGGGGTAAATCGCACTAAAGCGTGCTTTATAGCAGGGGGCTGGAAAAGACAGGAAATGACACAAATTGGCCAACAAACCACAAGTTGGATGATTTGCTTACCATTATTAGAAGTAAATCTAGACTTAATGATGATGATTGCACCTGTGCAATTGGCACGGCTTAGAGAACTGTTGTTACATATATTAATGACTGGACTGATGAACTAAATAATGTTAAGCATAGAACAAATAGATCAGATTTAGGAAATGATGCATTTATTTTCCGCAAAAATCATTCAACCCCTACGAAACAAGATGATGCCCCTAACACCTTTGTAATTCTGGATGCAAGGAATCAGCAATCTGAGGATCTGGTTTGTTTAGAAGGAAACAAAAAAGAAAGAAAGGAAGAAGTTCACAACAAATAACAAAGAAGAAAAATAAACTGACCAATGACTGTAAAGGAAAAAGAATGCATAGTAAAAATTACACCTCTTTGTTATGCAACACACAGATTACAGACAATGATGATATTTTTCTATCAGAAAACCTTCAGTCTGCAGAAAAAATACATCATTTTTCTAACAAAGAAGGTAGAAAAAAGAGGCAAGGGGCAGGTGAAATGGAAGAAATCAAAATTGAACTTGGAAGGACTGAAGAAAATTACTGTTAGAAAAAAGAAGAGAAAGACAGATGTTGACTACATGGCTCAAGCTGTGAATTTACAATACCAGCTGGATGAGAATTTAATACATAATGCAAACAGTGAATTAATAAGACTAATGGTGATGAAGATCTATCCTTCATAACAATTGACAGAGCGGATATTACTGTATTAGAAGCTGAAGATTATTCAGAGCTGGCCAGCAAAGATATACTTGTAATTGAAGATTCAATTATTGGAGGAACTGATACTTATATTTGCAGAGATGATAATTAACATTGAATAGTGTTATGCTTGTCAGGAGCAAAAATAGATGATCTGAGACAAGCCTTGGAATACCTTAATGTAAGGAAGTATGGATCTGTTTTTATTCATGTTGGTACAGATGATGTCATCTGCAAGGATTCTCTGACTGTTAGTCGGGAACTGACAGCCCTCCTAGATAGTATAGCTTGTACTGGTGTTAGGACGTGTTTTTCACAAATCACCTATAGAAAGGATAGTCAGGTCACTGTGAATGAAAATATTTTTGGGTAAATACCTACATGGAAAAAATGTCCTGTTTTAAAAAATGGAAATGTGTGGAGCATCCAAGCCTAATTTTGGGCACACGTGTTCAGACAGGATGGTGTGCATTTGTCAAGATCAGGGAAGATAATTTTTGCAGCAATTTTGCAGTATTTGACAAACACTAGGCAGGATTTTTGCCAGGTCAAAAATTTAACAGTTCACAGATAGCAACATTTGATGCATCTCCAATGGTTGTTAATGCTGGGAGCATTAATAATAAAGTTTTTTTTTATTGGAAAATGTACTATTTTCCCATAAGATTGATGTTGTTATTGTTTGTGAAACATGGTTAAAGAACAATGACTGGAAACCATTTCTGTCGGGGTATAAATGTTTTTACTGTAACAGACATTCTAACAAAAAATCAGGAGGAGGTGTTATGATAGGGATTAAAGATAGCTATGCATCTTGTGATTATTACATGTTCAGTGATAACACCAATACTATAGACTGTATAACTGTGACAATAAAGACAACCCTGGAACATATAACAAATTGTTGGAATGTACAGACCCCCAAAGTCAAGTGCAGATGACCTAGAGGAATTTGTACATTTCTTACATGAAACACAGAAAGTAAGAATAATATTAGCTGGGGACTTAAATTTACCAGAAACAGACTGGAATATATTGTTTCAACAATTTTAGTAAGGAAATTATTCACAACATATATTCAGGAACAACAATTGCTCCAGATTGTAAAAAAAAAAAAAAAAAACTATCAGGGGATGGAACATACTAGACATTGTTTGTGTTTCTAAAGAAATTACTGTTACTTCAAGTCAAATTTTACCACCATTGATGTGCAGTGATTACGGGGTTATAAAGGTTAATTTGTTGCTAGATAATTCTGCCAAACTGAAATCTAAGCCAATGCACAGAAGGGTAATTACAGATTATATGGAAACAAAACCATCACTATGTAAAACTAACTGGAGTGAGGTGTTCAGTAGAAAAACTGCAGATGGAACATGGAAAGTTTTGAAAGCGAAATTGTTTGAGTGCAAAAAAAAATCAAAAGAATGTTTAATGTCAGGATCTAGGCATACAACATCAGGGGGATATATTTCCATAAGAACAAGATACCTGATTAAGGTGAGAGACACAAAATATAAGAAATGGAAGAGAGGTCAAACTACAACTTTGAAAACTGAAAGAAACAAGCTGGACAAACAGATTAAACATAGTGTGAGACAAGATCAAGAAAAATTTGAAGAAAATGTATATAAAGATATTGAGCATAATAGGAAACCTTTTTATAGATACATAAGATGTGGAAGGAATAAAGATACACAAATTGATACACTGTGTACAAATTCTTTATTCTCAGACACAACAGATTATAGATATATTTAAAAAATCTTATGCAAAACAGTTTGGCTCCACAAAAGGGGTAATAAGTTGTCCTAGTGGCATCCAGGTAACCCCAGATACTGAAATCAAATTAGATTATATTGAAAAAAAAACTGCTAAAACTGGATCCAAACAAAGCACAGGGAGCAGATGAAATTAGTAGCAATGACATGAGAACACTTCAACAAGAACTTACAGTACCATTATATCTTTTATTCACTGAGTTATATAAATATGGGAAGATTCCTCAAGATTGGAGACATGCACTTATTAAACCTGTCTTTAAGAGAAAGGGGAGTAGGACAAACCCAGAGTCATACAGACCCTTAAGCCTACTTTCATGCTGTGGAAAAATAATGGAGAAGGTAATATTGGATAAGCTATTGTCAGAACTGGATAGGTTGGGACTTGAAACCATATATCAGCATGCATATGTTAAAAATATATCTCTTACCACCTGTAACATGATGTTCTATAACAATATAATAACAGCTATGAATGAAAAATTGTGTTGTGATGTAACTTCAGCTTTTGCCAGGGTCATACACAAAACACTGATCAATAAATTAGTACAACTAGGTGTTGATGTACTCTTGATAAGATTGATAGCTGCACAGTTTACAAACAGGACGTGGCAAGTATCATACAGCAACTGGACAGGTGAAATCTTTGGTTACAATCAAGGTGTCCCACAGGGCTCTGTACTAGGCCCTTACTTGTTTAGAATGTATCTTTCAGACCTTACTTTCTCATCTGAGATGTTCTGCAGTCTATATGCTGATGACCTGAAATTGGGTAAACTGGTTACAAGTGTTACAGATAAGGCATGTCTGTAAAATAACTTAACTAAGTTGACCATTTGGGCACAGGAGAATAATATACTGATAAAAACATCAAAAACTAAGCATATGAGATTTGGGAGACATAAACTGAAAGGTGAATATTTAATACAGCACACAGCAATTGAAACTGTAGACTCATTTAAGGACCTGGTTATATGGGTAGATTCAGCTATGAGTTTTTCTAATCATATCAACCAATTGGCTAAAGATAGTTATAGAACTATAGGTTGTATAAAAAGAGTTATAAAGTCTAGGAAATCAAACATAATGAAGTCATTGTTTGTTAGTTACAATAGACCCAAACTTGAGTATGGAATAACAATATGGAAACCCTATAGGAAAACAAGCATGAATAAACTGGAAAGAGTACAGTGGAAATATACCAAGGGCATCCACGGATGTGAAAATCTAAGTTATTATGAAAGACTAAAATATCTGAACTTGTACAGTGTCTCTTATAGATATTTAAGAGGAGATCTTATTCAGGTATATAGGGCATTCAGGGACAACTACCTCTGGGAATGTTTGGGGTTATCAAAAAGTACTAGAGAATCATCAGATAACCATGCAGAAGGTTCTAGAGGAATGAGAAGTTACTAATTGGTTCTCTGACAGAGATGATGCTTGGAGCAATCAAATTACATTAAAGGAAGTACTAGTTTGGATATTTTTAAGAACAGCCTGGATACTTACTATGGGAACAAGTGTTTTGGTATATTGGCAGGCTAGAAGGGCATTAATGCCCATGCTTGAAATATTTGTATTTATGTATGTATAAAGTAAAAAGTAAGTGATACTGGTATATGAGATAAAGTACTGTTTGTGACTTTATGAACGCTGTGGAAAAACAGACGTCAAAATTTGTTACATAACAAGAAAATGAAAAAAGATGCTGTACTAGCTGAAATAATGTGATTGTTGGGGAAGATATAAGGCAAATATAAAAGAAAAAATAATGAAAGAAATTGAACTGTTAAGTTAAAGTTGTTTTGTATTGATAGCTTGTACTTCTGTGTTAATAACTTGCAAATAATTTAAGTATGAATGTGAAAAATGAGTGTGTAAATAATTGATTTAATGTTATGTACTATAAAATTAATGTAAATGTTAATAAAGAACCCCCACTGTTTTTGATAGGTGACATGGGATTTTTGACTACCACTAAATCATGTAGAAGGGGGTGTGATTTAACATCTCATTAAAAGGATAATTTACTCTAGAGTGAAACACCCCCTTATATTACCTACCAACAATCCAACTAGTTAGTGTGGGAATAGAACCCACAGCCATCTGCATAAAAAGACAAGGGTGCTACTTATCGCACCACTGACACTTTTGGCCAGCACTCTTTAATGTGCCTATTTTTTCCTAAAGAATAGCACATTTCTACACAGCAATATGTACAGCATTATTAACATATTTTTAACACATCATATCAGAATACTGTCTCCAATATTATGTTCACGACAGTAGTTCTGAAACATTCTAAGGTGAAACTCAACACACTAGGATGCATATGTCTATAAACCTTTCTATCTAGCTAGCATCTATGTGTGTCAATCCAGGGAATCAATAATATATTGTGCTGAAAGGGAGCCTTTGTTATAAAAGGATATCTACTTTATTTTATGTCTTTCTTGCTTTCTTTAGAAAGCCTATAGAGGAAAGAAAAAGGCATTTGTTTTGTAGCAAGGCTGAAACTGAAGTTGGTTGTCCTTATTCTGACCATATCTTTTCTTTTAAGTTATTTTTTTTTTTTAAGTATGAATGAAGACTATCTGGGCACATGCATGAAAATTATTTATTTTGTAATATTTAGCCATACTGAAAATATTGTTTAAATTGTGTAAACAAATGTTCAATTGCTTTCTTTCACTGAATAATGGTATGTATTTATATATCACCATGTGCAATATGGGAAAGGGGTTGAGGATGGAAGGATCTGTATATAGGTGTGTGTGCATGTATGCGCGTGCGCATGTGTGTGCGTGTGTGTGTGTGTGTGTGTGTGTGTGTGTGTGTGTGTGTGTGTGTGTGTGTTGCTAAGAAGTTTTCATCTTAAAGTCATCTATTTCCTTTTGCCTTTATCAGGAAAGGAGTCTCAGATTTTAAAGAACCAACCCTTGAGGTGAATGCTTTTCTTTATTTAACACAAAAAGGCAATAATTCTGAAAAGTCTGCAACTTCTCTCTTGGCATTTTTTTGTGATTTTTCACAAGAATACAAGAACAGGTTTTTGGCTTGTCTTTTTCCAGTTATTATGTGACTCTCAAGAAGTAACTTTTCTGCGGGGTGCCTTTCAAGAGAATGTGAGGCAAAGAGGAGTCACAAATTTACAGAAGCATTATATGCAATACAGGAGACAAGTTTAAATAATTTTACCATGATTCATGCTCATTTCATTTCATTTTCTTTTGACAGTGTTCATGGATGTATGACATCTGTGTCTGACATGAAAGTAATTATTATTTATTTTTATGTTTGCAACTGCTAAGTTTATTTTATTTTATCTAAGCACAGAGTTGATTGAAATTGATCCTTGAAATGGCTTGTTGGGAGTTGTGAGATATCAGGGAGTAATGGTGCAATGCTTGTATGACATATAGACATTTAACATAGGTTGGTGATACTAGGTAGCCAATTATTGTACAGATAAAATCCTAATTTACAGTATTCACATGCAGATGGTTAAATTGGTGTAATGATTTATTTGGAAAGTTAAGTCAGAGTAACTTGACTGCATACCTTTTCTATTTTTCCATAATAAACCGATAAGTTTTAGATTTTTTTAGTAATAATACCCTTGACATATTTAGGTCTCACTATCACAAAAAGTGTGTTATCTATGATAAGGATGTAATAAGCATACACCATTAAATGTATGGCACATAAATTAATTTTTAAGGCACAGCATTTTCACAGCACCTTCATTTTTAATATTTACTCTCCGTACTACTGCCAACTTGCTTTACTAAGTATTATAAAAAAATGAACACGCACAGGAATCTGTTTAGTTCCAAGATCACAACCAAGAGTGTTGAGGAAAAAATAAAAGAATAACCAGAATGAAAAACAGTCAGATTAGTAACCTTAAAACTTAATCACAATAATTTCCAAAAATCATAAAACCCATGTAATGTTCCAAAGCAACAAGCCTTTAATCATTGCAGACAAGTGACCTTCAGTAACAAAAATCAGAAATGATTTACTGTTACTTAAAATATGCTCTTATTTTATTTCTATAAAGAAGGACTAATGTTATACTAGAATCATTGTGATGACTGCTGGGCAGAACAGAAATGGTCAGCGGTAGGAAATGGAATGTCATTATTTTAAAAAGCATAAGCTAGTGGGCTCGATGGTATGTAAAAATAAGGCGAGGGCACACTGAAATAAACGCGAGATCAGCAGGGGCTGTAGTGCAAACTGATTTTACATAGCATTACTTTTTAATTTAGAGACAGACAGACTACAACTCGTGTTCCTGAGATGTCTTCTTGTATGGTATTCCTATTTCATGTAACTTATCCAGACATCAACCCAGATGGATCGTAAAGATTGTTGTGGGAGATAACAGTCCTTGTATTTCTAGAAGCAATATGTTTAAAACCTAACAGCTGCCAAGCAAGATATGTAACTGTTTTGTTTTTTTCCTGTCACAGCAAGCAATAAGTTAATTTGGCCTTGAGTGTTTAGCTTTACTGGAAAAAAATAAAGTGTTCAGGTAAACTCCTGGGATGGGGAGTTTAGTTACTTGCTTTAGCAAATTTAAAGATAACAAGCTGTTGCTAAGCAACCATGTTATGTCCACAGGCCACACCTCTACTAAGCCATAGTAACTTGAAACAAAATGGTGCTTTACCTGGCTAGGCACAGACACATTTATTTCAGCTAGTGAAATGTAGATGCCTTTTCGTCTGTCCTTTTATTCTTTGGCAGCAGTCATACTTGTGTTTGTTTGGATGACAGCATTGGTTTCACCTTTTTCTCTTCAAAAAGTAATGTGTCTAGCTATCTGAGGAAAACTCTGCTCAAATATAGTATGTGTGGCTTTTTCATATGTTATGTTGTGAGTGTTGGAGACTTGTCCAAATAATGTACCTAGATGGGGTTGGGGGTTGCTATAATGGCTAATGTGTTTGCCTCACAGGCACAAAATACAACATTTGATTCTTACATTTGAAGGAGAACTTAGCGAGGCTTCAAACAACCCACAAGAGCAGTTAGCTTCGCACTCACCTAGGACAGAGTAAAATGTCTTCCAATTATTAATACAGCAATATGATACACAAGTTTTATAGAAGCAAATGCATCTGAATCACAGTTCCATATCCAAAGTATATTAGATCAAATAAATAGTTGGTCTAAAATGTAAACATGCTAAGTTTTCATCTCCTGAGGACTACCTGATGAGAACATGTTTAAATAGAATACAGATATTTATTTTGTACTTGGAGGACTACCTGATGAGAACATGTTTAAATAGAATACAGATATTTATTTTGTACTTGGAGGACTACCTGATGAGAACATGTTTAAATAGAATACAGATATTTATTTTGTACTTGGAGGACTACCTGATGAGAACATGTTTAAATAGAATACAGATATTTATTTTGTACTTGGAGGACTACCTGATGAGAACATGTTTAAATAGAATACAGATATTTATTTTGTACTTGGAGGACTACCTGATGAGAACATGTTTAAATAGAATACAGATATTTATTTTGTACTTGGAGGACTACCTGATGAGAACATGTTTAAATAGAATACAGATATTTATTTTGTACTTGGAGGACTACCTGATGAGAACATGTTTAAATAGAATACAGATATTTATTTTGTACTTGGAGGACTACCTGATGAGAACATGTTTAAATAGAATACAGATATTTATTTTGTACTTGGAGGACTACCTGATGAGAACATGTTTAAATAGAATACAGATATTTATTTTGTACTTGGAGGACTACCTGATGAGAACATGTTTAAATAGAATACAGATATTTATTTTGTACTTGGAGGACTACCTGATGAGAACATGTTTAAATAGAATACAGATATTTATTTTGTACTTGGAGGACTACCTGATGAGAACATGTTTAAATAGAATACAGATATTTATTTTGTACTTGGAGGACTACCTGATGAGAACATGTTTAAATAGAATACAGATATTTATTTTGTACTTGGAGGACTACCTGATGAGAACATGTTTAAATAGAATACAGATATTTATTTTGTACTTGGAGGACTACCTGATGAGAACATGTTTAAATAGAATACAGATATTTATTTTGTACTTGGAGGACTACCTGATGAGAACATGTTTAAATAGAATACAGATATTTATTTTGTACTTGGAGGACTACCTGATGAGAACATGTTTAAATAGAATACAGATATTTATTTTGTACTTGGAGGACTACCTGATGAGAACATGTTTAAATAGAATACAGATATTTATTTTGTACTTGGAGGACTACCTGATGAGAACATGTTTAAATAGAATACAGATATTTATTTTGTACTTGGAGGACTACCTGATGAGAACATGTTTAAATAGAATACAGATATTTATTTTGTACTTGGAGGACTACCTGATGAGAACATGTTTAAATAGAATACAGATATTTATTTTGTACTTGGAGGACTACCTGATGAGAACATGTTTAAATAGAATACAGATATTTATTTTGTACTTGGAGGACTACCTGATGAGAACATGTTTAAATAGAATACAGATATTTATTTTGTACTTGGAGGACTACCTGATGAGAACATGTTTAAATAGAATACAGATATTTATTTTGTACTTGGAGGACTACCTGATGAGAACATGTTTAAATAGAATACAGATATTTATTTTGTACTTGGAGGACTACCTGATGAGAACATGTTTAAATAGAATACAGATATTTATTTTGTACTTGGAGGACTACCTGATGAGAACATGTTTAAATAGAATACAGATATTTATTTTGTACTTGGAGGACTACCTGATGAGAACATGTTTAAATAGAATACAGATATTTATTTTGTACTTGGAGGACTACCTGATGAGAACATGTTTAAATAGAATACAGATATTTATTTTGTACTTGGAGGACTACCTGATGAGAACATGTTTAAATAGAATACAGATATTTATTTTGTACTTGGAGGACTACCTGATGAGAACATGTTTAAATAGAATACAGATATTTATTTTGTACTTGGAGGACTACCTGATGAGAACATGTTTAAATAGAATACAGATATTTATTTTGTACTTGGAGGACTACCTGATGAGAACATGTTTAAATAGAATACAGATATTTATTTTGTACTTGGAGGACTACCTGATGAGAACATGTTTAAATAGAATACAGATATTTATTTTGTACTTGGAGGACTACCTGATGAGAACATGTTTAAATAGAATACAGATATTTATTTTGTACTTGGAGGACTACCTGATGAGAACATGTTTAAATAGAATACAGATATTTATTTTGTACTTGGAGGACTACCTGATGAGAACATGTTTAAATAGAATACAGATATTTATTTTGTACTTGGAGGACTACCTGATGAGAACATGTTTAAATAGAATACAGATATTTATTTTGTACTTGGAGGACTACCTGATGAGAACATGTTTAAATAGAATACAGATATTTATTTTGTACTTGGAGGACTACCTGATGAGAACATGTTTAAATAGAATACAGATATTTATTTTGTACTTGGAGGACTACCTGATGAGAACATGTTTAAATAGAATACAGATATTTATTTTGTACTTGGAGGACTACCTGATGAGAACATGTTTAAATAGAATACAGATATTTATTTTGTACTTGGAGGACTACCTGATGAGAACATGTTTAAATAGAATACAGATATTTATTTTGTACTTGGAGGACTACCTGATGAGAACATGTTTAAATAGAATACAGATATTTATTTTGTACTTGGAGGACTACCTGATGAGAACATGTTTAAATAGAATACAGATATTTATTTTGTACTTGGAGGACTACCTGATGAGAACATGTTTAAATAGAATACAGATATTTATTTTGTACTTGGAGGACTACCTGATGAGAACATGTTTAAATAGAATACAGATATTTATTTTGTACTTGGAGGACTACCTGATGAGAACATGTTTAAATAGAATACAGATATTTATTTTGTACTTGGAGGACTACCTGATGAGAACATGTTTAAATAGAATACAGATATTTATTTTGTACTTGGAGGACTACCTGATGAGAACATGTTTAAATAGAATACAGATATTTATTTTGTACTTGGAGGACTACCTGATGAGAACATGTTTAAATAGAATACAGATATTTATTTTGTACTTGGAGGACTACCTGATGAGAACATGTTTAAATAGAATACAGATATTTATTTTGTACTTGGAGGACTACCTGATGAGAACATGTTTAAATAGAATACAGATATTTATTTTGTACTTGGAGGACTACCTGATGAGAACATGTTTAAATAGAATACAGATATTTATTTTGTACTTGGAGGACTACCTGATGAGAACATGTTTAAATAGAATACAGATATTTATTTTGTACTTGGAGGACTACCTGATGAGAACATGTTTAAATAGAATACAGATATTTATTTTGTACTTGGAGGACTACCTGATGAGAACATGTTTAAATAGAATACAGATATTTATTTTGTACTTGGAGGACTACCTGATGAGAACATGTTTAAATAGAATACAGATATTTATTTTGTACTTGGAGGACTACCTGATGAGAACATGTTTAAATAGAATACAGATATTTATTTTGTACTTGCTGTGGTTTATATCACACGGGCTGTGTCTTTAAATGGTCAGTTACGATCAGTGCACAGTTACGAAAGAAAAAATTCAATAAAATAAATAATGTGCACACAACAGATTTATGTGTCAGGTATAAAAAGTTTGGTATGTGAAGTAACATAACAGGTTCACAGGTGGTTACTTGGCTTAACAGTCCAGGAAATCACTGAGTACCCTAGTCCAATCCTCTAAGCACTTGTTCAAGGTTTAAGTGACTCAGACCTTGTACCTGCGGAATGACAGCTCCCAACCTTAACCCTTTGTGGAAACTGCCAGAGTTAACTGTCTGCACCTACTGCCACAGTTAACGGTTCAAACCCTGTACCTCGGCACTCACACCTACACTATTAATAGATCTCCTAATAGCAGGAAGGTGTACAAATCTGAAATTCATGGCTAAATCCATGGTCAGTAAGCCTAAAGCATGCAGTATTCAGGCATTCCTAAGTCTTAAAAGAACCTGCCTGCTGAGACCATGGTAGTCCTTTCAGTCTCAGTGACTTAAGAAGTTAATGTAGGTCTACAGTGTTAATTTATTTTAATTTGATAACCACATAAGCAGGGTAGCCAGGTGACCATTTAAAGTGTCAGACCTAATAATGAGTTATCCTAAACAAAGGTCATCCCTAAAAAGATACACCTATTTCATTAAAGAGCCTCACTTGGGTAACAGTTTAACAAAATAACTAGAACAATGTTTTGCTTCTGAGTTCCTGTCTAATAACAGAAATGCATTGTAAATGGGAAAGTGATGCAATATGCAATTTGCATTCCATAGGCTCATAGGATCATAGGAGGTTACTAGGCTAATAGCCCTGGGGCCCTTACAAGTCTAGCCAAGAGTTTATCCCCAAAAAAGAAACCTTAATCAGCTCCTGTCACCCCTGTCATTGAGGGACACAGGTGGAATTCCTGGGACAAATTTGAGATTTCACATCCACTCATCAAATTTGCACTTGAAGAGGGTCACGTACTTTGTTTAATATGTATGGGGAGTCTATTCCAGAGATGGGGCAACCTCTGGGAGACAAACCTGTCTCTCCAGCAGGTTTTGTTAATGTCGCATATTAGATTCAGACCTTTTGATCAGGTAATGCAAGAGCAGTTAGACTTGTGGATATGGAGCATCTCTAGTAGGGCAGAGTCCAAGATTGCCTTGTAGGAGAGCTACAGATAACATCTGAGCAATCTGTACGATACCGAGTAGAGTGATAGTGAATTGACCCTGTCCACATAGGACAGATATTGAAGGCCATGGATTCTCTTTGTGAGGTATTTCTGTGGCCTCTCCAGTTGGTGCAGGTGTTTAGAGAGGTACATACCAAATGGGGTATTGTACTCAATTATTGACTTAATGAGGGAGGAGTACAGAGAGGTAATAACCTCCTTTTTTCCTGGATGCAATCCCTTTACATATGAGATGAACCAAGTAAAAGGCTTTTCTGATTACTGGCTCTACATGGTTGTCGAATGTGAGATCATTGTCAACCTGTGTACTCAGGTCTCCCACCATAGGCTGTGTGCTTACGGGGTTGCCGTTGATGTGGTAATCAGTAGGGGCTGTGTTTTTGCTGAATGCTATGATAAAACATTTTTTTGCATTTAACTTAAAGACATGACTTTGGCACCAGTCATTTTTTGTTGCTGTGAGACCCTCTTGTAGTATGTTATCATCATTTGAGGAGTCAATGACAGCACCCAACTTACAGTCTTCACAATCTTTGTCAGCCACAGGCCTTTTGTCTTTGCCTGGACCTCTGAGAAGTAGATGCCAAACAGTAGAGGACCCAGGACAGATCCCTGAGGAATACCACTAATGAAAGATCTGCTGTCAGAGGTGGAGGCACCTATTTTGACCTTGAGGGTCCTATCGGTGAGGCAGTTGGCCACCCACCTAATGAGACAGGGATTTATGCCAAGCTGTGTTAGGTTTTTGATGATGCCTGAGTGGGAGATTGTGTCAAAGGCTTTGGCCAAATCAAGGTCAGCTGTATGTACTGCCTTTTCCTCAACCAGGGCCTTGGTGACAGTCTCAAAAGAGTCAACCAGGTTCATCAGGCAAGATTTGCCCTTGACAAATCCGAAGTGGGTGGGGTCAAGTGTTTGGAGATTGCCTATGTCCTTGTTTATGAGGTCCATAATAATACACTCCATGGCCTTACAGATCAGACTTGTCAAGTTAATGGCATGATAGTTTGCAGGGTCAGTAGTGGCAGCACCTTTGTGCAAGAGGATGGCAATGACAGTTCTCCACTCTGCTGGAATGAAGCCTGTACTTAGGCTATGGTCGAATAGGGTGCTCTCATAAACAGATCCTTAGTCCTCTACAAAATTACCAGATCTCCTAATGGCAGGAAAGTGTTGAAAAAGGCACTAATTAACACTTAGTTTGTAGCCCTATTTCTAATAGCTTCAGTATGTGAAGGTTATATTTAAATCAGCAGTCAAAACTAGATCTTATGTTATTTTAATCTGCCTGATATGTTTAGAAATGTTTCAGACTAGTGTCATTCTTTCTGTTGTATTATATCTCTTTGGAAGTGTGTAGTTTCTATCTATCTATATCTATATTGACATATTACCCATTTTATAGGTTCATAGGTGCATACTAAACTAATGACTACTAGGGCTTTTATAAGCCTAACCATGCAACCCAATCCACCTGTGCCCCTGTGTATCATAGGCATTTATTAGGCGGGGGTATGTTAGTTAAGAAGTTTCTAAAGGTTATGCGTGTGGGTGGTTATGTTAGTCTGAGCATAGTTATTGTCTGCGTCTGTCTACTAGTGACATGGGGGCCAGACCCAGGGTGAATTTCCAATTTCCCATCCATTGGTCAAGCTTAAATAGGCTTAGGAAAGGACTCTTGAGTCACATAGATGGGGAGCCTGTTCCAGAACATGGGGACCCTCTGAGATACATATTTGTCTCACCAACATGTCCTGTTTATGTCACAATTAAAATTGAAATTCTTGGCTCTAGAGATTTTGATGCTGTTTGTTTTGTGGATGTACAAAAGGGCTATTGACAATGCCTTTTATGCCAGATATCCCATAATTTTTTGTCTGGTTAGATAATGCAAAATGATGTTTATGAGAATGTCGTCATAGTAACCCGATGGTCTTTATTATAAAACAGATGAGTTAGGGTGACAGAACATCAAGAGGTTCACAGGTTCATAGGAACTCACTTGGCTATTGAACTGTAAGGATCTTTAGAAGTCCAGCCTTACAGTCCCATGATGTTTTTAGCCCTTATATTTTAAGTATAATTAAACAGAGATGAGCAGAAAATGTACCTGTTTCGTTCTTCATCAGGGACAAGGGTGCTAAACCAGGAGTAAATTTGCAAATATTCATCTATTCATCCACATTACATTTGAACAGTGTGACAAAAGTACTTTGCTTTGTGTGGAAGAGAAGACAGTTCCAAAGAAATGGTGCTCTCAGTATTACCAATCTATTCCTCCAATACGTTCTATTTATACTGCAGGAGTGATTAAGATCTCATGAGTGGATGTTTGGCAAATGTGCAGTAGGTCTAATAGGATATGGTCTGTTGAGCCTGTGTATGTGAGGTAGAAGTAGTCCTTCAGTAGACTGTATGAAACTAAGTAAAGGGATAAGGGTTTGAGATTTTCCACATAGTTTTCATGATTTAAGTCCTTAATTTTCTTAGTAAGAAAACGTGGGCATTCAAGTTGTGTCAAGTGTTTGGATAGGTACATATTCAGTAGTTGGCAGTCCCAAATCCTGCACAAGGGTATCTAACAGCTACTTAAGGCCTGGTGCTTGTTGGGGGCTCAGCCATATAACATTAATTAAAATAAATAATCAAATACTGTCCAATTGTCCTGCTCTTCGCTGTTTTAAAATATTTCCTACTCTCCATTCCAGTCCCAGCCTCATTGGCTCAACGCATCAGGCAATGACAGACACTGGAGGTCAGCAAATGAGAAAACTTCCTGGGATTGGCTCAAGTGATTTGAGAGGAGCACTCATCATGAACAGAAGAGGAGATGGAGTGTTTTTGCAGCAGGTGCATTATCTACATTAGCAGAAATGGGAGATGGAAGGGTTTATTATGTATTATTATTATATATATATATATATATATATATATATATATATATATATATATATATATTATATATTATTATACATTATGAATTCAGCACAGAGGTGAGTCAAGATATGCAGGAACTGGGTTGAGTTTCATTTTTCTTGCATCTGACGTGAACAGGTAGAGTGTTCATATGTGTGTGCATGTGTGTTTGTGTACATACAATGCCCAACTTACAGAGCATTGTCTAATTAAGTGACTTGCTCAGAGTTAAACCCTTAGGTACAGGAGGCAAGAGCCTTAGCCCAACTGCCAGACCTCTAATAATTTTTGTTGTTTTCTTTGGTAAATCACTCGGGATTGCATTCTGTCATTGTCAGTCATTAGAATTTCACAATATTTGTCTTTCACAAAATACATATTGTTGGAAAACCTGAGGATTTGTTAACCTTTTAAGTGATTTAGAGTAATTTGCTCTTAACTGTCCCCAGTTTTGCAGAGAATCTTTGATTTTGTCTCATGTTTCACTAGGTCACTTAACCAGACTGTGCTTTGAGGCTACTGGAAATTTGGGCTAGGGTCCTGAATGGTCCCCTGGACTGCAAGCATACTAATTGCGAAGCGTCATCGTATGAGCCATGCTCTTTAGACATGATCCTTGATTTTCTTAATGTTGACAATGTGTTTATTATTTAGCTACAAATAAATTGGACAGCATGAAGTCTATGAGTTTAAAGTTAATATTTTAACTATTGTTACATTTTTAATTTAACTGTTTTTGCAGGCACATGGTAGCAATACACTGTTGTAACTACAACAGTTTGTCTAGCAGTTAATGCAATCCCCCCCACACACACACATACCCAAACATGCCAAAGAGTCAGTGAGATCAAAGTAAGTGGGACAAAACTGAGTTGCTTATGCTATGAATGCTTCTGTGCCACAAAAGGGTAGTGTAATTCAGAAACATTCTATGTTAATAAACTACATTACTTGTACAAGGTATAGTGTGATGCATTCCAATCCCACCATGCTGCACCTCTGTGTGGTTTAAAGCCTCTTACTCTACAACGCCACCTGTATGCTGCTGGGAAACTCTATCATGCTTGCAATACTACGTATGAGATGTAAGAGGTAGAGCGCTGTGTATAAGGAATGTGTGTTACATAACTTTTATAGGTTCATAGGTTCATAGGTTTATACTAGGCTATCTGCCCTAAGGCATTTATAAGCCTAGCCCAAATTTTTGTGGCTTACGCCACCCCTTATATGAAAAAATACTGTGCCCATTAGTTTGTTGTGCCTCTGTCCAGCAGTGACACAGAGATGATTCCCGGGGTAAACCTACGATCTCCCATCCACAGGTCTAGATTTCTCTTGAACAGAGTCAGCAAGGTGCTCTGCCTCACATGGACCGGGATTTTATTCCACAGCATAGGGAGTCTCTGAGTGATAAATCTATCCCTGCAGCATGTCCTATTTATATCTGTGCTAAGGTTTCAGTCGCTTGCTCTAGTGGTTTTGGTGGATTTGGATTTTTTGAGGTGGAGCATGTCCATTAATTCCGGGTTGGACATGGCCTTGTATGTCAGGCACATGTCACCTCTGAGCAGACAGTATGCGACTGAATAGAGCTGGAGTTTCTTCAATCTGGCAGCATATGACAGATTTTGGAGTCCCTTTATCCTTTTGGTGAGGAACTTTTGGGGTCTCTCCAATTGCTGCAGATGTCGGGTGAGATACATCCTGAATGGGGCATTGTACTCGATCATTGGTCTGATAAGTGAAGAGTACAGGGAACAATGACCTCACTAGATCTGGATGTGAATCCCTTCATGATCAGGTGGGCAATGTAGAAGGTCTTTCTAACCACTTTAGCAACGTGAGTGTCAAAAGAAAGGCCACTGTCAACCTGGGTCCCCAGGTCCCTGATAACCTCTTCTGTGCTTAGTGGATTGCCACCTATATGGTAGCTTGGGGTTACCTTGTTTTTCCCGAAGGGTATGACTATACATTTTTTGGCGTTTAACTTCAGGCCATGGCTCTGGCACCAGCTATCTGTTTCCGTGAGACCCTTCTGAAGGATATCCATGTCCGATGCACTTTCCACTATGGCGCCCAGTTTGCAGTCGTCTGCCAACTTTGTCAGCCAAAGTCCTCCCATGTTGGCCTGTACTTCTGAGAAGTAGATGCCAAACAATAGGGGGCCAAGGACCGAGCCCTGTGGGACATCACTTGTGACCGGCTTGGAGTCTGACATAGCGCCAGCAACTCTAACCCTGTGGGTTCTGTCCTTAAGCCAGTTTGCAACCCATCTTGTGACATATGGGTTTACATTTAAGCTGGTAAGTTTTTCTACAATACCCGAGTGGGGTATTGTGTTGAAAGCCTTTGCAAGGTCAAGGTAGGCTGTATGGACTGCCTTTCCTCATCAATGGCCTTGGTGACTGTTTGAAGAAGTCGACCAAGTTCAAAGGCATGATCTTCCCTTGACAAAGCCAAACTGGGTCGGGTCCAATGTCTGCAAGTCCCCTATATCTTTGTTTATGAGCTCCATTATGATCCTCTCCATAGCTTTGCAGACTAGACTTGTTAAGCTTATGGGCGGTAATTACCAGGGTCCGTAGAGGCACCGCCTTTGTGGAGTGGGACCACAGTTGCCGGACGCCACTCCTTGGGCACGTATCCTGTGGTAAGGCTGAGATTAAACAGCTGCCTTATGTGCGGGTTTAATTCCTCATTTAGCTCATGTAGCACACAGCTGGGGACACCATCCGGTCCCATTGATGCTGTGTTTTTAGCTTTAGAGAGAGCAGCTTTCACCTGCGCATTTGAGATGTCCGGGAGGCTACACTCGGCTGGGATAGTTATCTCTCCTTTAGGGGAAAGGGGTGAAGTTTGCACTGAACCTGTCCGCCAGTATGTTGGCAATGTCTGTGGGTTCAGTGATTTTTTGTATCATTTTGGACTAATTCTGAGCATATCTGGGAGTTTCCACCCAGGTTCCTAACATAGCTGAAAAAGGCCTTATGATTGTCCTTGAATCCATGGCAATTTTTCTCTCAAAATTGGCCTTAGTTGATTTTATGAGTGCTCGTATTTTTTACTAATAATGATCAGGGGTGACTTCCCTTTTATGGATTTTGTTCTATCATGTAATAGCTTTCTCCTCTTATTGTAAAGTTTGTTAACGGCTGGGGTCCACCAGACTGGACGTTTGCCCTTTGTGGAAAGAGTCTTGGTTTTATTTGGGATTGCCTGATCCATGCAGTCCTGGAGGTGTTCATAGAAGGCATTTGTAAGGGCTTCCGCAGCTTGGGTTGTGGTTTCCACTGGCTCAGGGGCCTTGAAGGATACCACACCAGTCTTGAGTAGTGTGAAGTTTGCTTTAGAGAAGTTCTTCACTATGGTCTTTCTTGTTTGGGGTGGGGGCGGGATGTGGATTTCCAGTGAGATTAGTTTATGATCAGATCTCACCAATGAGAGATATACTTCCGGTGTGGAGCATTTTGTCCCCATGTTTGTGACAATGAGATCTAGTATATTTTCTCCTCTCGTGGGAACAGTGACTAGCTGTTCCATGGCATTTGAATTTATGAACTCCAGGAACCATTGGGCTAGAAAGTTAGGGCTTGAGTAATGTTCCCAGTCTATATTCGGGTAGTTGAAGTCACCCAATATGATGGTGTTTGGAGATACATTTATACCCTCCAGTGTCTTCAGGAAGGCTGTGTGGGGTTCCTGAGTTTGAGAGGGTGGCCTGTAGCATGCTACAATTTGTAGAGCAGTTTGCCTATGGTTAGTTGCACCTGGATGGTTTCAAGCTTTGTGCGTTGCCACCAACCTGGAGGTGTGGGTATCCTTTATGAATATGGATACAGCCCTCCTTTTGTGGTGTGGTCCGGGTTTTGGGGCGGGCATGACATGAGGTAAAACCTAATAGTGCTGGGGTGCTCTCAGGAGCCTTGAACCAGGTTTCAGTTACAGCACAGACATCGATGTTCTCCATACTGAGAAGGGCCTCGAGTGCGTGCATTTTGAGATTTAGACTTCTCGCATTGAGCAGCATTACCCTCAGTTTCTTCCCATTTTTGTTTTCTAGGGTGGTAGGTTTAGAATTTGAGTCTTGCCTAAAAAAGGCACTATGGGGTGGCAAGAGCCTTAGCCAATATCCGGAATCCCAGGGGTGACAGGTGCAAGCCGTCCCTTGCGAAGCAGCATGGCTTGTCAAGCATGTCATCCCAGGCAGACAGACACTGGATCCCCTTTGAATGACACCAGACATTAAGCCAATTGTTAAAGCTGATCATCTTGTCTCTATATTGTGGCATCATTCTTGGTGAAGGAAGGATACTGCTCAGGGTTAGGGTCATACCTGCCTGGGCTACATAATCAGAGAGCTCCTCTATGTCTCTTTTCATGTAGTCCAGGGAGGTGCGTCTCAGGTCGTTCACACCAGCATGGACAATGACTGTGTCATATTTGTACTTGCCGTGGAGTGACCAGTGCTTGTGTTATGTGGCGGATTCTAGCGCCCGATAGGCAGCTTACTGTGACCCTCTCCTTGTTCAGCCTGGTGAGTGGGACGTCAGTGTGTCTGACTATGGAGTCACTTATGACAAGTATGTTTGGTGTTGTATTTGGCCTTAAGGGCTGTGACTGCTTTGCACACTGCTTTTGTGGTTTATGTGTTGCTTGTGGGGTGTCTTGACGTAGCAGTTGTTTGGGTGTCTGCTTTGGAGGCCTCTGCTGTTTAGGTAAATTTTTACTCAGAGCCTCCGAGTATGTCTTTGTGTGTTTATGTGTTTGATTCAGTGGAGTGGTAGCATTAAGTGAGGCTGGTTTTGTGGTGTGTGTAGTTGCCTTCTCCTCCTGTCTGGTCTTGCCAGTCCTGAGTTGAGAGAGCTCAGCCTCCAGTTTGGCTAAATAGCTGCATCTCTCGCAAGTATTTGTGTTATGTGGGAGGAGTTATAACATTGCCTCAAGATTCCCAGATTCACAAGCTGGACCGGAGAGGAGATTGACAACTGACCTTTGGACATGTTAGAATAATATTGGGAAATCCTTAATTGAAAACAAGGGCCAGTGGGGAGTGAGGGTGTAGTGCTTTTAATTTTTAGTGCTGACTTATATAATTGCTTTAGTGATCAAGTGCCAGGTAACTTGAGTGCAATGTGTTACAAGTAACTAAAGCAAAAACGACAAACAGTAACTTTCTTTCAAGTGAAACAAGGAAATAAGTACAGTAAGCAATGCAGATATCACTAGTGATCCACAGGAGCGCTGAGAAGTTGCGTATTAGGTGGAATTAGCTTCCAGGGAAATAACAAGCAAACAAACAACAAGCATATAAACAAAGCTAGATTCAGCAGGCCTGGATCTAGTCTATGCTAGAGCAAACAAGGTGTACCAATTTCAGTAAGATACAGTTCAAATATTCAGGCACTATAAACCTTTAACCAGAAATTCCCAGCTCAGAAGGGCAGAGTCCAGCCTCTTCTCCCACAAGAGTGCAGACCACGAGCCTTCTTAATGTAAAATAACTGGCCTGAAGCCCAAGTGCCTAAACCAGAACTAATACACTTGGACACTGGGCTCTCAATCAGCAGTTCCCAACTTAGAAGGATGAAAGCTACCTGTCCTGCCACCACAGTGCTTGCCACAAACCTTCCTAATGTAAAACAACTGGTCTGAAGCCCAAGTGCTTAATCCAAAAGACTTAGAATGATAGCTACACTTTAATCAAGTTACAACCAAGCAGTAATAAATACCATTGAATACTTTAGAGAATGTCTGGATTAGTGCTCAAGTTACATAAACAAAGCTAGATCCAGCAGGCCCGAATCCAGTCTATACCACAGCAAACAAGGCGCACCAACTTCAGTAAGAAACAGTTCAGATATGCATGCACTATAAGCCTTTAACCAGAAATTCCCAGCTTAGAAGGGCAGAGTCCAGCCTCTCCTCCCACAAGAGTGCAGACCACGAACCCTCTTAATGTAAAATAACTGGCTTGAAAGCCCAAGTGCTTAAACCAGAATTAATACACTTTTAGAATAACAGACACTGAGCCCTCAATCAGCAGTTCTCAACCTAGAAGGATGTAAGCTACCTGTTCTGCCACAACAGTGCAGACCACAAACCCTCTCAGTGCAAAACAACTAACTGGTCCGAAGCCCAAGTGTTTAAACCAAAAGGCTTAGAATGAGTTACACCAAGCAGTAATAAATACAATTGAGTATTTTTAAGATGATGCAAAAGTAAAATGAAGTAGGTAGAAACACAAGTACAGTAAAAGCAGATGAAATTTTTTTTTTTTTATCTGAACAAGTGCTGAGATCAAAGAAACAGATTTGAGTGCTGAAACTAGAAAATTGGCTAGTTATAAGAAAAAAAACAAGCTAGAAGGCTTCTCTCAAACACAGAAGGGCTTGGGGGCTCAGAAGCCTACAAATAGTCTATACCACTTAACAAGAAAGGCAGGAAATAAGCTTAATTTTTTTTTCTGTTTATATAGCATTTTGCATTGAAATGTGTCACCTATTAAAAGAAGACTTGGCAAAGGGGTTCTAATCTTGTCTTTTCCAAGGCTTGAAACACTTTGTCAGTGTTGTGTTGTGCTTCTTCTGTATATAACTGAAGTAGGCCCCTGGGGGCATTGCATGGGAAATTGTTCTATGGCTATAATACTACATGTAACATACAGGGAGAGCTCTAGACAATGCTGAAGTTGCTGTGGGAATGCCCTCTCTGTACAACCCTTGAGGGGTAAGTATAAACTGTAGTGCAGTGCTTGCCAGCTTATACTTACCCAAACTATGGGGAAGGAAGGAAGGCAAAACATTTTAGGAAAACTGGCACACATTTGGAGTTACCTTTAAAGACTTTTTTGATTCCTCATTTCCATAAGCTACTGACTTGTTCTGGAATCAGGTCACATGATTACATCAAAAAGCATGATGTCATTGAAATGATGCAGTTACTTGATTCCTCTTCCAGTGCAGCATTATGATCTTAGAAGGTCTGCACTTGGATAATGTCATTTTAATGTCCTTTATTTACAGGAGATGAGTCTATTAAAATCGGTAGAATATTAACTTGTTCTATTTCGGACTAAATCCACCGTTACTTCGTGTATGGATATTCATCTCTTTTGTCCATGTCCACTCAGTTACTAATTATGATGACACAGGGCTCTAGGAAATGCATATATGTATTTATTCACATGGTTGTACAGTGAAACATTTACGTGCTATTATTATTAGATATTACAGTATGAAGAATCTGATAAAATGGTACTGAGGAAGAGGAGGATGTATCCGTGTAGGCTTATGTGTCACAAATACACACACACACACACACACACACACACACACACA
>NC_056729.1:1844010007-1844026181 GCF_019279795.1 Protopterus annectens | reverse complement strand
GGTATATCAGACAATCATACTATCTGCATATTGCAGACTGAGAGCAACATATCCAGATTTTGGGATACACATTCCAGATGCAGCAACACTTTGAACAGATTTTGCTGTTTGGTTTGGACTCTCACATGCATTTCATTCTGTCTTGACTGCAGTATACTTTATTCAGGGGTTATTACTACTGTATTGCTGGATTCATGACACTTTCTCACACTCTCTCACTTGTTTTCATTTTACTATTCTGGATGGTACTTACTTCTAGGCTTTATTGACATGTTGTACCTGTAGTTATTACAATCCTTTCCAGCAGTCTCACTTCTGTCATGTTTCAGTATTTCAACAGGGATATATTTCACACATGTGATTTCATCATCTTCTGCAGCTATACTTTTCAGCCTGCTGCAGGTTGTGTACTATTTTCTTACAGGTGGGGCATTTTTATTTCAGAATTTATGTCAGACATTTTCATTTTTCTGTTGGGCTTACAGGCTGAAACACACTTTTGTAATCAAGCAATACTTGCAGACACTTTCACACTGCTACTTGCACATTTTATTCCTTAGTGACTACAGTGCACTCTTTTGCTGACTGTCATACTTTTATATTTCTTTACAGTTACTGGTAGTGGATTACTGACCTGCCTGGTGGCGCAACCGCACCAGCCTATCGCCATAGGCTCTGCAGTTCACAGAACGGACACCTGCAGCTGTAATATAAATGAAGTAATATTGGAATACACATCTCCATAATATCAGCTAGTTTAATTTCTTACATACATAATTAAATGTAACTTACTCAGTAGTGGGGTGTTGGGCATTTGCCGGGCCTCCTGGATCCAAAGGTTCAGTTGGTCCTGTTTGCATCTCTTCAGGTCCACATGGTGGTGACGGACCTGCTCACCAGTCCTTGGAATCCCTGTGGCACTGGTGAGATCATGAGCCAACCGGTCCCATGCCTCAGCTCTGTATGCTCCCCAGAGGACCTGGCCCTGCATGAGTTGGGCCTCATGATTGTGGACTAGGAGCCAGACCATGTACCTGGACTCCTCAACACCCCACCTCTGTGCTCGAAAGCAACTACCCTCTCCTACTCCTGTCATTTTGCCTGCAGTTCAGTCCTACAATCGTTTATGCTGTGTATTCCTGCCTATGGGGCTTATATAGTCTGTTTTTCCCGCACATATCTGTGATTGGCCATTTTGAAATTGTATCAACTTCAGTAAACCTGCATTGTCATGCTACAGTTTGTATTCATTCCTATATATTAGCTATTATTGCATTTATAGGTACTGCTGTCATGGCTTAGTGGTTTGGTACCTTGACTATGGTGTATAGTATCTTGGGTTCGAACCTGGCCACTACTTTTTATTTTTCATGACTGTCTAGACATGCTGAGGGGTGTGTCTGTGTAAAGGCAGTTTTGATACGGCTTGCTCAACGTTGCCCGTTGGTTAGCTTGTTTGCGCGCGCGGCGCGCTCGTAAACGGGGTACGCTGGTTTAAGCCTCATTTGGCTATCGGCACGCATATTATGCTCAGCTCAGCTAGGGGCACTTAGATTCAGTGTGTTAAACCACTGCTCAGCTATGGGCACTCATTTTGCACCAGTTAAACCACTGCTCACGTACGGGCAGATGCACTCACCCTGTTAAACTGCAGCTCTGCTATGGGCACATCTGGCATTTTTTATTCTTTTGTTACCTCACATTTCTTCAATATAAATGAGCTATTTCATTACATTTTACATAAAATGTGGTTTTATGTGTACATATTTGTCAGGGACTTGTTTTGTTCTTAATTTGCTAAAAATAAAAATTGGTGTTGTGGGGGCTCGAACCATGAATGCCTGCTCTTCAGCCAACATCTCTACCGCTACACTATTGCTTTTTGGCTTACTTTGCATATTTAATTTTTATATGCTTTCCCACTGACTGCTAACTGTAGCTGCGCTACGGGCACGCATAAACGCGCACTCACGGTTAAACATTTTTACAATTAAAAAAAAAATATATAACATGTTTATTTATATATTTTCTGTTCATAGACTGTGGGGGCATGTGTTGTGTTTATTCACATTTCCATGGACTCTGTCATGGGTGTTTACTCTGGGCACTTTTACTCTTCTGGGGGCGTGTCCGCTTACAGGGCTCGGCCTACAGACACACCCCCTACTGTCTTACACGGACCGTGTTAGCCTTAGGTGTAATTCAGCATGCTCTCATGAATATGCAAAGCATGCTGACATCACTCCGTTTAACTGCAGCCTCCATGTAAGAGTTATAACTCTTACACAGAGGCTTTGTGAATCCTGCCCATAGTAGTGACACAAATACAGGCTCAGTGGTGTCATTGTAGTGGCACAAATAAAAGTAGCTGTTAATCAATGAGAAAGAAGAACTAGTGGAAAGGACAAAGTAAAACCTGTACTGCACTCAATTTCATTTTATTTCTCTTACTGAACTAGCTATGAAGCATTATCCTTTCTTTAAATAAATCAGGAGTTTTAAGGCCATCATGGAAACACATTTGTTATTCTTGTGAGAGAGTGTTAATTGCTGCTATTTTCCAGCTGTCTGAACACCACTGGCTTTTCCAGAGTTGTTTGCTGGTTGGTTCTCCTGTTCCTTTTGTTTTATTTAATTATTATTTATAGCCCTGCCTAGAGTGTCATTGCTGTCCTTTGTGGCTTAACTACTCATAGACCACACCTGAGTGTACGGATGCATTTTAAACCTAAGCTGATGATTTTTCAGAGTATCTCTATAGCAGGAAATTAAAGTAAAGGAAATATTGCACATGATTTTGTTTTGCTATTTCTTTTGCTGGAAAAGTTTCTGAAGCATTTAAATTATAATTTCAATGTTTGTTTTTCTTTAACTGTGGCTGAAAAAAATGTCCACCCTCTTCTCCTGCCTTTTTTTTAGTTTTTTGTGTTATTAAACCTGTTGGCTGTGGTGGTGCAGCAGTTAGTGTTGTCATCACACAGCGAGAGCTTCTCTGCTTCAATTTTCTGGCTAGAGCACCTTCTGTGGGGAGTCTGAATGTCCTCCCTGTGATCAACTAAACTTTAAAAACATGTATGTGTGTGCCCTCTGTGAAGTTTGTGCACCAGGGTGGCAACTTGAAACCATAAAAGTCTGTTACCAATCAATAAGCAGACCGGTAATCTGCCATGGTGACCCCTAACTGGGAAAAAACAAAAGACTCTTTTGTGTTATTAAACCTCGTGTGTATCTTATTGTGTCCCCTTATGTAAACTTAGTGTCTGCCATGTTGTGTGGCCCTCATGTAAACCTAGTGTGTATCTTATTGTGTCCCCTTATGTAAACTTAGTGTCTGCCATGCTGTGTGGCCCTCATGTAAACCTAGTGTGTATCTTATTGTGTCCCCTTATGTAAACTTAATGTCTACCATGTTGTGTGGCCCTCATGTAAACCTAGTGTGTATCTTATTGTGTCCCCTTATGTAAACTTAGTGTCTTCCGTGTTGTGTGGCCCTCATGTAAACCTAGTGTGTATCTTATTGTGTCCCCTTATGTAAACTTAGTGTCTGCCATGTTGTGTGGCCCTCATGTAAACCTAGTGTGTATCTTATTGTGTCCCCTTATGTAAACTTAATGTCTACCATGTTGTGTGGCCCTCATGTAAACCTAGTGTGTATCTTATTGTGTCCCCTTATGTAAACTTAGTGTCTGCCGTGTTGTGTGGCCCTCATGTAAACCTAGTGTGTATCTTATTGTGTCCCCTTATGTAAACTTAGTGTCTGCCGTGTTGTGTGGCCCTCATGTAAACCTAGTGTGTATCTTATTGTGTCCCCTTATGTAAACATAGTGTCTGCCGTGTTGTGTGGCCCTCATGTAAACCTAGTGTGTATCTTATTGTGTCCCCTTATGTAAACTTAGTGTCTGCCGTGTTGTGTGGCCCTCATGTAAACCTAGTGGGGGTCTGTTGTGTGCCCTTATGTAAAACTAGTGTCTGTCTTGTTGTGTTCCCCATGTGTAAAACTAGTGTCTGTCTTGTTGTGTCTCCTTTATGTAAACCTAGTGTGTGTCTTGTTGCCCCATGTGTAAACCTAGTGTCTGTCTTGCTGTGTTCCCCTTACATAAACCTAGTGTCTTTCTTGTTGTGTTTCTTTCATGTAAACTTAGTGTGTATCTTGTTGAGTATTCTTAAGTAAACCTTAGTATCTGTCTTGTTGTGTCCCCGTTATGTAAGCCTAGTGTCTGTCTTGTTGTGTCTCCCATATATAAACCTAGTGTCTGTCTTGTTGTGTCTCCCTTATATAAACCTAGTTTCTGTCTTGTTGTGTGCCCTTATGTAAACCTAATGTCGGTGTTGTTCTGTCCTCTTAGGTAGAACTAGTGCCTGTCTTGTTGTGTCTCCCTTATATAAACCTAGTGTCTGTCTTGTTGTGTTGCCTTATGTAAATCTTGTTGTGGCCCCTTATGTAAACCTAGTGTCTGTCTTGTTGTGTTGCCTTATGTAAATCTTGTTGTGGCCCCTTATAAAACCTAGTATGTAAATCTTGTTGTGGCCTTATGTAAACCTAGTGTCTGTCTTGTTGTGTTGCCTTATGTAAATCTTGTTGAACCTAGTGTCTGTCTTGTTGTGTTGCCTTATGTAAATCTTGTTGTTGTCTGTCTTGTTGTGTTGCCTATGTAAATCTTGTTGTGGCCCCTTATGTAAACCTAGTGTCTGTCTTGTTGTGTTGCCTTATGTAAATCTTGTTGTGGCCCCTTATGTAAACCTAGTGTCTGTCTTGTTGTGTTGCCTTATGTAAATCTTGTTGTGGCCCTTATGTAAACCTAGTGTCTGTCTTGTTGTGTTGCCTTATGTAAATCTTGTTGTGGCCCCTTATGTAAACCTAGTGTCTGTCTTGTTGTGTTGCCTTATGTAAATCTTGTTGTGGCCCCTTATGTAAACCTAGTGTCTGTCTTGTTGTGTTGCCTTATGTAAATCTTGTTGTGGCCCCTTATGTAAACCTAGTGTCTGTCTTGTGTTGCCTTATGTAAATCTTGTTGTGGCCCCTTATGTAAACCTAGTGTCTGTCTTGTTGTGTTGCCTTATGTAAATCTTGTTGTGGCCCCTTATGTAAATCTAGTGTCTCAGTTCTTTTTTTTCTCTTGCTGCCCATGTACTTGCTCAAACGTTGCTGGCTCTTTTCCCTTTTATTACGCATAAATATTGAAGTTAATAGTAATACGTTTGACCAGTTGGAGACATCGACTGAGATTGCTACTATTTCTAGCAATGGTAACAGCATTAGTGGTGTGTCTTTGTGAGCGAGGCCAAAAAACTTGCAGAAACCAAGGGAAGAGAGCCAACAAAATTTGAGCAAGTACACAGGCAGCAAAAGAAAGAGAATAACCAGGCCATTAACAGACTAAGGTATGTTACCAAGATATTCAGCCTTTCCAGTTGTCATTTCACTCTGACCCAGCTCAAAGTATTAGAATATGGTTTCAATTGTATACCAGCCAGGAGAGCTGATATCAGTAGAACATTACTTGAATTAAAACAGTACGCACATAATTTAAATGTAAATTATATCTAAATCTATCTGCAAAACACTTTATTAAGCCTTCCAGTTTTAATCCTGTTTTGAATAGTACAGTAAATAGTTTTGATAAGATCTGTGAACAAGACATCCAAGAACTTTTAAAGTGAAGGCCTAAAAACAAATTTTATAATTTAAGTAAATAGGAGCTTAAGGCCTGGAATGAACTCAAAAACAATAATTGTGTTAGGTTTATGAAAGCTGAGAAAGGCGAGGGACTGGTTATTATGTACAAAATTAAATATATTGAAAGTATGGAAAAAATGTTAAATGATAAGGATGAATATTATAAAGCAGACGTTGTAGAAGTTAAAAAGTGTTTTGAATTTAAATCATCTTATTTGTATGAGAATTTAATGGATGGTTTTGATGATTTAGATTTGTATTAATTTCTATTGATTGAAAGACCAAGATTGAGCATTCTTTCTGGAATTCCAAAAATCCACAAATATGCCCTCAATCCACCTTTTAGGCCTATTGTTTTGGCACCTTTTATGCCACAGAGGATATTTTGTTGCTATTAAACAGTGTGTTTAACCCTCTTGTTCAAGGCGTTGGGTCATACATTAAGGATTCTTGGCATTTTTTGGAAAGATTAAACAAATTTTCCAACAGTTATGATTTTAATGAAGAGAACATATTTCTATGGCTGTTGATATATGTTCCTTATTCACAAGCATTCCACAAAATTTGGGAGTGGGATATATTGGGATGTTTTTGGTAGTACATAGTGGATTGGATGTTAATAAGATTAACTTTTATTGCACCCTGTTAGAAATTTTATTGGAAAACAATTATTTTTTATTAACAACATCATTTATAAACACATCAAAGGGGTTGCCATGGGCTTGGTTGTAGCCCCAGCCTTTGTAAATCAAGTTCTAGGTTGGTGGGAGTATGAAGTCTTCGAACCCATGGCAAAAAAATTATCATGTGGTATATTACAACAGATTTGCTGATGATTTATTTATTATAATAGAAGGATCAAATATAGATATAATGGATCTTGTTGAAGCGACGAACACCAGTTCAGATTTCTTGAAATTTTCTTTGGATGAATGTAGTCATAATATTTGTTTTTTAGATGTGAAATTAACATAGAATGCAATTTTAGGCATGTGATAGTAGAATTTACAGGAATACACATTTTTAGTAAACATTATTTAAGTTTTAGTAGTAACCACCCCACTTTTATAAAAAAACAATATACCTAAGGGTCAGTACCTTAGGGCCACCAGGATGACTACCAATGAGGATGTGTTAAGGAAGAAGTGAGATTTATTAGTGAATTATTTAGTTACAGAGGTTATAATATAATAAAACTTCTTAAAATTGCTGAGGAGGTCATTAGCAAGAGAGAGGAGATGTATCCCCCTATTTTACTGAAACATTTTACAAAAACTAATTCTGGAAACAAGGTTGATAATAATGTCATTTTTTGAAATATAGATATGACAGTTGACAGTCAAGCAATTTATTCCATTATTAGAAATAATTGGAGGATTTTGCATGGAAATCTGAATTTAATAAAGTGTGTGGGGCGGGAACCAACATTTGTTTTTAAAAATTCTTACAATCTTAAAACATGACTTGGAGAAGGACAATACTATTATTCTAAGTACAGGACAATTGTCTTTGAAATCCAAAGGGACGTATAAATGTGGCAGCTGTTCTGTATGTAGATTTATTACAGAAGGGTTATTTTTAAGTTTGGACCACATGGATTACACATTACCAATTTCTCGTGTTTTTAACTGTAAATCTAAAGGTGTAATATATGTTACTAACTGAACAGTTTGTGCTTTTTATGTTGGAATGACTACCCATAGTCTTGAGGCTAGAATTAAAGAACATTTGTATGATATTAAAACAAAACACATGACAATAAAGCTTTATTTAAACACACATTGGATTGTAAACATTTTAAGAAATTTAATTTTGTGATAGTAGAACAAATAGGAAGTGACCTGAGGGGAGGGGGTTCAAGAATAAAGTTGAGCAAAGGGAAACACTGTGGCAGTTAAAACTAGGCTTGGATTGTTTCCCTGGTATCAATGGTTTTATTAACATCAAATGTTTTATAAAGGATCATAGGTTAAAGGTTGTTTAACAGTTTTTAACATTATAATATATATTTTTCAGATGTTGTTTTTTATTTAGGTTCATAGGTAGGTACTAGGCTATTGGCCCTAGGGCCTATATAAGCCTAGCCAAAAAAGGTACCCTGGCTTTCGCCACCCAAGAAAATTATTTTCCTGTGCCCTGTCTAGCAGGGCCACAGAAGTGATCCCCAGAGTGAATTTTCTGTTTCCCATCCAATCATCAAGATTTTTCTTAAAGAGTGCTAATGAGGAGCTTTGTTTGATATAGATAGGTAGTTTGTCCCAGAGTATGGGAAGTCTCTGGGACAGGAATCTATCCCTTCAGCATATTCTGTTTATTGTGGTGACAAGGTTTAGGTCCCTAGAGTGTGTAGCTTGGAGGGATTGGGATTTCTTTAATTGGAGCATGTCCAACAGCTCTGGGTTTGACATAGCTTTGTATGTTAGGCAAAGATCTCTTCTGAGTAGCCGATATGCAACGGAGTAAAGCTGAAGGTTTTTGAGACGGTCTTTGTAGGGCATCTGTTTGAGGACAGGGTTCCAGGGAAGTAAATATTGTGGGAAGAAATAGCCAGGGAATTGTTATTGCTAGGCTTGTATAGGCCCTAAGGCTGATAGCCTAGTACCAACCTATGTACCTATGAACCTATGAGGCTGGTAATCCTCTTTGTGAGGTATTTCTGTGGCCTTTCCAGTTGTTGTAGATGTCTTGTGAGGTACATACCAAAAGGAGTGTTGTACTCTATAATGGGTCTATTGAGTGATGAGTAGAGGGGAACAATGACCTCTTTTTTCCTGGATGAGAAACCTTTTGTGATGAGGTGTGCCATGTAGAAGGATTTCCTGACTGCTGTGGCGATGTGATTATCAAAGGAGAGACTACTGTTCACCTGTGTCTCAAGGTCTCTTATCATACTTTTGGTGTTAAGTAGATTACTGCCTACGTAGTAGTTCATGGGTACAGAGTTTTTACCAAAGGGGATGACAATGCATTTTTTGGCACAAACTTCTGGCCATGGCTTTGACACCAGGCATCTGTCTCAGTGAAGACCTTTTGTAGAATGTCTACATCGTTAGGAGTTTCAATTATGGCTCCTAGTTTTCAGTCATCTGTGAACTTCATTAGACAAAGACCTACTGTGTTAGCCTGTACTTCAGAGAAGTAGATACCAAACAGGACAGGACCCAGGACTGAACCCTGTGGTACTCCACTTGTCACTGGTCTGAAGTCAGATTTGGAGTCTGCTACTTTCACAGTGTGGGTTCTGTCAGTGAGACAGTTGGCAACCCATCTTGTGGCATAGGAATGTATACCTAGTTTAGTGAGTTTATAATTCCAGAGTGGGGGATGGTGTCAAAAGCCTTGGTGAGATATAGATAGGCTGTGTGAACCACCTTACCCTCGTCTACGGCTTTGGTGACTGCTTCAAAGAAGTCTATCAGGTTTAGGAGGCATGATCTGCCTTTTACAAACCTGAACTGGGTGGGGTCCAGAGTTTGGAGATTACCAATGTATTTGTTTATAAGTTCTGTGATGATACGTTCCATGGCCTTGCAGACCAGGCTCATCAGGCTAATGGGGTGGTAGTTCCCAGGGTCTGTGGTGGCTCCCCCTTTGTGGAGTTGGATAACAGTTGCTGTGTGCCATTCAGTGGGCACAAAGCCTGAGGTAAGGCTATGATTGAACATGGTACTTAGGTGGGGTGCCAGTTAATTCTGTAGTTTGTGTAGAACGCAGCCTGGGATGTTGTCAGATCCCATGGATGTTGTGTTCTTGGCTTTGGAGAGTGTGGTTTTTACCTGTGCAGCCATGATTACAGGAACTTTGTATTCTTCCAGTATAGAGATGGGCCCTTTAGGGGGTGGGGGGGGGTTAGCACTGATGCCATTGTGCTGTAACTCAGAGCAGATCTGAGTGTTGCCATTGAGATTCTTGACATAGCTATAGAATGCTTTGTGGTTGTCTTTAGAATCAGTGGTGATTTTGTTTTCATAACCAGTTTTGGAGGATTTTATGAGGGATCTCAGCTTCTTACTGAGGCTGAACAGGGCATTTCTCCAATCATGGGATTTTACTCTTTTTTTGCAACAGTTTGTTTCTTCTGTTGTAGGGTTTGTTTATGGCAAGGGACCACCAGATTGACTTCCTTTTTTTGAGGATAGCATTTTGGTTCTGTTCGGGACAATCCATGCACTCGTGTAAGTGTTTATAAAGTGCGTTTGTGTAGGATTAAGCAGTTGTACCTCTATTGTCCGTCTGCATGGGTGTCATGAAGTTTGCCACTTCTGTCTTAAGAAATGTGAAGTTGGCTTTGGAGAAATTTTTTACAGTGGTTTCTTTAATGGGGGTGGGGGCGGGATGTGGCTGTCTAGGGTGATTAGCTTGTGGTCGGATCTGACCAACGAGGAATTGACCTTTTGTGTGGAACACCGGTTGCCCATGTTGGTAATGACCAGGTGTAGGATATTGCTGCCTCTGGTGGGGGTGTGAATAAGTTGATCCAAGGAGTTGGCATTTATGAATTCCAGAAAACGTTGAGCACAAGAGCGGGTACACGAGTAGTTTTCCCAGTCAATGGTGGGGTAGTTGAAATTGCCAATTATTAGGGTGTTGGGTTGTATCCTAATATTTTCCACTGTATCAAGAAATAAAATTTGTTAATTAGCATGATTGATTTTTTTTTTTTGGCTTTGGTTGTCTATAAATAAGCTGTGTATTTGTGTTTCTGCTTTTCTGATGAAGTCCATTGGGATGAAAGTGTGTGATAAAAGTTGAATTATGCTAAAGTGTATTTGTGTCCATTTACCTCTAATTTAAGTGGGAGTTTTAGTGGTTTAATTTCTTGTTGGCTGTTTTTTACCACCATTGGTTCTGGGCTGTTGTTGTTTTTAGACCTCCATACAAGCTGACATCTAGTCATGGGTGACTCCATTGTGAGGCACACTAATACACCACTCACCAGGCTGTGCAAGGACAGGCATGTGGTCACATGCCTGTCAGATGTCAGAATTCACCACATCATGTAGACACTCAGGTCCGTTCATCACAAGTACACATATGACACGTTCATAGTGTACATGGGTGTAAATGACTTGAGATGTACCTACCTGGACTATATGAAGAGAGACACACATTGGATATCTCAGAACAAGTGTCCAAGGCAGCATTTTACCATTACTAAGAATGATGCCACGATACAAACATAAGGTTTTTCAGTTCAACAATTAGCCTAGATTCCGGTGTCCAACAAATATGAGCCTGGGAGGAGATGGTAGACAGTCCTAAATGCTTTTCCAGGGATGTCTTGTACTTCCCCACCTATAGATTTTGTATAATGGCTAGAATCTTGTCCATCTCCATAGTGTCTTTTGTAGGAAATGACAGTCCTCAAAAGTTTTCAACATAACAAAACAGGTTCCAGATAAGATAAAGGTATTGCTGCTTAGTGCTAGGAACCTTAACAAAAATACCTGTCCCTACTAGCATTCCTTACCCTGGAACACATTGAGATGTGCATCACCATGGGAAACCTGGCTCATAACCGTTAAGAGCACCCCATCAGTAAAAGGTTTCAATGCCTACCAAATGTTCACGCCCACCACACGAATGAAGTCACTAAGGATTGTGGTGTCAACCTATTTGTAAAAAAAAACAAAACAAAAAGAGACTACCTCCAGATTAGTTAGACAAGATGATGATGTGGAAATCCTCCACATCCATTAACAAAACTCCTTATCACATCGTGGCTGTCATGGCTAACTATATGACCGCCTCTCTGTCCCTCTCAGACTATAACTCCTATCTAACTCAAATGAAGTACCTATATATTAAGCTAAACACCATTTTCCTAGAGACTTCATCAACCTTTACATTAACTGGGAGATGTAGAGATCCTCTAACATGTTACCCAGAGATTTCTGGACTTTGTCAATAAAATTTATTTGGAACAGTTAGTCCACACCTCAACCAAGGAGAATAAAACCCTGATCTTTATCACAGAAAATATGATACAGCTCTGCTTGCTATCAATTATAACTCCCTCCCTGGGTATACTGGACCACAAAACAGCCACATTCACCTTAAGACGAAAGCCAGATGCATTGTCTGATACCTCCGTATGCACAGATTATACCAAGGCTCATCTCCTGAAACTTGAGTGATGACCTGGCTAAATCCAACAAACCCTTTCAACTCACTAAAGCCACTGCTTATACAGATGCCACTAAAGGCACTGCTTATACAGAATCCACTAAAGCAACTGGTTATACAGAATCCACTAAACCCACTGCTTATACAGAATCCACTAAACCCACTGCTTATACAGAATCCACTAAAGCCACTGCTTATACATAATCCGCTAAACCCACTGCTTATACAGAATCCACTAAACCCACTGCTTATACAGAATCCTTTACTGCCTAATTCTATGCATATGAGAACAATGCATAGCTGTGTCTGTTCTCCTCCAAAATAAATACAAACCAAATTCAAAAATAACCCCAAGATGGACCCAAATGTAAACAGGATCTATAATAAAAGATAAAAAAAAATCACTGCATATTAATATAAATGTAATTCTCATAATGCAAAAAGAAGCCCTTGTTAAACTTAACCCTTATCAAATCAAAGAAAAAGTCAGGTATGAGGTAGGTATTGTCACTCAGGCAAAAGACAGCCACAAACTTTTCCATAGCTATGTTTGAAATGGTAGAAACAATGCCCAGCACTGCGTGGAGCTAATCATAAATGATATCACAAACTCAGACACAGAGGTTATAGCCAATCTACTAGTGGATAAATTTAGCTCTAACTTCACCCTGCTGATGTCTCCTTCATTCTTAGATGTCAGACCTGCATTTGTGCCCCCCTCAAATTTCAAATGAACACGTCCTTAAGGTAATCCAAGGCCTAGATCATTGCTTCTATGGGGCCCGATAATATATCAGGCTACTTATTGGGTAACCTGAAACTGGATCTATTATCCCTGTGATGCCCCTTCACTGGCCCAGTAACCAAGCAGCCTCAATCCTTACCACTGGCAAGAGTGGGGAACGTACACACTGGGAGGATGACAAGTACACACACAGTAACATGCAATTTCCCTTAAGAGCAGACAGAGATCAGCGTCAGTCTGGGGCTGGTTTCTCCCTCTTTCTCCAGATTCCCAATAAGACTCCCCACTGGCACAACTATAGGGTTGAGATCTCAGCTGAGTAGCCAAGTCAAAACCTCCAGCACCCCATCTGTCCAACCAGTGCTTCTTGTCCCTGTCCAAGTAGCTGACACACACACACACACACACACACACACACACAGACACACACACACACACACACACACACACACACACACACACACACACACACACACACACATACACACACACACACACACACACACACACACACACACACACACACACACACACACACACACACACACACACACACACACACACACACACACACACACACACTTTGAGGCTTGATTAATATACAAACACACACACACACACACACACACACACACACACACACACACACACACCTGGGAAAGGCTGGCACATGTTTATTAGCTATTCCCCCTTCTACTCAGAGTATAGGCTAGTTCCAGCTGCCACCAGCCACTCTATCAGCTACTTTAAGGCCTTTTGCAAACAGTGTCCAATCCTACTGTTTAATGTTACTATTAATCCAAATGGTAGTCTGACTAAGAGCAAGGCTATTTAGGAGTGGCCTGTGCAGTATCACCATATAGATATGCAAGTAAACTAAGAGATTAAATAGCTCTAAACAGACCAGCCACAATTAAAAGGTTTAAATACATTTAATAATAAATAATAAAAAATAACAAGACAATACTCAGTAAGTAATCAGTTACATCAGAGTTAAAAATCACAGGAAATATTTAAAACAACATTGCACAACAGTCTCAAATAAATAAAGAAAACATCTAAGCTATAGTTTATTATATTCCTATCTGAATCTAAAAGAGTTACTATGCCCTAGAAACTTACTTAAAGCAAGGCAAGTGTAGAGGTGAGTGGATGATTCATGGTCAAAGACAAAATACAAAATGCCCAGTCTCTCTCTGAAATATTACTGCTGGGTTAGCTTGGATGACATCACCTTTTGTCACCTGACTTTAGTTCCCAAGCTAAACCCCCATTGTCAGGACTAACAGAATTTAGCACCTCCCTGTGAAAATAAAATATCTCTCAGATCTTTGCAGATCCTGCAAGTCATAAAACAATAAAACACTTCTACATCTCAAACCTAATAATTACTCCTCTTTTAAGACAAAACTTCCAGCTCTAGACATTGTGTCTGCTACTGCACTGAAACTGAGAGATAGCATTTTCTGTTTATGGCCCAGCAATTATAAAAAACAATTTAATTTCGACTACTTTCTCTGAATTTTTTCAAGTTAACCTCCTGTGGTCCAGTTTCCATTAAACATATGCATCTAAACAGCCACAGTAGTGTAGGTACATTCCTGTTTTATTCCAGAAGGGCATGCTGTGGTTACATTTTAGCTCAGTACTTTGCACACACTTTTGCATAAATCCTATCAATATTTATAAATGACATAGAATTATTTACAAAATTCCTGATAGCTGGGCAGGCAGTGTGACAATCCCCTTAAATAAAGGAGGGGTGTCAATGGATGCAGGAACTCATATACCCTCATCTGTAAGGCTATGGAAAGGATTAATACAAAATAAATAAATATGGGCATATGTAACCTACAAACTCTCAATCCATACCGATTCAGATTTGTCAAAGACAGATCCCACCTACTTAACCTGGGTGACATCTTTGAGAAGGTTACTGTAACAACTGATGAGGGCAAATCAGTGCACATCGTATATATCTAGACCTCATAAAAGTATTCAACACTATCCTACACTCAGCATTGTAGATAAACTATCCCAGTCAAATGTTCCCTTTGTAACTCACCTGATAGCATATTTGTACACAAATAGAACCCGGGAAATTGGGGTTGGCAGCTCTACCTCCTCTCAAAGACCTGCCACTAGTGGTGCACCCCGGGGGTCACTCCTTGAAGCACTCCTCTTTGGCATTTAGTTCATGGAGGTTAAAGCTACTCTTAAGGGTTTAAGGCTGACCAAGTCTGCAGATGAGTTTTAATTTGGTGCCATCAAAAATGCCCCAGAGGACAACAGTTTCCTCCAACAGGACCTTTCCCAAACCAATATCTGGTGCCAGAACTATAGACTAAAACTAAATGCCAAGAAGTGTGTAATAGAATGTTTCAGCAAGTGAGAAGTGTCTTGTAACTATTGCATTGACAAAAGACTCCTGAAATTGATGCAATACTTAGCGGTCTGGGAACCTATGTGGACAAAGGGCTGTCATTTGATGACCGTGTATCCACTATTGTAAGAATGTCCTTTTTCATTTCATAGCTTATTACTAAGGTTGTGGCATCCAGGTCCAAGGGTGTGATCAATTAGCTGTACTCTGCACCCATGGTGCTAATCACCACATATAATGCCCCTTCATTATGCACAGCTTGAATACTCATAACACTTTCTTACTCAGAAAATCAAGGGCATAAATCTTAAAAACTATGCGGACCACCTAAAAGCCTTACCCCTCTTTTTGGTGTCATACAGGCTGCTGAGGCGAAATCTGTATCTCCTGTTTAGAGCCTCATCAGACTGTATCCTGTCAGACCTACAAAACATTTGCAAGTCCAATGGTGGCATAAACACCCACTCAAGAGATCTCAGCCTCTTTTGCCATATAAATAGAACATGCTATAGAGATAGTTATGTATCACAGAGAATGCTACTTCTTTAGAATCACCTTCATCTGCACATCAAGCAATGTACTTCCTTTATTCTATTCAAATGTATTGTAGACAAATAGATGGGAAACTGCAAATTAACCTCTGGTTTACCACCCATGTCCTTTATGGATAAGGGTAACATGTATATATTCTGCCCAGCTCTGAGTTATTTGTACTTAAATTACAAGGACTAAAAACCTGATGGGAGTGCAGGGCTATGCTTCTAAAGATCCTCATGGATAAATAGTTTAGTAAAAACCTATGAACCTAAGGCAGCTTAGAATACACCCATGGACTTTGAATGCACATTATCTGCAGCCCTATTCCCCCTGGCACCCCCCAAAAAATCTAGACTTTCACATTTTGCAACAACAAATGTAAAAAATGACTTTTGTCAAAAGTAAAAAAAAAAATCTCTTAGCAATCAGAAGCAGCATAGCTCTAAACATTATTCACCTGTATATTTAACACTGTCTTTCATAATGTAGGAGAAACAGGCAAAATTTGGAACCCTTAGTAATAGCTAACTAGCTATTTCAACCAGGAAGCTCAGGTGATGGTTTGGATGTGTTATTTTATACTTACACAAACATTCTTTTGACGAATTATTATGATTCAATAGACCTTTCCATGGGTGTCAGTTAAAGATTCTTAATAATGAAAGTATGAGTTACGCTTGTAATGTGGAACCGTGAAGAACATGGA
>NC_056729.1:1843892507-1844005007 GCF_019279795.1 Protopterus annectens | reverse complement strand
CAACTCTTCTCTTAGCTCATTTACTTCTAAACTGAGGGCACATCTCTTGTTTTCTATTTCCTGCAGGCACTCTATAGAAAGTTCACCCGCAGTGGTACAGTGATAGCATTGTTGCCTTACAGCAAGAGTTATCCTGTTCGATTCATGGCTGGAGTGCCTTCTGTGTGGAGTCTGCATGTCCTCCCCGTGGTTGAGTGGCTTCCGAAAGACATGTGTAAATGGGCGTGCCTTTGCTGAAGGTTGGGTGTCAGGCTGGCAACTCGGCACCATAAAAAAAAATCTACTGCCAATCATTAGCTGACCGGAGTTCCGCTGTGGTGACCCCTAACCGGGAAAAAGCTGAAAAGACAAACAACAATTCTATAGAAAGTTCCAGAGCATCTTCCTGTGGCACATTCTCCTCAGTCTCATCCTGTGCCATGCATTGCTGTGTCATATGGGAGGTCACCGGCCTATCGCCCACAATACTGACTGCGTCAGAGTTGCCACAGTTTCCTGTTCCTTCCCTTGCTGTGCAACTCCAACTGAATTTTTGTACTTTTCTCCTATGGAAGGCTCCAAAGTATCTTCATAATGACAACTGATCAGACGTTTCCCTGTCTAATGGTTTCTCCTTAATTTGGGGATCCATTGCTGTATCCTGCCGTGGTGTTATTTGAATTAGATTTTCTACGTTAAATATGTTACTTCACATGTAATCCATAATCTTAGTTTCTATTTCTTTAACTTCTCCCTTATTAATCCTCTTTTCTACTTTTCCTCTTTGTTTTCTTATTTTTGTTTTGTAAAATTTTCCATGTACAAATTCCTTTGCCTGTATTTCTCTTTAAATCTCTTTGGTGTTGCTCTTTTTGTACTGGTTAGTTTTGTTTTCTCCTTTGCATAAATATTACACCATATTAAATCTCTTTTTCTTTCTCACATCCACATTTCTTCTTCAGACGTCTCCTGCTCCTCTTGTTTCTCCTTACTTTGGAGACTCGTTGTTCCATCATACTGTGATATAACTTTGTTAGACTTTCTACTCTAAATCCTTCACTTCACAGGTTCTCCATAACTTGAGCTTCTATTTTTTTAACTTCTACTTTACTAATCTTCAGTTCTACATTCCCCCTTTATGATCTTATTTTTTTATTGTGACAATTTCTATTTCTGGACGCCTTTGCCTGTATTTCTCTTTGACTATCTTTTGGGGCTGCTTTTTTGTACTGATTAATCTCACTTTCTATATCAGATTGCTGTTTCGTTCCTATGTTCACATTTCTTTTTTATACCTTTCAAACAATTTGTTCTTTAAATTTTTGGACTTCCCCAGTTGCTTCTTTTTTTCAAACAGCCCAAGGTTTCTTGGTCTATATGATGTTTTTCATAAATCTGTTGTATTAATGAAACCACATTTTTATTTGAAGCTTCTGACAGTTTTTCTTGTGAAAGTATTTTTCTTTCTTCTAAATTTTCTCTTAATCTTTTTATATATCTTCGGCCTGGAAATTCTGGGCTTCTTGCATAATAGTAACAATGCATAAGTTCTTTCTTATCCTCAATAGTCCAGTCTGTCTTCTTTATGGCTCTTCTTTGATCCTATCAGTTTTTGTGATTGTTGTAGACTACTACTTCCTTGTACAACAGGGGGGCACATCCTCGCCCTGGGACTGGCCTGGCCCCATTGTATGAATGTTTTCATGTCTTGAGGATTCTACACTCTCATTTTTTTCCAGTCCTGGGACCAGTCCACCTACCAGGACTGGACAATTTTATTTGATCCTGGGACTTGCGCACCCAGCTATCTTTTCTATTTTTTAACTTACTTCTGTCCATGATATATGCTATATACGATACAATCTATATATCAGTATCATTTGTCCATGATATATGCTATATACGATACAATCTATATATCAGTATCATCTGTCCATGATATATGCTATATACGATACAATCTATATATCAGTATCATCTGTCCATGATATATGCTATATACGATGCAATCTATATATCAGTATCATCTGTCCATGATATATGCTATATATGATACAATCTATATATCAATATCATCTGTCCATGATATATGCTATGTACAATACAATCTATATATCAGTATCATCTGTTCATGATATATGCTATATACGATGCAATCTATATATCAGTATCATCTGTCCATGATATATGCTATATACGATACAATCTATATATCAGTATCATCTGTCCATGATATATGCTATATACGATACAATCTATATATCAGTATCATCTGTCCATGATATATGCTATATACGATACAATCTATATATCAGTATCATCTGTCCATGATATATGCTATATACGATACAATCTATATATCAGTATCATTTGTCCATGATATATGCTATATACGATACAATCTATATATCAGTATCATCTGTCCATGATATATGCTATGTACGATACAATCTATATATCAGTATCATCTGTCCATGATATATGCTATATACGATGCAATCTATATATCAGTATCATCTGTCCATGATATATGCTATATACGATACAATCTATATATCAATATCATCTGTCCATGATATATGCTATGTACGATACAATCTATATATCAGTATCATCTGTTCATGATATATGCTATATACGATACAATCTATATATCAGTATCATCTGTCCATGATATATGCTATATACGATACAATCTATATATCAGTATCATCTGTCCATGATATATGCTATATACGATACAATCTATATATCAGTATCATCTGTCCATGATATATGCTATATACGATACAATCTATATATCAGTATCATCTGTCCATGATATATGCTATATACGATACAATCTATATATCAGTATCATCTGTCCATGATATATGCTATACGATACAATCTATATATCAGTATCATCTGTCCATGATATATGCTATATACGATACAATCTATATATCAGTATCATCTGTCCATGATATATGCTATATACGATACAATCTATATATCAGTATCATCTGTCCATGATATATGCTATATACGATACAATCTATTTATCAGTATCATCTGGCCATGATATATGCTATATACAATACAATCTGTATATCAGTATCATCTGGCCATGATATATGCTATATACGATACAATCTATATATCAGTATCATCTGTCCATGATATATGCTATATACGATACAATCTATATATCAGTATCATCTGTCCATGATATATGCTATATACGATACAATCTATATATCAGTATCATCTGTCCATGATATATGCTATATACGATACAATCTATATATCAGTATCATCTGTCCATGATATATGCTATATACGATACAATCTATATATCAGTATCATCTGTCCATGATATATGCTATATACGATACAATCTATATATCAGTATCATCTGTCCATGATATATGCTATATACGATACAATCTATATATCAGTATCATCTGTCCATGATATATGCTATATACGATACAATCTATATATCAGTATCATCTGTCCATGATATATGCTATATACGATACAATCTGTATATCAGTATCATCTGTCCATGATATGCGCTATATACGATACAATCTATATATCAGTATCATCTGTCCATGATATATGCTATATACGATACAATCTATATATCAGTATCATCTGTCCATGATATATGCTATATACGATACAATCTATATATCAGTATCATCTGTCCATGATATATGTTATATACGATACAATCTATATATCAGTATCATCTGTCCATGATATATGCTATATACGATACAATCTATATATCAGTATCATCTGTCCATGATATATGCTATATACGATACAATCTATATATCAGTATCATCTTGGTGATATTTTGTGAAAAACAGGGTCCACTATGTGAAGGTACTCATCACGACTTGAGGGTGAATTCAGTTCTAGCAATACTACTCTCCTTTGCTTGCTGATTTATCATCTCTCCATTTGGACCCCCTCTTTTACTCCTTTGTGATCTGAGTCATGGCTGTAAAGTTATCTGACCAGGCTGTCTACATGGTTAAGAAATGTATAATAAATACATAAATAAATAAGTAAGTAAGTAACATGAGAAGTAGTCTCAGCAGCATTGTCAATCTGCTTTTACTGAATAAGACACGGGGAATACAAAAGCCCCAACACTGTCTCTTCACTTATGCACAGCGATTAAGACTAGAGTTTTGGTCTCATTAGGGTTGTAGAAGGGGGAGCACAGAAGTCCAGGCCTAAGCTCACTGGGGTTCTACTCAGGAAATAAAAAACTCTAAGTGTGATCTCACCAGGTCTGTATGTAGGGGAGTACAGAACTCTAGATGTGATCTCACCAACTGGCATGCATAGATTACAGAAATCTGTAACACATAGTCTTACTTATGTTGTACACAAGGGAGCACAGAACTCTACATGTGATCGTACAGGACTCTACACAGGGAGTACAGAACTCTACATGTGATCGTACAGGACTCTACACAGGGAGTACAGAACTCTACATGTGATCGTACAGGACTCTACACAGGGAGTACAGAACTCTACATGTGATCGTACAGGACTCTACACAGGGAGTACAGAACTCTACATGTGATCGTACAGGACTCTACACAGGGAGTACAGAACTCTACATGTGATCGTACAGGACTCTACACAGGGAGTACAGAACTCTACATGTGATCGTACAGGACTCTACACAGGGAGTACAGAACTCTACATGTGATCGTACAGGACTCTACACAGGGAGCAAAGAACTGTGGATGTGATCTCACCAGGCTGTACACAAGGAGTACATAACTCTAGATGCACTCTCAGCAGGCTGTACACAGGGACTACAGAACTGTGGATGTGATCTCACCAGGCTGTACACAGGGAGTACAGAACAATGGATTTGATCTCACCAGGCTATACACAGGGAGTAGAGAACTCTGAGTGTGATCTTACCAGGCTGTACAGAAGGAGTACAGAACTATGGATGTGATCTTACCAGGGTGTACACAGGGAGCACAGAACTCTAGATGCATTTTCATCAGGCTATACACAGGGAGTACAGAACTCCGGATGTGCTCTTACCAGGCTCTAGACAGCAAGTGCAGAACTCTGGATTTGATCTCAACAGGCTATACACAGGGAGTACAGAACTCTGGCTGCACTCTCACCAGGCTGTACACAAGGAGTACAGCACTCTGGATGTGATCTCATCAGACTGTACACAGGGAGTGGAGAACTCTTGATGTGATCTTACCAGACAGTACACAGGGAGTACAGAACTCTGGATTTGATCTTACTTGTGTGTACACATGCAGTACAGAACTCTAGAAGCATTTTCACCAGGCTGTACACAGGTAGTACAGAACTCTGGATGTGATCTCACCAGGCTGTACACAAGGAGTACAGCACTCTGGATGTGATCTCATCAGACTGTACACAGGGAGTGAAGAACTCGTGATGTGATCTTACCAGACAGTACACAGGGAGTACAGAACTCTGGATTTGATCTTACTTGCGTGTACACATGCAGTACAGAACTCTAGAAGCATTTTCACCAGGCTGTACACAGGTAGTACAGAACTCTGGATGTGATCTCACTAGGCTGTGCACAAGGAGTACAGAACTCTATATGTGCTCCCAGGCTGTACTCAGGGAGGACAGGACTCTGGATTTGATCTCACCAGACTGTACACAGGATGTGCAGAACTCTGGATTTGATCTCATCAGGCTATACACAGGGAGTACATAACTCTGGATGCACTCTCACCAGGCTGTACACAAGGAGTACAGGACACTGGATGTGATCTCACCAGACTGTACACAGGGAGTACAGAACTCTGGATGTGATCTCACTAGGCTGTGCACAAGGAGTACAGAACTCTATATGTGCTCCCAGGCTGTACTCAGGGAGGACAGGACTCTGGATTTGATCTCACCAGACTGTACACAGGATGTGCAGAACTCTGGATTTGATCTCATCAGGCTATACACAGGGAGTACATAACTCTGGATGCACTCTCACCAGGCTGTACACAAGGAGTACAGGACACTGGATGTGATCTCACCAGACTGTACACAGGGAGTACAGAACTCTGGATGTGATCTCACCAGACTGTACACAGGGAGTACAGAACTCTGGATGTAATCTCACCAGGCTGTACACAAGGAGTACAGGACTCTGGATGTGATCTCACCAGACTGTACACAGGGACTACAGAACTCTGGATGTAATCTCACCAGGCTGTACACAAGGAGTACAGGACTCTGGATGTGATCTCACCAGACTGTAAACAGGGACTACAGAACTCTGAATGTGATCTCACCAGACTGTACACAGGGAGTACAGAACCTAGATGTGATTTTACCAGGCTGTACACAGGGAGTACAGAACTCTGGATGATATCTCACCAGACTGTACACAAGGAGTACAGAACTCTGGATGCACTCTCATCAGGTTGTACACAGGGAGTACAGAACTCTGGATGCACTCTCATCAGGCTGTACACAGGGAGTACAAAACTCTGGATGTGATCTCACCAGACTGTACACAGGGTGCACAGAACTCTGGATGTGATCACAGCAGGCTCTAGACAGCAAGTGCAGAACTCTAGATGTGATGTCACCAGGCTGTACACAAGGAGTACAGAACTCTGGATGTGATTTCATCAGGCTGTACACAGGGACTACAGAATTCTGGATGTGACCTCACCAGGCTATACACAGGGACTACATAACTCTGGATTTGATCTCAACAGGCTATACACAAGGAGTACAGAACTCTGGATGTGATCTCACCAGGCTGTACACAGGGACTACAGATTTCCAGATGTGATCTTACTGGGATGTACACAGGGAGTACAGAACTCTAGATGCATTCTCTCCAGGCCGTACACAGTAGTACAGAACTCTGGATGTGATCTCACCAGGCTGTACACAGGTAGTACAGAACTCTAGATGTGATCTCACCAGGCTGTACACAAGGAGTACAGAACTCTGGATGTGATCTCACCAGGCTGTACACAAGGAGTACAGAACTATGGATGTGATCTCACCAGGCTATACACAAGGAGTACAGAACTCTGGATGTGATCTCACCAGGCTGTACACAAGGAGTACAGAACTCTGGATACACTCTCATCAGGCTGTACACAAGGAGTACAGAACTCTGGATGTGATCTCACCAGGCTGTACACAGGGAGTACAGAACTCTGGATTTTATCTCATCAGGCTGTACACAGGGAGTACAGAACTCTGGATTTTATCTCATCAGGCTGTACACAGGGAGTACAGAACTCTTGATGTGATCGCACCAGATGGTACACAGGGAGTACAGAACTCTGGATGTGATTTCACCAGGCTGTACACAAGTAGTACAGAACTCTGGATGTGATTTCATCAGGCTGTACACAGGTAGTACAGAACTCTGGATGTGATCTCACCGGGGTGTACACAGGGAGTACAGAACTCTGGATGTGATTTCACCAGGCTGTACACAAGGAGTACAGAACTCTGGATCTGATCTCACCGGGGTGTACACAGGGAGTACAGAACTCTGGATTTGATCTCACCAGGCTGTACACAGGTAGTACAGAACTCTGGATGTGATCTCACCGGGGTGTACACAGGGAGTACAGAACTCTGGATTTGATCTCACCAGGCTGTACACAGGTAGTACAGAACTCTGGATGTGATCTCATCAGGCTGTACACAGTAAGTGCAGAACTCTGGATGTGATCTCATCAGGCTATACACAAGGAGTACAGAACTCTGGATGTGATCTCACCAGGCTGTACACAAGGAGTACAGAACTCTGGATACACTCTCATCAGGCTGTACACAAGGAGTACAGAACTCTGGATGTGATCTCACCAGGCTGTACACAGGGAGTACAGAACTCTGGATTTTATCTCATCAGGCTGTACACAGGGAGTACAGAACTCTGGATTTTATCTCATCAGGCTGTACACAGGGAGTACAGAACTCTGGATGTGATCTCACCAGACTGTACACACGGCATACAGAACTCTGGATGTGATCTCATCAGGCTGTACACAGTAAGTGCAGAACTCTGGATGTGATCTCACCAGACTGTACACATGGCATACAGAACTCTGGATTTGATCTCACCAGCCTGTACACGGGGAGTACAGAACTCTTGATGTGATCTCATGAGGCTGTACACAGGGAGTACAGAACTCTAGATGCAATCTCAAAAGGCTGTGCACCTGTAGTTCAGAACTTCAGATGTGATCTCAGCAGGTCTGTATGTAGAGAGTAGGGACTCAAGATTGATTTCACTAGGTTTGTACCAGGATGGGGGAAGTACAAAAATGTAGAGACAGTGTGACTGGAGTTATATACAAGAAGTGCAAAACTCTAGATGTGAGCGCACTAGTGCCATACACAGGAAGCCTAGAATTGTAGATGTGATCTCACCAGGGCTTTATATAGGGAATATAGAACTCTGTATGTGATTTCGTCAGGGCTTTCTGGGGGAGTACAAATATTCTGACATACTCACATTGGTGCTGTGCCCATGGGGTAAGTAGATCTAGATGTAATCTTACAAGGTCTATATACAGGGAGTGCACACTACTAACATGCTTCACTGAGGCTTTATTCGTGATATGATTATCGCCTTATCTTATGAAGTGCATCCCTTTTCACCATTGTTCAGTGTTACTGCATTACAATATTCTGTTTATGCCGACTGCGTGTTCTATTTCTTGTTTCTGTTTTTCCTTTATTTCCATTTCACTATACTTCACCATGTCACAGTACAATATTTTATTAAACTTCTCTACACAGCTTTTCAGTGTGGAAATACTTATTTTCATCAAATTTATGAATGTCATGATCATCTGTCCTTGCATTTCATTAATAAGGCAGAAGCAGGACCTGGAAAGCCATATACGGAAATAGAACCTGTCCTCACAGTGGCTTCAAAGGTAAGCAATGGGTTTGAGAATTAAGCAAAGGCAGCCACGTCGAAAGGCAATGACTGGCAGTGATAATTGTTTTAGTATATCCTACTGTCAGGTCCACTGACTCCATTTGGCCAGACTGAGGGTACTAGGATGTGCCTGGAAACATTTGGATGGCAACCATACGAGTGCCAGTTGCCATTCTTGTGGAAATCACTACCACTTTAGGTGAGAGCTTACAGCTTTGAGTCTCTCCTAGAAATTTCTGAAACTCATTTGTTTTTAGGCTGGCCAATGGAATGAATGAAATCATTGCTGATTAGCCTTATATTCTCACTGTATTTTTTTTTGTACAATGCTTATAATTTCTGTATTGCTTTTATTTGTGTTGTACAGTGCTTAGAAATTTAACATCTTAAATTATTAAATATTAAAGCAACAACACCTGCACATTCTGACTATGGCATTTGGTGCAAACTGTTCTGTTGGTTTCCATCTGAAGAATTCCCAGAAGAAAGTGTTGAAACAAGCAATTCATTAGGAAACATGTGGCATGGAAACAGCTGATGTCCTTCTTTGTTTATTTGTGACAAACAGTTTTTCTCTTGCCAGGGATGCACTTCTTTATTACTGCATGTGACCAGTTTGACACAACAAACTCAAAGCTGCTTTCAGTTGGAGGGTGCACAGATGTTTGTGGGCAGTTAGTAGGCATGCAATACAGGAAACTAGTGAGGGACTTAGCTCAGTTTCTTCACAGGAATGTTGTCTTGTTACATGACTTGGTCAGTCACACAGTAAGTAAATGGAGGTTAATGGAATCAAACCTGGGATTACAGGAAGCAGCTTGTTAACATTTCATAACCTTAATAATCAGTGTTAGTTGAGGACTCAGGGGTGGCTACGGAACACAGTGACTGCAAAAAGTAGGGCTTTACATGCAGCTATTTGGTTGTGAATGTTTTTCAAAGGATAAGTACCAACTGAAAATGTGTCAGCCACTGAAACAGTCCAGAAATTTCTGCAGTGAAACTGTACACATTTTTCAGATGTGGTACAGTATATTTCTATGTTTGGTAAGTTATAACAAGATACCTTTTCTAACTTAACTCATAGTATCAAAGAAGATTTTCTCATTTCATTATACTTAAGAATAAGATCTGAACATGAATTATTTATGTGAAACTGAAGTTGTACATAATATAGCTATGAAGTACATCTGTTGCTGAATTTCTCAGCGATGTTGAATTACTGCTTGTTCTGAGACTGTAGTCCCTGAGGTTATTCTGATATTAGCAGCCTTTACCCAATAAGCACCTGACAAGGCTGTTCACAGGGTATCCACCCTCTGTAAATGTCTGAGGAACAGAGGCACACATCTAAGGAAGGCACAGAAGGAAACAGCTGGCTGTCTGCTTTACGCAGCAGATATTTTGATGTTATTTATCCATAGGAATCTAAGCTTCATCTGTCAAAAACCACAGAGAGCCACAGGAGGAAAGTGTGAGCAGTCTCTCATTCTGAACTCAAAGGAGCTAGAACTGAAGCATCACAGAGGACTCGTAAAGCCTGGGAGACAGAAGTTAGGTAAGAAGGAATTGTTAATTAATGTGGAGCTTATGACACCCTTTAGACATATTTCATATGGTTGTGTAATAGACCCCTATACAGTTATCTGCACTGTGTGAGGTTAATAATCAAATGACCTCACGAGCTATAAATGAGGTTTTGTGTGGTTTGACATAGTGCAACTGAAATTTCTTTCATGTTAATGAAGAGAAGGTAATTAGCAGAGCAGTAATGATATAATGACATCTGCAGAAAAAAACAGCAGTGTCAACGTACGATACATACAACAGCAGTGTCAACGTACAACACATACATAACGAATTAAAAGCTATGCCTTCAGACTATCTTCTTCACTATATTTACCTGATAGAACACTAAATGAAGAGATAGTTGTGCGAGTAATATACAGTTCCATAATATATTTCACGTACTCCCTCAAAATATTAATCACTATAAGACTGAAAGATCATTAGAAATGGCATGCTTAACAAATGTAACCATGAATGCATGTCTGAGAGTTATAAAAGATATGCTGTTGGACCGCCTGCATCCTTTTATTTATCTGATTTACTGACACAACTATCTCTTTAGTTTTCTTACAAGACATAAATGTAATAATACAGCCCATAATACGTTTCACGTACTCCATCAAAATATTAATCACTATAAGACTGAAAGATCATTAGAAATGGCATGCTTAACAAATTTAACCATGAATGCATGTTTGGAAGACTGATTTTATTTATTGTTATTGATTACTGGCTTCAGCGAGCTTCTAGTCACAAGCTTATGATGGGTATTAAGAGCCACTGTACACTCATTGTATGTCGTAGAAGGCATATTTATTGATGAATCAGGCTTTTATGCGGCTATTAATAACATATTTGGGGCACCAAGATCATTTTCACAATTTTAATTGTTCTCTGCATTGTAAGGCAGATACCCAGCTAGTAAATGTTTTCTGCAACTATGCTGTTTTATTCACTTGTGCACCTTTGTTTCTGCTTCTGCTCGGAGAATGAATAACACCCAAGTGCCATGATATGGGAAAAAATGTTGAAATAATTCAAAGGAAGGGAAGCCTTTCACCACAATGCTTCCTTAAAATTATGCAACTATTTAATAAGTGTATTTAATATATTGTCATCTGGTAATACTTATGTAATACATTTTAAAACATATATTTCTTGATATAAGATTAATGCAACTGAGATTATAAATTGTATCTAAATCTGTATTTCAAATATTGGCTTATAATAGAGACATTTTGCATGAAATCCTAAATGGTTTTAACAATATTCTAAAGATTTCATCTTACCACATCTAAGGACAGCTAACAGTCTGCCTGTAGTGTAGTCTTCCTTGTCTGTAGTACACCATTTGTCAGTGATACACCCTGTTTGTCTGTGTTGCACCCTGTCTGTCTGTTATACCCTGTTTGTCAATGATACACCCTGTTTCTAAATGAAACAACCTGTTTGTGTTACACCCAGTTTGTCAGCGTTGCATCCTGTCTGTCTGTGTTAAGCCCTATTTCTCAATGCTACACCCCATTTGTCTGTGTTGCATCTTTTTGTCTGCACTGCACCATCTTTGTGTAATCTGAACACTCTCCTTATATGCACTGTATGCTGCTTGTGTGTACTGTACTCTTTAGTCAGAACTGTACCTTGCTTGATTGTATTGCAATTATCTTTCTGCTTTGTACCCCATTTGTCTGTACTGTGCCTCTCTTGTCTGTGCTGTATCCTCCTTGTTTGCATATGACCCTATTTGTCTGTAATGCACCCTACTTATCTGCATAACATCATGCTTGTCTGCCTTTTACCATATACTTGTACTTGAAAAGATTCTGCATCAGATTCCATGACCCTTATCAGCTTGACAAAGTGCAGGGTGATACGCTGGTGTATAACATCTTGTTGGCCCATTATTTTTAAGTACCTTGAATACATTTTTATTGTTGACATCCACTTAGCAGTAGGATTATCCTTCCCTAAAGTTACACAGAGGGTTACAGACAAAGACCTGACACTAAAATCCTGCATAACTGGTAGTGTTATCACTTCCTATGGACTCTCTGCCCCTTTGGCCCCAGCTTGAGATGCTGCTGTGTTGTTATACCACACTGTTATGTGACTCTCATCTGAGCTGTCTCCTGCTTGTATCATGGTGTGCTGTGCCTTTAGTTACTTAGTTAGCTAGAGATGTGTGGGATGAGCTACAAAGGTCATGACTTTCTTAGTAACAAAGAAAACAAGTACAGTAATTTAAATGACTGCAGAGTAAGTCTGTTTACATCACAGCAGTGGAAGATGGCAGCTGGAATTTCAACTTAGAATTCAGTGCGTGCACTTTCAAATGTGTTTGCTATTGCTGGTACTATCTGAAAATATATTTAATAAATTAGTTAAAGTTTAGAACTTACTGTGGAAAAAGCTCAGCACATACAGGCTACATGGTGATGAGACCAGCAGGTGAAGAATTAGGTACTGCACGATGTGTAGTTGTTAGCAATGGGTTTGGGGCTACAGTTTTTGGGAGAGGTGTGGCAAAAATTTTGTTAACGAGAATGACTAGAGTTTATAAGGCTTGCAGGTCGCCTGATGTGGATAGTCACTGAGATTTAGCAGTGTGCTGATCTATGTAACTATCTGTATTAAGTTTTGAGACTGACTTGTAGAATTTTAACTTTCTTTAAAGGATGAGGCGGTGATGCTATGTTTTGGGTGGGGTTAATATATATCTCTGCATGCTATATCTGGTTGCATCTGGAGTTTTTCGAAGGACTTTTACTGAGCTGTTTATTGGGAATTATGGGGAAATAGAAGTTTAGAAATGCATTTAGGGCTAGTTTGCATTTCTTTTTCTTTCTTTCTTTTTTTCTTTGCAGGTAAAACACTGAATTCGTTTGGCCGTGAAACGTGCACATTCTTTTGCTGGCATTTATTTTGAATGACATCAATAGGTCTAGCTATAAGTCTAACTTACAGACACTGATATTAAGTATTTCAGAATGTCATGTCCGTTGCCATCCCATAATCTCCAAGCGCCCATCAACCTCTCCTTTTCCTTTTCTTTTGACTCATTTTCATCCCACCTCTTCCTGGCATCTGAAAACACCAGGCACAGACAGTAGGAATTAGGGTTCTCGGGCTGTCCTCTTGTAAGGAGTCAAACCCTTCCACTATTGGCCAGCAGGTATATATATATATATATATATATATATATATATATATATATATATATATATATATATATATATATATTGCCTGCTGTTCTAGGCTCCTATGCAGGTGTGTGCATTGCCTGTAGGCTCCCATGCAGGTATTTACATTGTCTGTAGGCTCCCATGCAGGTATTTACATTGTCTGTAGGCTCCCATGCAGGTGTGTGCATTGCTTGCAGGATCCCATACAGGTGTATGCATTGCCTGTAGGCTCCCATGCAGGTGTGTACATTGTCTGTAGGCTCCCATGCATGCGTGTACATTGCCTGTAGGCTCCCATGCAGGTGTGTACATTGCCTGTAGTTGCTTGTAGGCTCCCATGCAGGTGTGTACATTGCCTGTAGACTCATATGCAGGTGTGTGCATTTCCTTCTACTGTAGGCTCCCATGCAGGTGGGTACATTGTCTGTAGGCTCCCATGCAGGTATGTACATTGCCTGTAGGCTCCCATGCAGGTGTGTGCATTGCCTGTAGGCTCCCATGCAGGTGTGTGCATTGCCTGTAGGCTCCCATGCAGGTGTGTACATTGCCTGTAGGCTCCCATGCAGGTGTGTGGATTGCCTGTAGGCTTCCATGCAGGTGTATGCATTTCTTTCTACTGTAGGCTCCCATGCAGGTGTGTGCATTGCCTGTAGGCTCCCATGCAGGTGTGTGCATTGCCTGTAGGCTCTCATGCAGGTGTATGCATTTCTTTCTACTATAGGCTCCCATGCAGGTGTGTGCATTGCCTGTAGGCTCCCATGCAGGTGTGTGCATTTCCTGTAGGCTCCCATGCAGGTGTGTACATTGCCTGTAGGCTCCCATGCAGGTGTGTGGATTCCCTGTAGGCTTCCATGCAGGTGTATGCATTTCTTTCTACTGTAGGCTCCCATGCAGGTGTGTGCATTGCCTGTAGGCTCCCATGCAGGTGTGTGCATTGCCTGTAGGCTCTCATGCAGGTGTATGCATTTCTTTCTACTATAGGCTCCCATGCAGGTGTGTGCATTGCCTGTAGGCTCCCATGCAGGTGTGTGCATTTCCTGTAGGCTCCCATGCAGGTGTGTGCATTGCCTGTAGGCTCACATACAGGTTTGCACATTGCCTGTAGGCTTCCATGCAGGTGTATGCATTACTTTCTACTGTAGGCTCCCATGCAGGTGTGTGAATTGCCTGTAGGCTCCCATCCAGGTGTGTGCATTGCCTGTAGGCTCTCATGCAGGTGTATGCATTTCTTTCTTATGTAGGCTCCCATGCAGGTGTGTGCATTGCCTGTAGGTTCATAGGTTCATAGGTTCATACTAGGCTATCTGCCCGAGGGCATTTATAAGCCTAGCCCATTGTTTTGTGGCTTACGCCACCCCTTTAGTATGGGGAACTATACCCATTATTTTGCTGTGCCTCTGTCGAGCAGTGACACTGAGGTAATTCCTGGGGTATATCTGCGATCTCCCATCCATTGGTCAAGATTTCTCTTGAACAAGGCCAGCGAGGTGCTCTGCCTCACATGTACCGGGATTTTGTTCCACAGCATAGGGAGTCTTTGGGTGATGAATCTATCCCTCCAGCACGCCCCTATTAATAGCCGTGTCGAGGTTTAAGTCTCCGCCCTTGTGGCTCTGATGGATCTAGATTTATGAGGTGAAGCATATTCATCAAATCTGGGTTTGACATGGCCTTGTATGTTAGGCAAAGGTCACCTCTGAGCAAGCGGTAAGTGACTGAATAGAGCTGGAGTTCTTTCAGTCGGGCAGCATAGGACAGATTTTTGAGACCCTTTATCCTTTTGGTGAGGAACTTTGTGGCCTCTCCAGCTGCTGCAAGTGTCGGGTCAGATACATTCCGAATGGGGCATTGTACTCAATCATTGGTCTGATGAGTGATGAGTAAAGGAGACTATGACCTCCCTTGATCTAGATGAGAATCCCTTCATGATAAGGTGGGCAATGTAGAAGGACTTCCTAACTACTTTAGCTACATGGGTGTCGAATGACAGACTACTATCAACCTGGGTCCCCAGGTCCCTGATAACTTCTTCTGTGCTCAGTGGATTGCCACCTATTTGGTAGCTAGGGGTAACCTTGTTTTTCCCGAAGGGTATGACTATGCATTTTTGGCATTTAACTTTAGGCCGTGGCTCTGGCACCAGTTATCCGCTTCTGTGAGACCCTTCTGAAGGATATCTGTGTCAGATGTGTTTTCTACTATGGCACCCAGTTTGCAGTCATCTGCAAACTTTGTCAGCCATAACCCTCCTGTGTTTGCTTGTACTTGGAAAAGTAGATGCTAAACAAGAGTGGGCCCAGGACTGAGCCCTGTGGGACACCACTTGTGACAGGCTTTGAGTCTGACATGGCGCCAGCAACTCTGACCCTGTGGGTTCTGTCACTCAGCCAGTTTGCAACCCATCTTGTGATGTATGGGTTAACATTTAAACTGATGAGTTTTCAATGATACCCGAGTGGGGTATTGTATCAAGGCCTTAGCCAGATCGAGGTAGGCTGTATGGACTGCCTTTCCCTCATCAATGGCTTTGGTGACTGTTTCAAAAGTCAACCAAGTTTAAAAGGCATGATCTGCCTTTGACAAAGCCAAACTGGGTTGGATGCAAAGTCTGAAAATTCCTTATGTCTATATTTATGAGGTCCATTATGATCCTCTCCATGGCTTTGCAGATAAGGCTTGTCAAGCTAATGGGCGGTAATTTCCAGGGTCTGTGGAGGCACCGCCTTTGTGAAGTGGGACCACAGTTGCAGTGCGCCACTCCCTGGGTACGTATCCAGAGGTAAGACTTTGATTAAACAGCTGTCCTACCTGTGGGTTTAATTCCTCATTGAGTTCGTGGAGCACACAGCCGGGGACACCATCGGGTCCCATGGATGCTGTGTTTTTGCTTTGGAGAGAGCAGTTCTCACTTGGGCGCTGGAGATGTTTGGGGGCTGCACTCATTTGGTATAGATATCTCTCCTTTGGGGAGGGGAGAAGTTTGCACTGAACCTGTCAGCCAGTATGTTGGCAATGTCTGTAGGATCAGTAATCTTCACATCATTTTGAACTAGTTCTGAGCATATCTGGGAGTTTCCTCCTAGGTTTCTAACATAGCTAAAGAAGGCCTTATGATTGTCTTTTGAGTCTTTAGCTATTTTTCTCTCGAAATTTGCTTTGGATGATTTTATGAGAGCTCTTAGTTTTTTACTTATAGTGATCAAGGGTGTCTTACCTTTTAAGGATTTTGCTCTATCTTGTAGTAGCTTCCTCCTTTTGTTGTAGAGTTTGTTTATGGCTGGGGTCCACCAGACTGGACGCTTGCCTTTGGTACAAAGAGTCTTTGTTTTGCTTGGGATTGCCTTATCCATGCAGTCCTGCAGGTGCTGGTAGAAGGCGTTTGTAAGTGATTCAGCGGCTTGAGTATTGTTTTCCGCCGGCTCGGGGGCCTGAAAGGAGACCACACTAGTCTTTAGAAGTGTGAAGCCGGCTTTTGAGAAGTTCTTTACTGTGGTCTTTTTTATTTCAGGGGGGGGTGGGATGAGGACCTCCAGCGAGATTAGTTTGTGATCTGATCTCACCAGTGAGGGTATACTTCCGGTGTTGAACATTGTGCTCCCATGTTTGTGATGATGAGATCAAGTATGTTATCTCCTCTTGTGGGGATGGTGACTAGTTGTTCCATGGCATTTGAGTTTATGAATTCCAGGAACTTTTGGGCTAGGGTGTTTGGGCTTGAGTAGTGTTCCCAGTCTATATTAGGGTTATTGAAGTCACCTAGTATGATGGTGTTTGGTGATACATTTATCCCCTCTAGTGTTTTCAGGAAGGCCATGTGAGTTTCCTGAGTTTGTGAGGGTGGCCTGTAACATGCTACAATTTGCAGAGCAGTCTTGCCTATGGTTAATTGCACCTGGATGGTCTCCGATGCATCGTGCGTTGCCACCAGTCTTGAGGTGTGGGTGTCCTTGATGAATATGGATACCCCCCCCCTCCTTTCTTGGTATTGTCCGGATTTTGGGGCCGGAACGCATGATATGAGGTAAAACCTGATAGCTGGGGTGCTCTCAGGAGCCTTGAACCAGGTTTCTGTCACAGCACAGACATCGATGTTCTCCATACTGAGAAGGGCCTCGAGTGCGTGCATTTTGAGATTTAGACTTCTGGCATTGAGCAGCATTACCCTTAGTTTTTTCCTTTTTGTGTTCTAGGGTGGTAGGTTTAGAATTTGAGCCTTGCCTAAAAAGGCACTATGGGGTGGCAAGAGCCTTTGCCAATATCCGAATCCCAGGGGTGACAGGTGCAAGCCGTCCCTTGCGAAGCAGCGTGGCTTGTCCAGCATGTCATCCCAGGCAGACAGATACTGGATCCCCTTTGAATAACACCAGTGTTTAAGCCAATTGTTAAAGCTGATCATCTTATCTCTGTATTGTGGCATCATTCTTGGTGAAGGTAGGATACTGCTCAAGGTCAGGGTCATACCTGCCTGGGCTACATAATCAGAGAGCTCCTCAATGTCTCTTTTCATGTAGTCCAAGGAGGTACGTCTCAGGTCGTTTACACCAGCGTGGACAATGACTGAGTCATATTTGTACCTGCTGTTGAGAGACCTGAGTGCTTGCGTTATGTGGCGGATTCTAGCGCCCGACAGGCAGCTTACTGTGACCTTCTCCTTACTCAGTCTGGTGAGCGGGACATCAGTGTGTCTGACTATGGAGTCACCAATGACTAGTGTGTCTGGCATTGTGTTTGGCCTTAAGGGCTGTGACTGTTTGACACTCTGACTGTGAGGTCTATGTGTTGCGGGTGTTGTGTTCTGAGGTGGTGGTTGTTTGGGTGTCTGCTTTGGTGGCCTCTGCTGTTTTGGTAGATTTTTGATCAGAGCCTCCGAGTATGTCTTTGTGTGTTTATGTGTATGATTTGAGGTTGTAATGGTACTATGTGAGACTGGGTCTATAGTGTGTGTGGTAACCTTCTCCTCCTGACTGGTCTTGCCAGTCCTATGTTGAGAGAGCTCAGCCTCCAGTTTGGCCGTATAGTTGCATCTCTCGCATGTATTTGTGTTTTGTGGGAGGAGGAAAGGGTTGTCTGTGTACATGAGGCAATTGAAACATTGCCTCAATATTCCCAGGTTCACCAGCTGAGCAGGAGAGGACACTAGCAACTGATCCTCGACATGCTAGAAGGGTAGACGAAAAACTTTAAAAAGATTCCGGGGACGGGTGACCGAGAAATGGGGGTTGCCTTTTGGGGTACTATCTATGACAAGAGTGCCGTATCAAGGTAATAAGTACTGTAGGAGCAAGTGCTAGGTTTATTAGATAGTGAATAGTCTACTTGGAGTCAAGTAGAGTTGATCTTTATACTTATAGGATACCCTGATTTGATCAGTACTATAGTTCGAGGAAGGTAGTTTTAAGGGAAAATTTGTAAAGTGTACTTTAGGTAGCCCGAATAGTTTAAACCTGCTTAACCGGCACTGCCCTAGTGTGCAACAGTGGCAGCTCCCCGCTAACGCGCGTTTAGGGCGTTTTATACCAGGGGGCTGGAAAAAGCTAGAAACTGGCCCAAAACGACCAATAAACTACTAGTTACTGGCTGAAACCTCACAAAACTGGACAAAAGGCAGCTCAATGCTTCCCACTCCCACTGGTAAGCAAGGTAGCTTCCCTTCCCCCAAATAAGGCAAGGAAACAGTACACAGGAACTACAACCAAAGCCCAGGAATCAGCAACTCTGAAACTGGACTAAACTAGTAAAGCAGGAAAGCAAGTTAGCTTCCCTTCCCCCAAATAAGGCAAGGAAACAGTACACAGGAACTACAACCAAAGCCCAGGAATCAGCAACTCTGAAACTGGACTAAACTAGTAAAGCAGGAAAACAAGAGATATTTTTTTCTTTTTTTTTTTTCACAAAACAGGCAGAAACAGGTACAGCAAACACTTATAAATGCTATGAATCAGCTACTACAGCTTACACAGAAGAATTTGCTACAAATACAGTCAAATAGTAACAAACAAGGATTCCAAGTGCAATATTAAGTTAAATGCAGTAAAAACAGCTTCAATGTAACAGAAAGGCAGGCGAAATACAGTTGCTAGGTATTCAGATGTGGAAAGCTAGGCTCCCATGCAGGTGTGTGCATTGCCTGTAGGCTCCCATGCAGGTGTGTACATTGTCTGTAGGCTCCCATGCAGGTGTGTGCATTGCCTGTTGGCTCCCATGCAGGTGTGTGCATTGCCTGTAGGCTCCCACACAGGTGTGCGCATTTCCTTCTACTGTAGGCTCACATACAGGTGTGTACATTGTCTGTAGGCTCCCATGCAGATGTGTGCATTGCCTGTAGGCTCCCATGCAGGTGTGTGCATTGCCTGTTGGCTCCCATGCAGGTGTGTGCATTGCCTGTAGGCTCTCATGCAGGTGTGTACATTGCCTGTAGGCTCCAATGCAGGTGTGTGCATTGTCTCTAGTCTGCATGTAGGTGTGCACATTGCCTGTAGGCTCCCATGCAGGTGTGTGCATTGCCTGTAGGCTCCCAAGCAGGTGTGTGCATTGCCTGTAGGCCCCCATGCAGGTGTGTACATTGTCTGTATTCACCCATACAGGTGTATGCATTGCCTGTAGGCTCCCATGCAGGTGTGTACATTGCCTGTAGGCTCCCATGGCAGTGTATGCATTGCCTGTAGGCTCCCATGCAGGTGTGTGCATTGCCTGTAGGCTCCCATGCAGGTGTGTGCATTGTCTTTAGACTCCCATGCAGGTGTGTACATTGCCTGTAGGCTCCCATGCAGGTGTGTGCATTGCCTGTAGGCTCCCATGCAGGTGTGTGCATTGCCTCTAGGCTCCCATGCAGGTGTGTACATTGCCTGTAGGCTCCCATGTAGGTGTGTGCATTGCCTGTAGGCTCCCATTCAGGTGTATGCATTGCCTGTAGGCTCCCATGCAGGTGTGTGCATTGCCTGATACTCCAGGCTCCCATGCAGGCATTTTTGTGCTGCTGCACACCTACTATGACACGTTGAAAAATACTGATTCCCCTGGAAGGAAAATCCACCATAGTCTGCATTTTCATACAGAGCATATGGCTGCAGTCTGACCCAGTGGTGCTACACCTGCAGCACGATGCATACAAACCCTTCTTCTGGACTGGATTGGCATCAACCACTCACTACATACCTGGCTAAATCCTCCAACATTAGACAACTAAGCTGAACTCAGGTCATTTGTCCCATAGTAGCTGTTTTATCATCAGTTATCATACAACAGTCTCTTTAGTATGTGTTTGTAAATTCATTCACTGCATAAGCCACCTTTAATGAGGAGATTGGTGGTACACAGTTTTACAAAGATCACTTTTCCTGAGCAGTTGGGAGCATGAATGTTTTCCTTGAATGTGTATTTCAAAGACAAAGAGATGTTGGCAATTTAAAAAGGCAATAAAACTAGAATATGTGTATATTGTGTATCAAAGTTCCAGAAAATTAAGTTATCTAAACTGGAAAGGTAGCTATTCATGGGAAATATGTCTAAAACACTGCTGACTTAAAAAGAGAACAATATTACTAATTACCTAGTTTTGAGTGTCAGTGGACTTCAGTGGGTTGAGGATGTGTGTGGGGGTTATTGTTTCCAAGGTGACATACACAGAACTGTCTTCAAACTCTTGTTGGAGTCACTTACTTGTACTATATATTAGCAGAGCTGAGAAGGCTGGGAGCATTTATACATGAGAGAATCTTCAAAGTCCTTGGCCAAGCCATTGAGTTGGGTGCCACTTTAGGTTGCCCATGTGGTTTTATATATATGCTAGTCGTAAAGGGAAGTAAGAGGGTGGAGGTATTAAAGCAGTTAAAAAAGCAGTATCAGTTTGGACACAATTTTATGGACATAAGAAATACAAACATACTGTTATCTTTCACAAAATAAAGTGCAATGTTGTTTGGAGCATAACTGAGAATGAAATTCAGTGTGAAACAATGACAGACAGAAAAAAGCAAATACATTTTTATCCCAAAAGTGCCATTACTCTCCGACCTACAGACCATGGCCCAGGAGAATCTGCTAGTTTCCTTGTGAAGAAGCCTGGAAAACCCAATTTATGACTCTTACTTGTTATATATCTGTAAATGAAATGAAGATAATATTGTGTAAGAAACTTTGCTCTGACGTTTAAGGAGACTCATTATTATATTCCATACTGACTGCTTATTTATCCCTGAGAATCACACCAGTGCATTCAAAAGAGTTACAGTATCTCTTCCTAATGACTTGTCTAACCCTGACCTTACAACAAAGCCCATAACAACATGCACTTCCTCTGTGATTATATAACTAATGTGGTACTAGAACATCCCATAAGAGTGACATTCCCTTGCTGTAGAGCCAGTGTGGTACCAGTACATCCTATAAGAGTATGCCATTCCCCTGTGATTACATAACTAATGTGGTACCAGTACATTCCAAAATAGTATGCTATTCCCAAGAAAAAGTCAAATGGCTATCCATAAAACAAAGGTCTAACCTAATTTTAGGATCCCAACTCTATGAACTACTCCAGCTCCACACATTTAGTTATTTTGCAGCTAGATTTCATGAAAAAAAATCATCATCCAAACTGAGGCTCTACTCATAAGGTACACCAACTCTCATTACCCCTAGAAACAAACCCCACAGCACTGCACATGCTCTGCCACACCAACTCTCATTACCTCAAAAAAAACAAACCCACAGCACTGTACATGCTCTGTCACGCCAACTCTTATTACTGATAGAATCAAACTCCACAGCACTGCATGTTTTGTCACACCAACTCTCATTACCCCTAGAACCAAACTCCACAGCACATAACATGCTCTGTCACACCAACTCTCATTACCCCTAGAACCAAACCCCACAGTGCTGCACATGCTCTGTCACACCAACTCTCATTACCCCTAGAACCAAACCCCACAGTGCTGCACATGCTCTGTCACGCCAACTCTTATTACTGATAGAACCAAACTCCAGAGCACTGCACCTGGTCTGTCACACCAATGCTCATTACCCCTAGAACCAAACTCCACAGCACATAACATGCTCTGTCACACCAACTCTCATTACCCCTAGAACTAAACCCCACAGCACTGCACATGCTCTGTCACACCAACTCTCATTACCCCTAGAACCAAACCTCACAGCACTGCACATGCTCTGTCACACCAAGTCTCATTACCCCTAGAACCAAACCCCACAGCACTGCACATGCTCTGTCACACCAAGTCTCATTACCCCTAGAACCAAACCCCACAGTACTGCACATGCTCTGTCACACCAACTCTCATTATCCCTAGAACCAAACCCCACAGCACTGGGCATGCTTTCTCCTCTCAGGCACCTACTCTTTGGCAAGCTCTCCCCATCAACATTAAGGAAATCAAGACTTATTCCAAATTCAGAATACAACTCAAGCAGTACTTCTTCATCCAAGCCAAATGCTCCTGCCTCAGCACAGAACATGTCACCAAACTTACCTCCCTTTTGCGTCTCCTCTCCCCTCTCATGGTTCACTGAAGATTGACTCCCTTTAGAAACTGATGTATATATTGTACGCTTTGTTGTACTTTGCAGAGAACTTGTTCACTGGAATGTATATACAGAGTTTTTTTATAGAATTATTTATATTTATTTATTTATTAGATTAGTTTGCCGGATAATGCTCGTCTGGGCCAGAAGCCCATTTTCAGCAGAGACCTGGGGAGAAAAGCTCCAGACATACAGTAGAGAAACTAATAATACTAACAAAATTGACAAAATTAATAATGTTTGAGATGTATTAACAGTGTAAATAAAAAGGCAATATTAATTAATTGTAGAGACAAAAAAATACAGTTTCAAGAAATAGGGTGCATAGGTTCATAGGTTCATAGGTGTGTACTAGGCTAACGGTCCTGTGGCCTTTACAAGCCTAGCCATAGGATTACCCTGGCATAGTGCCACCCAACCTTAGTTCCCAGTGCCTCTGTCGAGTAGAGCCACTGGAGTTATCCCCAGGGTGAATTTTCTGTTTCCCATCCACTCATCAAGATTTCTCTTGAAGAGGGTCAGTGAGGTGTTCTGCTTGACATGTATGGGAAATCTGTTCCATAGCATGGGCAGTCTCTGGGTTATGAACCTGTCCCTCCAGCATGTTCTGTTAATTGTGGTAATGAGGTTGAGGTCCCTGGAGCGTGTGGTGCGGAGGGATTGGTATTTCTTTAGATGTAGCATTTGTAACAGAGCTGGGTCAGACATGGCTTTGTAAGTCAAGCAGAGTTCGCCTTTAAGTAGGATATGAGACAGAGAATAGTTGGAGTTTTTTGAGTCTGCCTTATAGGACAAGTGTTTATGGCCTAGGATCCTCTTCGTGAGGTACTTTTGTGGCCTCTCCAGTTGTTGCAGGCGTCTAGTGAGGTACATGCCAAATGGGACATTGTACTCGATGACTGGCCTAATGAGGGAAGAGTACAGAGAGACAATGACTTCTTTCTTCCTGAATGCAAATACCCTTAGTAATGAGATGTGCCACATAGAAGGACTTTCTGACCACAGTGGCAATGTGGTGATCAAAAGAGAGGTTGCTGTCAACCTGTGTTCCCAGATCTCTTATAATGCCTTCTGTGTTCAGTGGACTACCATCAGTGTGGTAATTCATGGGAACTGGGTTTTCCCAAAGAGGATGACGACACAGTTTTTGGCATTGAGCTTAAGGCCATGGTTCTGACAATAGTCAGTCACAGTAAGGCCATTCTGTAGGATGTCAACATCACTTGGGGAGTTAATAATAGCTCCCAACTTGAAATTGTCTGGGAACTTTGTCAGCCAGAGACCCTTTGTGTTGGCCTGGACTACCGAGAAGTAGATATCAAACAAGAGATGACCCAGGACCAAACCCTGTAGGACTCCACTCATGACTAATTGGCAGTCTGACTTGGAGTCGGCTACTTTCACACTGTAGGTTCTATCTGTGAGCCAGTTTGCAATCCATCTAGTGATATAGGGGTTGATGCCAAGCTTAGTGAGTTTTTCTATGATTCCTGAGTAGGCAATGGTATCAAAGGCCTTGGCCAGATCAAGGTAGGCTGTATGAACTACCTTGTCTTCATCCACAGCTCTGGTGACTGAGTTGAGCAGGCATGATCTACCCTTCACAAAATCATACTGTGTGGGATCCAGAGTTTGGAGATTCCCTATATCCTTGTTTATTAGGTCCATGATGATGCATTCCATAGCGTTGCATATCAGACTCGTCAGGCTAATGGAGCGATAGTTCTCAGGGTCTGTAGTCACTCTTCCTTTGTGGAGAAAGATGACTGTAGCAGTGCACCATTTGGCAGGGACAAACCCTGAGGTGAGGCTATGATTGAACAGGGCACACAGGTGAAGTGCCAGTTCACTCTGTAGTTTATTTAGAACACAACCAGGGATATTGTCAGGTCCCATAGAAGCTGTATTCTTGGCCTTGGACAGTGCTGTTTTAACCTGTGCAGCAGTAATACTGGGTGCCTGGCAATCTACTGGTATTGTAATTGGTCCTTTGGGGGGAGGGGTAAAGTTGGCACTGAATCTGTCGGCCAGTATACTGGCAATATCTGTTGGCTCGGTATAGGAGGTACCATTGTGCAGTAGCTCAGAGCAAATCTGGTTATTGCTGTGGAGATTCTTTACATAACTATAAAAGGTCTTGTGGTTGTCTTTACTATCTGCTGCAATTCTGTTTTCATACCTAGCTTTAGAGGATTTGATGAGGGATCTCAACTTTTTGTTGAGGCAGATAAGGGAGTTTTTCCAGTCTTGGGACTTCACCTTATTCCACATCAGTTTACTTCTTCTGTTGTAGAGTTTGTTTATGGCAGGGGACCATCAGATTGGCTTCCTTTTTTGGAGGAGAGTGTCTTGGTTCTAATTGGTATGGCGAGATCCATGCATTTGTGTACGTGTTCGTACAGTGCATTGCTGTATGATTCTGTGGTCAAGCAACTACTCTCCATTTGCATGGGTGCCTTGAAGTTAACCACCTCTGTTTTTAGGATCTTACATTTAGCTTTGGAGAAGTTTTTTATGGTGGTTACCTTTGCTGGGGGGGTGGGGGTGAAAGGAATGTTGATTTCCAAGGTGATTAGTTTGTGGTCGGATCTATCCAGGGAGGAATGGACTATTGGTGTAGAGCAACGGTCACCCATGTTAGTAATGACCAGGTCAAGGATGTTGCTACCTCTAGTGGGAGTAAGAACAAGCTGGTCCAGGGCATTGGAATTAATGAACTCCAGGAAATGTTGGGCAAATGTATTGGTACATGAGTAGTTTACTCAGTTAATGGAGGGGTAATTGAAGTTGCCTAGTAAGAGAGTGCTCGGTTGGACCCTAATATTCTCCAGGGTGCTTAGGAACATGGAGTATGAGTCTTGGGACATGGTTGAAAATACTGTAATTAAAATGAGACATATTTTAAACAAACAGTGGCAGCGATGATTATGATATAAGAGCAATATGATTGCCCAAGGATCTAAGTCTAATCTAGCTGTTTGTAGAAAAAAAGTATATGAAAAAATTAGCCATGTGGTAATAAACAGTAGCCATGGGGTAATAAACAGTAGCCATGTGGTATGATTTACATAAGAGAAGGAGCAGTAATAGGAGATATAGTCAGGGAGCGGGTAGACTTTGCCAGGATTATGGCAGGAGCAGAGCCAAGGATTTGCTAGATGTTCTTTTAGGAGGTGTTTGAACTCATGATAAGGTTTAGGGTTAGATAATTAATTACTTTGAACTACACTGTTATTGCCTACATTTCTGTATTTTTTATTTGTGAAATGTTTTGTATTTCAGCTGGGCTAAGCCTGATATTAATTTGCACTGATCAGTGTATGACCCTGCAAAACAAATATAAATAAAATAAAATATAAAATAAAATTCCCTTGTAACTACATAGCTTATGTGGTACCAGTACATTCCATAATGTGTTGTCGTTCCCTTGTGACTACATCACTAATGTGCTACCAGAACATCCCATAATATCATTCCATTCCCTTGTGACTACATCATTAATGTGTTACAAGAACATCCCATAATATCATTCCATTCCCTTGTGACTACATCACTAATGTGCTACCAGAACATCCCATAATATCATTCCATTCCCTTGTGACTACATAGCTACTGTAGTAGAAGTCTAACCCCTAAATGGAAAACAATCCCTTACGAATGTAACCCTTAATGTTATGTCATTTATTGTCATGTGATCATCACAGAGTACCATACGTTGTGACTGCTGAAATAAAACTCACTGCTTACCGACCATAATATTGTTCTTTGTCTCTGTGATAATGTAGGAATGTCATCTTGTAATAATATAGCCATCTAATTTTGTATCTGTCAAATAAAGTGACAGCCAGCTGTAATGTTTATCTAACTGTATATGCTTTCAACATATATTAGTTTAAATAAGATTGAGTGATCTTACATCCCTGTAAAATAAGGTTATGAGTATAAAATATAGATATGTCTCACAAAGTTGTTTTAGAAGATGGCACAGTACATAATGTTTCAGTGATATGAGCTGTAGAAAAGGATGCATTCTTTATCCTGACAAGATGTGCATAAATGTCTACTCATATAGTTCTGTCCCACTTTCGTTGGAATTTTGCAGCTGTGAGAAAGGCATCTGTTCCACTTACGAAATAATTAAATTACTTGAAAGTGAAAGCTGTGGGATTCAATCCTAGCTCTCTGGAGGCTAATGCAAATATGCGTCTAAACAGACTGCCGGCTACAGTACTAAGTCTGTGAAAATTATTGATGTAGTACATTATGATTGTAATGCATGCTTGCCATATGAGGAAACCTCTTGCAGGACTTTCTCTTACAGATCAGAGAATACAGAATAAGCTTGCTCAGTGTTTCATCTTTCTAAATAAATTCTCTTAATTTTTCTGTCTGCTGTGTACAGACCATGAGTTACCTCCTCCACTACAGATGCTATGCTACTGTTACCTCATAGGGGTAACCATCAACTGTAATGACAGTTATCAGGCTAAATAGGTTTGTATCACTTATATTGATTCTGTTTTTTAAAAATCATCACTACAGTAACAGTAGTAAATGTATACAGAGATGTAAGCTCTTAGATAAAAGCCTTTTCTGTATCATATAAGGTACGGTTGGCAAATTCAAACCTGCATGTCCCTTATGGATACAGGAAGCTCATAAATGCCTCGCCCTGAATGTCCTGTTTGGATGCAGGAAGCTCATAAATGCCTGGCCCTGAATGTCCTGTTGGGATGCAGGAAGCTCATAAATGCCTCACCCTGAATGTCCTGTTTGGATGCAGGAAGCTCATAAATGCCTCGCCCTGTATGTCCTGTTGGGATACAGGAAGCTCATAAATGCCTGTCCCTGAATGTCCTGTTGGGATGCAGGAAGCTCATAAATGCCTCGCCCTGAATGTCCTGTTGGGATGCAGGAAGCTCATAAATGCCTGGTCCTGAATGTCCTGTTGGGATGCAGGAAGCTCATAAATGCCTCACCCTGAATGTCCTGTTTGGATGCAGGAAGCTCATAAATGCCTCGCCCTGTATGTCCTGTTGGGATACAGGAAGCTCATAAATGCCTCACCCTGAATGTCCTGTTGGGATGCAGGAAGCTCATAAATGCCTGTCCCTGAATGTCCTGTTGGGATGCAGGAAGCTCATAAATGCCTGGCCCTGAATGTCCTGTTGGGATGCAGGAAGCTCATAAATGCCTGGCCCTGAATGTCCTGTTGGGATGCAGGAAGCTCATAAATGCCTGGCCCTGAATGTCCTGTTGGGATGCAGGAAGCTCATAAATGCCTCGCCCTGAATGTCCTGTTGGGAAGCAGGAAGCTCATAAATGCCTGTCCCTGAATGTCCTGTTGGGATGCAGGAAGCTCATAAATGCCTCGCCCTGAATGTCCTGTTGGGATGCAGGAAGCTCATAAATGCCTGGCCCTGAATGTCCTGTTGGGATGCAGGAAGCTCATAAATGCCTGGCCCTGAATGTCCTGTTGGGATGCAGGAAGCTCATAAATGCCTGGCCCTGAATGTCCTGTTGGGATGCAGGAAGCTCATAAATGCCTCGCCCTGAATGCCCTGTTGGGATGCAGGAAGCTCATAAATGCCTGGCCCTGAATGTCCTGTTGGGATGCAGGAAGCTCATAAATGCCTGTCCCTGAATGTCCTGTTGGGATGCAGGAAGCTCATAAATGCCTCGTCCTGAATGTCCTGTTGGGATGCAGGCCATCATTATTCTTTTGGGAAAACTTGGCCAGGCTTGGAAAGGCCCCCATGTCATTTGCCTAGTAACAGTCTGAATCCATGACTATTTGTAGTGCTTCTGTTAAGATGCTGTTTAACCTATTTGTCTTGTTTCAATCGCAGTAATAGGCAGTGGAAGAGCAAATGTACTTTGCTTCCTCTAAGCAGCAAGCAACACTCAGTTTGTTATTAAAAGAAAGAAAAACAAACCACAAACCATCTATCAACATATGCTGTTTTTATTATTTGGTAAGAACACCAGTTCCACTATGGTGCCCTATTTGTACAAAAATAACTTTAAATTGCATTGTTTGCTGCAGGGAATCATATGCTCAGCACTTGCAAAAGCCTCAGAGATATGAGAAAATATCTTGGTCTGGTTTACAGAAATAATCTTTCAGTTATGTCCATGCAAGAAAAAGAAAATGCAGACATTGAATAGCCATTTTCCATTTGTAAACTCCCAAATCAGAACATTATATGTTTTATATATTACACTGAATCACACTCGCATAAAATGTGCATGCATGTATTTATGTGCACGTGAGTGTGTGTGTGTGTGTGTGTGTGTGTGTGTGTGTGTGTGTGTGTGTGTGTGTGTGCGTGTGTGTGCACGTGCGCATGCATGCACTAATGATCTTCAGTGTGTGTGTGTGTGTGTGTGTGTGTGTGTGTGTGTGTGTGTGTGTCTGTGCATGTACTTTGTATATACATGTGTGTGCTTTGTATATACCTGTGTGTGTATGTGTGTGTGTGTGTGTGTGTCTGTGTGTGTGTGAGTGTATGTACTTTGTATATACGTGTGCTTTGTATATACCTGTGAGAGAGAGTGTGTGTGTGTGTGTGTGTGTGTGTGTGTGTGTGTGTGTGTGTGTGTGTCAACGCGTGCGTGCATGTGTATGTGTGTGTGTGTATGTACTTTGTATTTATGCGTGTGTGTGTGTATGTGTGTGTGTGTGTGTGTGTGTGTGTGTGTGTGTGTGTGTGTGTGTGTGTGTGTGTGTGCATGTGTGTGCATGTGTGTATGCATGTGTGTGTATGGGCTTTGTATATACCTGTGTGTGTGTGTGTGTGTGTGTGTGTGTGTGTGTGTGTGTGTGTGTGTGTGTGCGTGTGAGCGTGTGTGTACTTCGTTTATACATGTGTGTGTGTGTGTGTGTGTGTGTGTGTGTGTGTGTATGTATTTTGTGTCAGTGTGTGTACTTTGTATATATGTGTGTGTGTGTGTGTGTGTGTGTGTGTGTATGTGTGTGTGTGTGTGTGTGTGTGTGCGCGCGCGTACTTTGTGTATACGTGTGTGTGTGTGTGTGTGCGCGCGTGTGTGTATGTGTGCATGCATAGACATCTGTTGTTTTCATGCTTGTACATACTTTTTTATGCATGTGTCTGTGTGTATAGTGTGTGCGTAATAAATTTATATCTGTGTACCTGTGTTTGATTTGCTCTTTTTTTAGAAATGTAATTAATTTATAATTTCATTTTCCCAGAAAACTGAAAATAAAGCTATCATTCTAAGCTATGGTTATATGTTCTAGATTACCAGATAGTGTAATGTGTTCTGGATTCTTGCTGCATAAATCCAGAGTTCTAGCACTGCTGTTACCCCTCTATCTTAAGAAGAGAAGCCCGACACCATTGTTGTGCCTTATTCTTAGGAGAAGGACCCCAGCACTTTTGTCCTCCCACCCTTGTCCTCTGAAGAGATCCTGAGTAATGTAGTCCCCTATTCCATCTTCTGAGGAGGCCTTCAGCACTGCTGTTATCCTCTGCTCCCACCCCTGTCCTCTGAGGATATCCTGAGTAATGTAGACCCATATTCCATCTTCCGAGGAGGACTTCAGCACTGCTGTTATCCTCTGCTCCCACCCTTGTCCTCTGAGGAGGTCCTGAGTAATGTAGACCCCTATTCTATCTTCTGAGGAGGACTTCAGCACTCCTGTTATCTTCTGGTCCCACCCTTGTCCTCTGAGGAGATCCTGAGTAATGTAGACCCCTATTCCATCTTCTGAGGAGGACTTCAGCTCTGCTGTTATCATCTGCTCCCACCCCTGTCCTCTGAGGAGATCCTGAGTAATGTAGACCTCTATTCCATCTTCTGAGGAGGGCCCCAGCACTGCTGTTATCCTCTGGATTCTGTCAGGAGGGCTGGCACAGTTATTGCTTCTCCATCCTTAGAGGAGAACCCCAGCACATCTTCTGAGGAGGAACTTTACCACCTTTGCTATTCTCAATGTCATCTGGGTAAGACCCCAGCTTGACTATTCTTGCCCCGTCTATCCTCTATGGAAGATAACAACATTGGTTTTGCCTCTGCATCCTCTTAGGGGGACCTCAGTATTGTTACTACCCTCCTTCATCACCTGTGAAGAACTCCAGTTCTTGTGGTAATCCCTCTAGCCTTTAAGGCAGATCTCAACACTGAGGAGTACCCTATCACTGTTATTGGCCGTCCATCCTCTGAGGAGTGCCCTATCACTATTATTGCCCCTCCATCCTCTGAGGAGTGCCCTATCACTGTTTTTGCCCCTCCATCCTCTGAGGAGCAGCCTGTCACTGTTATTGCCCCTCCATCCTCTGAGGAGTAGACTGTCACTGTTATTGCCCCTCCATCCTCTGAGGAGTACCCTATCACTGTTATTGCCCCTCCATCCTGTGTGGAGTACCCTGATATTGTTGCCGTTCCTTCAAGGAGGACAGAGAGTCTAGAAATATCCGGACTTCAGTACCCAAATGCATTGCTGAGAACAGATATGTCTTTGTACACCCACAGTAAGATTTGTCTAAATGAGGCTGCCTTTTGGACAAACTGTATATGGATGGCACACAACATAATACAGCCCATGTAATGCATGCAAGTCAGTGACATGACTGTGCTTATCTCCATGAAGCAGACAAGGTACTATTCTGCATAGTTCAATTTCTGTAGGTATTTAGGGTTCTTTAAATACCATAACAGGAATGGACCCCAAAATCTTAAGAAATCTGTATTACATCAAATATTGATGTTTTCTGAGAGTGCTCTTCTAGACAACCATGATATATTCAAAAGTGCCTCCTTTTGTAGTTCATATGAGGCTATCTGTGCCGTTAACATATTTAAATATGCTTGACAATTCTTACTTAGCCCAGTTGATCTCAGTGGTACTGAAACTGTTTGGGTATCCTTGCTTCATTATGGTCATTTCTGCTTGTAAGTCCTGATATTTTGCAGTTTTATATATTTCATTATACAGGGCAATGTAACCCAGCTATTTAATGGGTGCTGCCTTTGTCCTTTTCATTTAAGTATCTATGTTTTGCATTTCTACTTTTTTAACTGTTGGTATTGGATGATCCCACATGATCATTACATTGCAGTTGATGTTTCCAGTGCATCTCAAATATTTGTACATAGTTTATTTATTTTTTTGGACTGTTGGTAATGGGTAAGCCTGTCTGATATAAACTTCATTATTCTGTCATGCATTGTAGCTCATGTTTTCAATGCCTCTCAGCAACTTCTATATTTTTGTGTTTGCACAGTCCAAAATGCAACAATCTTGCTACATTACTATGCCTTTTGGTATACAGGTCCTCTGCCGAGAATGTATCATACTCAGGAACAGTATATATGACTGTTTATAGTTATTTTTTATAGAACCTGCATTTGTTGTTTCTCCAACCTTTTCAATGGATTGTGTAAACCAAGGATTATGTAATCCACTATCCAGGGCCACCATAATTAACTTTTCATCTTTTGGTTTCAATTCACCTCTCCTTAACCATTCCCAAGTCATATTTTGGTCAACATTTGGTTGCTCCAGGAAATATCTTTACTTGCCACTATCTTTATGGATTGTTGGGGCCAGTCAGCCATCCCAAAACTACGGCAAAAATCGAGACTGGATTGACACATTTATTTATAACTTGAAGTTTATTCCTAGCTGTCTCGGCAGTTTTCGGTATCAGTTTTTGTCTTTTGAAGTACTCTTTACTGACGTATGTTCACATTTGTTCGTATTTCATTGCTGATCCTTCATCTATTCCCAAATATTTAGACTCTCCCTCCTGCTGATATTTTCATGGAGTTGCAGCTTTCCTGTTATGAATATTACTTTGGCACATTTATTAAGGCCGACTGTCATTCTTGCATCATCTGAGAAAGTTTTAACCATTAGTAGTTGTGCTTTCATCTCCTCATCTTATAAATGAGTCTATATCAGGTTGTCAGATAGCTAGTCAGTCAATATCCATTTGTCGAACATGTATTTATCAAAGCTGCTCTTCATGGAATGTTGGAGTTTCACTAGGGCAAATAAGTGGCTGTGCAACTGAGCAACTGCAAAAAAATCCCATAAAATTTAAAACTTGCCAAGGTGGGGGGAGCTATGCCCCCACACCCCCACCAACTAAATATACCAACTTTGAGATAGCACTACAGTGGGGAAAAGGGAAAATTCCAGATGGTGGCCAACCACTGGCTTGCCCTAGTGAAAATCTGTCATTTGCTGAAGAGCGGCTTCAATAAATAGGTGTTCAATGAATGGGTATTCACCGAATAGCCATTCGATGAACTGATATAGACCCCTTATAAACTATAATGTTTTAAATCATCCACAAAACGTAGATGAGAAATCTTTTAACAATGTTAATTTCTGGGAGCCAAACTGTAACCATAGCGTATTCTGTTAAGTAAATAGCATAAAGGGTTAAGGGAGAGACAAAAGAGCAGCTGTGAAAAAAAATCATCCTGGAATATCGCCCTTTGAATTTTTATCTCTGGGATAATATTTTTCCCTTTGTCAAGGCTTAGTTGATTCACTCTTTGTCATGAGTCAATTGTAATGTTGTTTTTCCACTATGTCATGATCCTTTTAATGCAAACTGGTCAATGTAGGGTGTATCTTATACATTTATTTTATTTTATTTTATTTTATTTCCCTCACCATACATTGGCTAGTTACACAATTAAAAGTCCTATTTACTAGTCTACTCACCCCTTGCTTACTGCTTAAAATAATAGCAGCAAGTTAGGGCAAAAAATTAGAGGTTTCCTCTAAAAGAATAAGAGAGTCTATTTAGAATAACATTATTTTACTTAATAATATTAGAGATCAGGTTACTGACTGGCATGTGTTGCAAACACAAGCCACTCCTGATAAGCTGATTGTTTTTTCTTGCCCTGGCAAGCACAGGAGGCTCAGGTGGTTCCCGCTAAGCTCAGGCTCACTCCGCTCCCCTACCTTACCCCCATTCCCACCCACCCCCATATTAATTACCTTTATACCTATACACCACACCTACAATTAACCACCCCCCTCCTGAACTCACCACTTCAACCTAGCACCTAACCTAACCAATCATTCATACCAACAACTGTTATCACCACTCTTCAATATACTCCACTCTTTCCATATTACACCCCCTACCAACCTAATAAAACGCAAACATGCCTACACTATCAAAATCCTCTAAAACAAAACTCCTACTATACTCCATTTACATACCTACCCTAATACTACTATCACTCATTACTAGCTATCAGTCCCAATACAAGTGTAGGCTAATTATCCCAAATAAAGGAACATCCCTCCACAAACCCAACCACAAACATCATACTCAGTTATACCCATACCACTACCAATCTATCCCTATGTACCACTTACCCAAGGAGCTCCCAACTTATAGACACACCTGCACTACTTTAAAATATATAAAAAATCATAAACAAGTTACTTAAACTTCAGTTACAACTACAAACAACGCATACACCCCAACCCAGGTCCATCAATCCCAAGCCCACCAACCTCCAATACAACTTTTACCCTCCCCCACAGACCCAATAACTCACTTATAATCATCAATCCTAATGTTAGAAGCATCTTAAACAAAGTGCATGACCTCCATGCCCTACTAGGCTTTTATCAGCCAGACATAGTAATACTAACTGAAACCTGGCTAAAGCCAGAAATCCATGATAACAAAATTACTGCACCTGGCTACAATATAATTCGCAATGACAGAATAGGAAAGAAGGGAGGGGGTGTTGCCATAATATATAAAAATCACCTCATCTTAGAAAAGCTAGACATCACATCCCCAGAACTAGGAAATATGGAACTCATCCCAACCAAACTAAAGATTAGCTAAACAAACATTTAAATATCATAGGATGTTATATCCCCCCCAGGGAACAATATCCCCACCACCAAAAATGACTTGACTGGACATCTAATTTACTCCCCCAAGAAAACATAATATTAGGAGACCTGAATATTGACTGGCTCAACTGCTCCAGTCAAAACCCTCTATCTCACATTAACCTTCATGGCCTAATCCAGCTTATTTCTTCCCCTACCAGAACAGACAAGAGAACCAGACACCAATCCATACTAGACTGGATACTTGTATCTCACCCTTCCCAAATAACCCAATCAGGATGTCTGCCAGATGCCCTCAGTGACCAACAAGCAACATTCTTACTTAGAAGCAAAACTTCCCAACTGTCACAAGTAACTGTCCAAGACATTAGGAACAAAAAACAGTTTAACCCAACTAAATTTAACACTGATCTAAAGAAATGCAACTGGTTCCCCCTAAAAACATTACCCATCGACAAAGCAGTTCATCACTTTAATACCACCTTTATAAATATACTTAACTAACACCCCCCTCCCCCCAGAACCACTAGAATCAAGACCAAACATGCCCCATGGCTAACCATTGAAACTTGGACAACCAATCACAAAACCAGAAGCCAATTAGACAAACAAAAGTACCTATAACTATGGAACAAAGTCAAACAACATATTAAAACAGACAACATCTCCTACTACCAAAAGATCTAGAATAAACACAACCCAAAGCAATTCTGGGCTGCAATCAACTCTGTCTTACAACCAGGGAAGGCAACCACCCCCACTACCAAAACAGGTAATAGCCAAGACAATATACCCACACTGTTCAACAAATATTTCACAGAAACTATACAAACCTTAGCTAGTAACCGACAAAACCACAATATGCCCACTCGAACAACATTACCTTTTTCAACTAAAACAAATAGCAAAACCCACAACTTTAGCTTTAACCCTGTCCCAACCAAAGTTATAGAAAAACTACTCTTAAAACTGAAACCAACATCCACAGCAGCTGACAATTTACTGTCTGAATATCTTCAACTAGCTGTTGAAGCTATAGCCTACCCAGTGTCCATCCTAATAAACAGATCTATTTCTGAGAGCAAAATACCCCAGCTTTGGAAAATATCACATGCAACAACATTGCACAAAGGGAGTAGCTCTCTTGAACTCAATAACTACCAACCAATAGCCATACTACCACCCTTAGCAAAAATCCTAGAAAGGGCTGTCCACATGCAATTAATGAAGTACCTCCTAGATAACCAACTTCTAGCCCCACAGCAACATGGTTTTAGACTCTTCCACAGCACATCCACTACCCTCACATCATTCACTAACACTGTTAATAACCTTAGAAACAATGGATTACTCATGTCTGCTACACTCTTAGATCTTTCTAAAGCCTTTGACATGGTTAATCACCAAAAATTGATTAACTCTCTGTCCACCCTTAACCTCAACCCCCCAGCTATCTCATGGTTCAAGAACTATCTAGATGGCAGACAGAAAGCAGTAAAATGGCAAAACCAACTCTCTCCCCTACTACCTGTAACCTTAGGAGTTCCCCAAGGCTCTATCATTGGGCCTTTGGTCTTTACCCTATTTACTAACCAACTCCCAGCCAATATTCCCAATGCATCAGTAGTCCAATATGCAGATGATACCACCATAATATGTGCAGCCAACAGCTTTAACCTTCTCCACTCCCAAACACAAGAATGTTTCTCTTTAGCTGAAGCCTGGATCACTAACCACAACCTCATTCTCAATCCCGCTAAAACTAAACTACTAATCTTTAGCCCCCACAGATACGCACCACCATCGTATAACCTCACAATATCTTCACAAAACAACACCACCATCTCCACCACCAATCAAGCCAAACTATTAGGTGTGGAAATTGACAATAACCTAAGATTGGACATACACATCTCCCAAACCATAAAAAAGTACATAAAAAATAGGGCTACTCTATTGGAACAAACAATTCCTCTCTAACCACTCCAAAATCACTATAGCCAGGGCATACCTATTATCCACATTACTTTATGCATCCCCCATGCTGACCATCTTCTGCAAAACAGATCTAAACAAACTTATCAACTGTTATAACAAGATAGCTAGATTTGCCACAGAATCCTCCCCAAGAACACACCATTGTGACAGCCTTATTAAACTACAGTGGCTAGAATTCCCACTACTACTCCAGTGCAACCAGCTACCACTCACCCATAAATTGCTTTTCCACTCAGAAAACAACCCATCCTTCAACAACTTATTCAGCCCTATAACCCCACCTTAAGGTACTTAAGGTCATGTACCCAACACCTCCTTAAGGTAACCAGGATTAATAATGAGGCAGGAAAATCCATCTATAGTCATTGCATCTCCAAATACTGGAAGTCTGTCCCTGCCCAAATTACAGCTACAAACTCACTAACCCAATTTAAGAAACTGCTCAAAACATATTTCTCCAATAACAGACTATGCTCCTGTAATACCCCCGGATAGCTGGACATTTTGTTACTAAATGTATGGTTACAGTCAATTACTATCTATAAAAACTGCATTATGAATAATTAACTATGTCTATGTATAAATCATAAGCCTGGATTGTCAGCTATGTCTAAATGAATTACATGTATGTTGTTTTATCTTTTACTGTAATGTTGTTCATGGAGATTTTCTCCCCGGGCCTCCACTGAAAATGGACTTGTATCCAGTTGGACTTTCCCAGTTAACAAATGTAAAATAAATAATAAAATAAAAAAATATTTATTGAGACTTGTTTACCAGAGAAAGTCTGTCTGTGCCAAATTTGTCCATTTATAGCAAAGGCCGGGGCAGAAAACATGACACTAAGTATAACAGATACCAACTTGGGTACAGGATTTTACAAAGAATGAAAAATAATATAGACAATATAACAGATTACATAATTGGGAGAGTGAAAAAGTAGAAAATATAATGTTTTTTTGTTTTGTAAAGGAGGTCAAGGTTAGCTATCATCTTAAAATTCAACAGCAATTACATGGTAAGCATCATAAAGCTGATTTTATTTAATGTTAGGTAGACAGTAGGTGAGTAGCCAAGGGAATGTATCTGAGAATCAGGTATTAAGAAAATAAGAGACAGAGAGGAAATGAGAAGCATTTTGTAGTTCAGCCCAGATTAGACACTGGACAGTAACAGGTGGTTGGAGAGTAATACAATTATGAAAGAGTAGTGAGCATGACAACTCGAACAGGAACAACAAAAAGAAGATCTAGAACCGAGAAAATGAGAGGGATTGCAGTTCAGCCTAGATTAGAGTAGAGGCAGATCCAAGGATTCTTTTAATGAGCATTTGAAGGAGGACATATTAGACATAGTTCTAATTGTTAGCGGAAGGCAGTTCCAGCTTTTTTGCTACAGAGTAGGAGTATAGGCTTAGACCAGAGGATTTGGAAGGTTTTTTGCAACCAGGAGTTGTTTATCCTCTGAACTAAGTGATCGTTTAACGAAGCACCTATTCAGTAGGGGGCTGAGGGCTAGACAGGCAGAAAGTTTATTAATGATATTATAGGCAGTTGTCAGACAAAGGACCTGAAAATATCCCTGGCTGCATCCTACATGAGCTACAAAATGAATTGGCACCACACCTGTGTGCCCTGTTCAATCACGGCCTTACCTCAGGCTATGTCCCTAATTAATGGTGCACTACTACAGTCATCCTTCTCCATAAAGGGGGAGCAACTACAGACCCTGGGAACCATCGCCCCATTAGCCTGACAAGTCTGGTATGCAAAGCTATAGAGCGCATCATCATGGACCTGCTTAACAAAGATATAGGCAATCTTCAAACTCTTGACCCCACACAGTTTGGCTTTTTTAAGGGGAGAGCCTGCCTGCTGAACCTGGTTAACTTCTTCGAGGCAGTCACCAAGGCTGTGGATGGGGGTAAGGAAGTGAATACAGCCTACCTCAACCTGGCTAAGGCCTTTGATACCATTCCCCACTCGGGTATCATTGATAAACTCACCAAACTAGGCATCGATCCTTATATCACTAGGTGGGTTGCAAATTGGCTCACAGATAGGACCCACAAAGTGAAAGTTGCGGATTCCAAGTCAGACTGTTGACTAGTCATGAGTGGAGTCCCACAGGGATCCGTCCTGGGTCCCCTCCTGTTTGGCATCTTCTTCTCAATAGTCCATGCCAACACAGAGGGACTCTGGCTGACTACGTTCTCTAGTGACTGCAAGCTAGGAGTCATTATCAACTCCCCAAGTGATGCAGACATCCTACAAAAGGGCCTCTCTAAGACCAATGACCAGTGTTGGAAGCATGACCTTAAGCTTAACATCAAAAAATGCGTTATCATTCCCTTTGGAAAGAACTCAGTTCTCATAAATTACCACTTAGAAGGGAGCCCATTAAATACTGAAGGGGCCATATGAGATCTGGGCACCCAGGTCAACAGCCGCCTCACCTTCGACCACTACATTGCCACTGTGGTCAGAAAGGCCTTCTATGTGGCACATCTTATAACCAAAGATTTTGCATCCAGAAAGAAAGAGGTCATCATCCCTTTCTTCTCATCCCTCATTAGACCAGTCATCAAATATAATGCCCCGTTTGACATGTACCTGACCAGACACCTACAAAAGCTGGAGAGACCACAAAAGATCCTCACAAAATGAATCCTAGGCCTTAAATGGATGTCCTACATTGACAGACTCACGAAACCCCAGCTGTTCTAAGTCTCGTATTGTCTGCTTAGAGGTGATCTCTGCTTGACTTACAAAGCCATGTTCGATCCAGCCCTACTTGAAATGCTACACCTAAAGAAATCTCAGTCCCCCTGCACCACACACTCCAGAGATCACAGCCTAATTACCACAATCAACAGAACATGCTGGAGGGACAGGTTCATCTCCCAAAGACTGCCCATACTCTGGAATAAGCTTCCCATTCATGTTAAGCAGAGCACCTTGCTGGTCCTCTTCAAGAGAAATCTTGATGCGTGGACGGATAACAGAAAGTTTCCCAGGGATCATTGCAGTTGCCCTACTGGATAGGGGCACTGTGAACTAACATTGGATGTCACAGTGCCAGGCAGTTGTTTGGGCTGGGCTTGTAAAGGTGCCAGGACCATTAGCCTAGTACACACCTATGAACCTATGAGAGTTGGTTTCAGAATTTAAGCCACTTAAGGATGTGAAGTGCTGTACATCGGTTGAGAATGAAGTAACATTGGAAACAAATTTGGTGATTTTGTTGTAGCAACTTTCAAGTTTAGCTTATAGGGAAGATTGTACATTAGTTAAGCCTGGGGTTTTAAAAAGAAGAGAGGGTAGAAGGTATTTTTTGCCCAGGGTAGTTTTGGTAGATGTATTTAGGAAGTTTTTTTTCTATATAATATGCCAAGTTTCTGATTTTTTTACTATACTTTGGATATGGAGGTGAGACAAACATTTCATCTATTATGAATCCTGGGAGTTTAGCATAAGGTGCCATTTCTATTTCTGTATTGTTTACGGAGTAGATCTTGAATAAGGCTTTATCTGGATAAAGAGATTTAGGAGTAAAGAGGAGAAACGTAACTTTTGGGGTAATTGAAAAGAAGCTGGATATGAGTAAGCCAGGTTTCAATGGATGTAAATTCTTGTGTCATTTGTTGTAAATGAGTTAAGGAGGTTGAAAAACAAATGATGGTGGACTCCTCTGTGTGCTGAATTATGGTGCCTTGATACGATGAGGAGGTATACAGATTATTTATAAAGATGTTAAAAAGTAGGGATCCAAAATGGATCCCTGAGACACACCTGTGGAAGTAGGAAGGTATGATGATATTGCACCTTGCCATTGTACTGACTGCTATCTGTTTGATAGATAACTGGAGGAACACTGAAATGAGGCAGGTGATAGACATATGATGGAAAGTATATGAAGGAGTTTTGAGTGAAAGACCATGTTAAAAGCTCTCGACAGGTCCAGAAAAGGGAGCAGAGACAAATGTTCCAGAATCTCTAGCTTGATTGACAGCATCTATAAAGGACAGTAGGGCAGGTGTTGTGCTATTGGATGGTCAAAAGCCTTTGTGAGTGTTGGTGTGTAGTTTATGTTGTATGGGACAGTAAAGAAGTTGTTTGTGAATGATTATTCTAGGATTTTTTAAAAGGGAGACAAAATGGGTATTATATGAATATTTAAAATTTCGGTGGAATTTCATACTTTATGCAGTGCGATATTGTTAGACTTTTTCCATAGGTTGGGAATGTTGGATTCAGTAATAGATCTATTAATAAGAATGCTAACTGGATAAGCTATGGCCTCTACAACAAGTTTCAGGTATTCTGAAGGGAGTTTATCTTAAACAAGGTTTAAGTATAAGTAACAGTTTCTTATTAGGCTAGCATGTGTGGGTTTTGGGGTTGTAGTGTAAACAGTCAGGTATGAGAGAAGATGAGGGGGGGGTCACTCAGGTGAATGTGGAGAAGATGGTGTGCTTCGGGCATTGGGAAGGAGGGGGTGTAATGAAGGATTGTGAAGTTAAGCTGGATATGCATTCTGTGAAGCATGTGTTGAATTTAGTAGTGATTTCAATAGGGGAGTTATCTGAACATGCACTGAGTTGATTTTTGTTGCAAGGGGTGAGTAGGGAGGATATGGAGAGCCAGATTGTTTTACAGTTATCTTTGTGGCTGCTTTGTAAGTATAATCTTGTTTTTTTATCCTTGTTAACTTTTATTTTGACTTCATTACACCGTTGTGTGAATAGATTCATAGATTCATAGATTCATACTAAGCTAACTGCCCTTGTGAGCCATTTTAAGCTTAGCCAGTTATCCCTTGTGAGACTCAAACCCTGCACCTTGTGTTTGTAAGGCAAACACCTTAACCATTAGGCCACCCTCCCAACCCAACCCAATAATTATAAATTAGCTTTTTTGTTTTATGGCAGTTGTACTAAGCTTTTTCTCTATCTTTCATGAGGAGTTTGCATGATTTAGTGAGCCAAGGGGCATAGTTAGTTTTAATTATTTTTGTGAGTTGTAGGGCAAATGTATTAAGAATGTTTATAAATACAGTATTAAAATGTTCCAGCACTTCACTAAGGGGTAGAGTTTTCATGATAGCCCAGTTCACTGCTTTCAGTGAGTTGATGAAGAACTGTTGATTAAATTTAGTGAGATTACAGGTTGTTTTGTATTTTATGTTCCTTGCATGGCTCAGGGTAGGTTCTACGAGTGAAAACAGTTAGGTGGTTCATAGGAGTATACTGGGAAAATGACCACTAGGGCCCTTGTAAGCCAAGCTCTGCAACCCAAATGTGACTCACAAATGTCATTTACTTAGTGGGGGATTTACTGACTGCCTCTGGCCATCACAGACATAGGAGACAGACCAGGGGTGAATTTCAGATTAGCCATCATCCATTGGTTCAAGCTGCACTTAAATAGGGACAGGGAGGAGGTCTGCTTCACAAGGATGGTACTGTGCATTACCACATCTGTCTTTTTAAGTATTTTTATTATCTGTTCCCTTTTCTGTATTCTCCTAACAGTGATATTTATTGTCTTAACTACCTTATAGCTTTCTCTATTTGATGCTTCCATGGTGGTATTTTACTTCATCCTTTATTGGTTTAGCTGCACAATAATATATTCTATTTACTTTTTTCTATTTTACACAAATTTCTCTTAAACGTCCTAATTACTGTGTTCATTTGTTTTACAAAATTTCTAGCATGTTGAGCCTTATTGACTGCCTGTTATCTATTTATTTCATCTGTCTTAATATGTCTGTCCATCTCTATTAAATCAATCAGCTCTTCCCTTAGATCTTTTTTTCTAGATTGACAGCACCTTCTTTACTCTGTTTCCTGTGAATATTCCAGTGAAAGTTCCAGAACATCTTCCTGTGACATCCTCTTGAAATGCAGCCTGCCTCATATGCTTCTCCTTCATATAGGAGCCCCTTGGGCCATCCCGCCAGAACCAGAACATTACCCATGTCAGAGTTGTTACTCTTCTCTGCCCCTCCCCTTGCTGTGCAAGTTCAACCGGACTTTTGTACCGGTTCCTACAGAAGGTTCCAAATCTTCATCATATACCTCCTGCTCCATCGGTTGTTCCTTAATCTGGGATCTGTAATGTCATCATGCTTTGAAATTTCCTGTGTTGGATTCTCTGCACTAAACTCTTCACTTCACAGACAACCTATAACTTCAGTTTCTATTTGTTTAACGTCTACCTTACTAATCCTCTTTTCTACACGTTATCTTTGTTTTCTTATCCGGGTGTCTTTGCCTGTATTTTTCTTTAAAAATATTTTTGGAACAGCTTTTTTTATATTGATTAGTTTGGATTTTCCTTTGCGTAAATATTGCACCATGACAGATGTCATTTTCTCTCCTAAGTCCATGTTTCTTTTTTATACCTCCTAAAAATCTCTTAAGTTTTTTTCTTAATATTTTTTTTTCTTTCCTCTAATCTCTCTTTTAATCTTTCTACATGTCCTTTGTCTGGAAATTCTGGGCTTCTTGCGTAATAGTAATACATAATTTCTTTGTTATCCTCAATAATCCACTTTGTCATCTTTATGGCTCTTTTCTTGACTCGAGAGTGTTTGTGTTTTTTTTTCTTATTGTGGAGTTCTTCCTTCTTTAACAGAGGGGACATCTTTGCCCTGAGGCTGTCCTAACCCTGATGTAGGAATGTTTCTGTGTTTCTGACTTTTTAATTTTGCCATCTTTTGGGTTTCTAATGCCATGATGAGAATGGGCCCCATTTCTAAGTCAAAGTATGATTAAAGTTCATGAAATTAGTATTGTTTCAATATTCAGTGTTAGCCAGAAGTGCTCTTTGCAGCACCTGCAACGTGCCCAGTAATGACTCCTTTCTGCCTGTGTAATAGCTGTGATGTTCCCAGGGGCTGCATACACGAAGTATTACATAATTCATCCCACTCTTACCTTCACTGCCATTAAGCCCAGCAGAAATCATCGTGGTTGCCTTGACAGAATTCCATCTGTTAGAATTCTACACATGTAGTGAAATCTACATGCATGGAAAATTCTATATGTGTGCTGAAGGATCTGCTTGGAGTAGAAGTGATGCAGGGTGTTTCTGGCTAGAACTACAACTCATAATATTGGCCAGACACTTCAGCCCTATAACAGTTGATTGTGGAATATTCCAGAAGATCATCCATGGGATATTCCACGCTGACATCCTTGCACATCAGGTATGAAGATTGGTACTCTGGCTGTGAAGGGTTGTAATGCATTCCACACATTTATACCAGCTACTATTTGGGAGGAGACAGACAAATGTAGACGTTGTCCTGAAGTTCATCAAGAAGCATGTGACATCAGGGGTGGTTAGGTATCATGATGCATTACAACTTCTTCATGTCCAATTCACCAGCACTAAAGTCCATTTCCACATTATAGCCAATTATAAAACTTTCTCAATGACTCTTGATAGTCATAGCACCTACTTATGAAAATCGGAGTCATTCAGCATTAAACCTAACACAATTTTCCTCAGAGACTTCAAGTATTGAACTATAGACTGTGGATTCATAGGTTCATAGATTACTACTAGGCTAACTGCCCTTGTGGGCCATTTTAAGACTATCCAGTTACCCCATGTAAGAATCAAACCCTGCACCTTCTGTCTGTAAGGTAAATACCTTAATCATTATGTCAACCTCCCAACCTAGATTCCTGCACTTTGTTAATACAAACACTCAGGAACAACTAGTGAGAGTGCCCACTAGATACAAAATTATCCTTGACCTTATCGTTACTGATACAGGCGAATGATGCTCCACCCCTTGAATAAAATCATCTCTCATCAGGTCAAATTATAAACCTATTGCCCTTTGAAATAAAGTGAAACCTGAGAGTCCAGCAGCCCCTATTATGTTTAGAAACTTCTCTAATTACACTTCACTGAGCATACAAAATCATACACCACTAACTAGTACCACCAAAGTCATACATGACTAACCAGTACCAGCAAAATCATACAGCACTAACTAGTACCAGCAAAATCATACGCAACTAACTAGTACCAGCAAAATCATACACCACTAACCAGTACCAGTAAAATCATACAGCGCTAACTAGTACCACCAAAATAATACAACACTAACCAGTACCAGCAAAATCATACAGCACTAACTAGTACCAGCAAAATCATACACCACTAACTGGTACCAGCAAAATCATACACCACTAACTGGTACCAGCATGTGAACAACTGCATAGCAGCAACTGTGCTTTGAAGAAGCAAGTGTAGAGCTAACCCCTAAAACAAACTTCCCTGGTGGAACCATAATATAAGCAAGCTTTACAATAAAACACAAAAAAATCATAGCCAAATGTCAGAAGAATAATCCACAGCAGGCTAGATCCATTACCACTGTGATGTCCCCACTCTGGGCCAGTAATCAAGGAGCCTGAGTCCTCACCACCGACACTGGAGAGGGACGTTCACTTGGAATACAAATGGATACACTCAGTATTTCTAGATGCAGACCTCTCTCCATCAAGCACAATTTCCCTTAAGAGCACACAGGGAACACACTCAGTCCATGGTCTGGATTTCTCTATCTGTCTCCCTCCAAGTCCCCAGTAAGATTCCCCACTGGTAGAGCTATAGGGCTGAGATCTCAACTGAGTGTCCAAACCAAGTCCTCCAGAATCCTCTCTGTAAAACCAGTGCTTTGTGTCCCTGCTCCAAGTAGCTGACACATGCTCTGACACCTGGGAAAGGCTGGCACAGATTTGCTAGCTATGCCCCCTTCTGCCCAGACTAAAAGGTAGCTATCCTGCCACCAGACACTCCAAAGTCAGCTACTCTAAGGCTCTTGCAAGGTTAACCAATTATACTGAGTGAAATTAATATTAATACAAATGGTAATGTTGACCAAACAGCCAGGCTTTTTGGTGTGGCCACAGTGTCACCAATGCATATATAAGTACTCTCAAAGGTTGAAATATTTTCTAATGGACCAGCCTCAATGAAAAGTTTAAATAGATTTAATAATAAATAATAAAAGAACATGAAAATACTAAACCTCTATTTACAATAAACACCAATCGCAGGAAATATTAAAATAACACAGATTAATAGATTCACACAGTTATAGCAAAACAGTACTTAACTAATTTCACTATATTTTCCTAACTTATTTAGAGAATTACTATCCCTGGTAACTTACTAGAACAAGGAAAGATGAAGAAGGTGAGGTATCCTTCTATGTGAAGTTCCAAGAAACAGACTACTGCTGAGTCTTCAGTCTCCTCTAATATTAAAACATTATTTTTGTACAGAATGATATCAGATACATCTGGTCATCTGACTTCTGGTTCCCTGCAACCCCCTATTGCTAGAAATTGCCAGGATTTAGCACCTATATATCAATAATATGCACACAAGAGCAGTGCTTGCTCAGATATGGTGCAGCTTCTGGAAGTCATAAAACAATTACAAACTTCTACTCTTCCTACAGAGACTAACAAACCATGCTTTCTATGGACATTGCATCTTTGGCTTCATTCAAAACTGTGAAATAACATCTCTATGGCCTAGGCCCAGTAATTTAATTTTCTTACTATTTCTCAAAGTCAGGTGGATTGAAATTAACCACTTCTCTTCCAGTTTCCTCTGTTAAAATCTATACATTTAAACAGTTACAATAATGCATGTAAATTTATTTTCTGCCCAACAGGGCACACTGTTGATACATTTTTATGCAAGCAGGTTTACAAATACATTTTTCAACATAAGTATCTCTACAAATGAGTTTGATATTCAAATACCATATAATTATTTACTAAATTCCAGCTAACTGTGCTGGGATATGTTACATATTCACTGCCCTACTTCTCCTGGCATTGCTGGCAATACCTCACATCGTCACATTCATTAATACAAATAAGCAACTGAGGAGTTTAATCAAAACCACCAAAGCCACATCCAAGGCAAAAGTAGCCTCCTCCCCCATGCCAAGGACAATCATAAACCCTTATTTTGCTATATCCGCAGCCTCAAGAATTCTATGCAGGAATGTGCTGAGCTGATTGTGAGCAACACTACTTATGCCAAAGCTGAACACCTAGCAAACTTACTAGCTGATACATTCAGCTCCAGCGTCATATTCTTTCACCTGCTATTATCTCACAAAATATTGCAGAAAATGATACTCCTTGCAGGACCAAATCATGAATACACCATCAAAGGCCATTAAGACTGCATCTATGAGCCCTAACAGTATCCCAGGATGTGTCTTAAATAGCATGAAGTACAAAGCAATATTTTATCTCCACCCCTAAGAACACTGTTCAACCTGAGCCTTCACACTGGCTTTGTACCAAGCAAATGGAGGGCAGCAACAGTCATACCCCTGCACAAGAGAGAGCCATCCACTGACTCAGGTAATTACTAACCATTACGTTTGACCAGCCTCATTTGTAAGGCCATGGAAAGACTTATCATGGATATAACAAATGAGGACATAGGAAACCCCCACGCACTGGATGCATCCCAGTTTGGGTTTGTAAAAGGCAGGTCTAGCTTACTTAGTCTTTCATTGGTAGGTACTATGCTAGCTGCCTTTGTGGATCATTTTAAGTCTAGCAAATTTCTCTTTGTGAGAATCAAAACCTGTACATCTTGTTGGTGAGGTAAACACCTTAACCATTATGCCAACCCTCAACCCTCTTATGCCAACCCTCTAGCAGACTTTCTCAAAAAGGTTACCAGAGTAAAGGACAAATACCACCTACATAGATCTGTATAAAACCTCACTCAGGCATTGTTGAGAAGCTTACCCAGTTCAGAATAAAATGCTACATCACTTGCTGGATTGCCAATTGACTCCCATATAGGACTTAAGAAGTCAAGGTAGGGGAAACTGCCTCCAAAAAAGACTAGTCAACAGTGGAGTCCCACAGGGCTTAGTATTGGGACCTCTGCTGTTTGACCTCTATGTCTCTGAAATAAAGGCAAATGCCAAGGGAGTCTATCTGACAAAGTTTGCAGATTGCTAGAAGTTAGGAGCAGTTACTGAATCCTCAAATGACTCAGACATTCTGCAGGAAGGCTTGTCTCAGACAGATATATAGTAACAGAGCCATGGACTAAAACTAAATGCAAAGATATGCATTATTATATCCTTGTAAAATCCATGACCCTGGGAGATTGCCACATAGACAATATGCCGCTAAGAGTCCACATTGCAGTTCAGGATTTGGGAGCATATGTGGACAGTAATAGGTTCATAGGTTCATAGGTTGGTACTAGGCTATCGGCCCTAGGGCCTATGCAAGCCTAGCCATAACAATTCCCTGGATATTTCTTCCCACAATATTTACTTCTCTGGACCCCTGTCTAGCAGGGTGACTGACATGATCCCCGGGGTGAATTTCCTATCTCCCTTCCAATCAACAAGGTTCCTTTTGAAGAGGGCCAATGAGGTGCTTTGCTTGACATGTATGGGCAGTCTATTCCAGAGTATGGGGAGTCTCTGTAAATAATCCTATGTGATCTAACATTCATAGGTATATACTAGGTTAACAACCACTGGGACCTTTATAAGCCCAGCTGTGCAACCCAACCTAATTATGTCCCTATGTATCATGGGCATTTATTAGGAGGAGGTATGTTAGTTGGGAAGTTTCTAGAGGTTATGTGTGTGTGTGGGGGGGTGGGGTATGTTAGTTTGGGCATTACTATCTGCCTCTGTTGATCAGAGACATGAGGGCTAGTCCCAGGATGAATTTCTGATTTCTTATCCATTGGTTAAGGTTACGCCTAAGTAGCTTTAGGGATGGGTTCTGCTTCACAAGGATGGGGAGCTTGTTCCAGAGAATGGGGATTTTCTAAGGTGTATATATGTTTTGCCAACATGTCTTATTTATGTTACAAACAAAATTTTAATTCTTGGATCTAGTTTTACTGATGCTGTTCATTATGTGGATGTGCAAAAGGTCCATCAGAAATGGATCTGTGGATGCGTTGTATGCCAGGCATAGATCACTGCTCAGTATCTTGTAGGAGACTGAGTATAGTGATAGGGCTTTAAGGTGATCCATATAGGACAATGTGCTTATACCCCTGGATCCTCCTGGTAAGGAACTGTTGTGGGTGTTCCAATAATTGCATATGTCTGGTCAGGTACATGCCAAAGGGGGCGTTATACTCAATGACGGGTCTGATAAGAGCTAAATAAAGTGGCACTATTACTTCCTTGGACCTGGATGCCATGTCCTTACTTATAAATTGGGAGATATAGAATGATTTTCTTACTACCTTGGCCACATGTTGGTCAAATGCCTGATATGTTCCCAGATCCCTGACTACTGGGTCAACTGTTAGGGGTGGAGTAATAAACCTGAGTGACAGTTTTCCCAAAAGGTGTTATCATGCATTTGTTGGCATTGAGTTATAATCCACAACTTTGGCACCAGTCTTTGTCTGCCAAACGGAAGTGGTCTCAGCACAGAGCCCTAATGTACCTGCTGGTTACCAGTCTCTTAGGGGAGGTGGTGTGAGGCTGCCAGCCCAGCTATCTAGAATTTTGTAAATAATCTTATGTGATTTGTAAATATTAATATGATCCACAGGCTTGTCTTACAAATGTAACTAAACTGTAGGTTATGTGATGAGCTTCAAAAGTGTAACCACAGTACACCCTAATGGACAAGAGCAGAAATGTATATGGACTATATGCCTATGCAAATGTATGTTTTCATGGTAGAAGTTGGAACATGCAGAGTTAACTTGCAAACTCTTAGAAAATAAGTAAAGTGTTTTACAATGTGCTATGAAGTTGGTTAATACATTAAAGAGACATAATGTCTGCAGCTAGAAATTCTTTCTATTGTCTGGAAACAGAAATAATTACAGGTTTCCATGGTAAAAGTGTTTAACAGTTTTACAACTTCCAGTTCTAGGCAAAACTTCTGAGAGATAAGTATTTTTAACACAGGGATGTTGTATTTTAAGCCCCTGTTAGCCTGGGAACTAAAGGCAGAGGTGACAAGAATGATGTAATCTGAGATAACCCAGCAGAAATGTTTGTTTGTAATTTAAGAACTATCTCAGACAGTGAGTCTGTGTATTTTGTATTTTGTCTTTGGAACTGTAAACATCCATTCAGCACCTGTATTTGCCTGGCTCTGTAAGTGAGATTTAAGTATAGTATTTCTGTTAGAGATAGCTAGGAAATAGTAAGATCAGTCTAGATGTTTTCTGTATTTATTTGCGACTGTCCTGCAATGTTGTTTTAAAGTATAGCCTCTGATTCTGAACTCTGTTATCACTGTGTTGAGTTATTGAGTATTGCCTTGTGCTTTTATTATTTATTATTAAATATGTTTAAACCTTTTAATTGTGGCTGGTTTGTTTAGAGATATTTAAGCTCTGAGAGTACTTGCATATGTATTTAGTGACTCTGTATAGGCCACTCTTAAATAGCCTTAATCTTGGACACACTTACCATGTGGATAACAGTAACATTACACAGTAGAATTGGTCACCCTTTGTAAGGGCCTTATAGTAGCTGATAAGGGTGGTTGGTGGCAGCTGGTACTACCGTATAGTCTGGGGAGAAGGGGGCATAGCTAATGAACATGTGCCAGCCTTCCCCAGGAATGTTTGTTTGTATATAAATCAAATCTCAAAGTGTGTGTGCGTGTGTGACACTGGTTGGTCAGAGAGGGTGCTGGAGGTTTTGGCTTGACCACTTGGCTGAGATCTTACACCTATAGCTGTGCCAGTGAGGAGTCTTATTGGGAATCTGGAGAAAGAGGAAGAAACCAGCCCCAGACTGACTGTGATCTCTGTGTCCTTTTATGGGAAATTGTGCTTTATTGCATGTGTACTTGTCATACTTTCAATGTGCACATCCCTCACTGGTGCTAGTGGTGAGTATTGAGGCTCCTTGATTACTGGGCCGGTGCAGGGGAGTCACAGGTGGTATCACCAATCCTGACTGTGAATCAGCTGGCAATACAGTGAATTATGTATGGGTTTATGCCCAATTCTATGACTTTGTTAGCTGTACCTGAGAGTGGCCCTTCATCTGACACCTCGGCCAGGTGCAGGTAGGTGGTATGCACTGTTTACCCTGCACCCATTACCTTGGTGGCCTTCTCAAAGAGTCCACCTGGTTTAGTCGGCATGGCATTCCCTTTGCACTGTTTACCCTGCACCCATTACCTTGGTGACCTTCTCAAAGAGTCCACCTGGTTTAGTCGGCATGGCATTCCCTTTGCACTGTTTACCCTGCACCCATTGCCTTGGTGACCTTCTCAAAGAGTCCACCTGGTTTAGTAGGCATGGCATTCCCTTTGCACTGTTTACCCTGCACCCATTACCTTGGTGACCTTCTCAAAGAGTCCACCTGGTTTAGTAGGCATGGCATTCCCTTTGCACTGTTTACCCTGCACCCATTGCCTTGGTGACCTTCTCAAAGAGTCCACCTGGTTTAGTCGGCATGGCATTCCCTTTGCACTGTTAACCCTGCACCCATTACCTTGGTGACCTTCTCAAAGAGTCCACCTGGTTTAGTAGGCATGGCATTCCCTTTGCACTGTTTACCCTGCACCCATTACCTTGGTGACCTTCTCAAAGAGTCCACCTGGTTTAGTAGGCATGGCATTCCCTTTGCACTGTTTACCCTGCACCCATTGCCTTGGTGACCTTCTCAAAGAGTCCACCTGGTTTAGTCGGCATGGCATTCCCTTTGCACTGTTTACCCTGCACCCATTACCTTGGTGACCTTCTCAAAGAGTCCACCTGGTTTAGTCGGCACGGCATTCCCTTGACAAAGCCAAACTGGGTTGGATCTAATGTCTGAAGCTTGCCTCTGTCTTTGTTAATCATTACCATGATAATTCGTTCAGTGGCTTTGCATATTCGACTAGTCAGTCTAATGAGTCTGCAATTTTTGGGGCCAGTTGATGGTTTACCCTTGTGAAGAGGTTTAGCCATTGTAGTCCTCAATTCTAGTGGGACAAAGCCTGTTTTGAGGCTATAGTTGAAAAGTGACTCAAGTGGTCCTGATAGGTCATATTTCAAGCTATTTAGGAGGCATAGAATATTGTTGGGGCCTATTGAGGGCCTTAGCGAGCACCATCTGGATCTCCTCATAATAGTTGGGGGGGTTATGCTAGAAGGTACTTCATGGGGAGGGAGGGGGGTGAGGGATGATGTTTGAGCTGAATATGTCAGTGAGCAAATTCACTATGTCACTCTGTTCAGTGAGGTTGGTATCACTGAACACCAGTTTAGCACACCGATGTGTAATACCTTTAAGGTTATATGGACATAGCTGTAGAAGGACTTATGGTTGCCTTTAGCCTGTGATGATATGTTGACCTCATAACAGGCCTTGGACTTAATTAGTCCTCTTAGCTTTCTGTTTAATTTAATTAGAAAGCGTTTATCATTACAAGAGCTGTTCTCCTTGATTTTTCTCCTTTTCTTATATAATTCCACTATTGAGGTTTGTTTTTAGAGTTTGTTTTGGGTTTACTTCTAGTAGGTACACCAGCCTCTAAACAGCCATTTGCATGGTTATATGGGTCTCTGTGAACAATTCAGTATAGGTTGCTGTGAACTTGGGGTTGGCAGGAGCATTGCATTTTGACAAATTATTGCTTAATAGGATGTACTTTGCTTTGGAATCATTTTTAAATGTTACAAGGTTTGCTGGGGTTACTGAGTTCATTTTTATTTCTAAGGTGACAGCTTTGTGGTCCATCCTCACCACTGATGATGTAACACTGGGTGGGGGGGGGGCAGCACTCTCCCATATTGGTCAGTACCAGGTCCAGTATGTTTGATCCTTTGCTGGATGTGCACACAATCAGGTTAAAGATGTTTGTGTTAATTAAGTCCAGTAATCATTTTGCCTGTGAGTATGAGGCAGTGTGTGTTTCCTAGTTTATAGAGGGGTAGTTAGTCTCCCATGAATAGGGTATTTGGCTTAATGGTGAGTATCTCCAGTTGGTGTAGGTATGAGCTATGAGATTCTGTGGACAAAAAGGGTGACCTGTAGATGGCTAGGATATGGTATGGGACTTTGTGGTGAATTGTACATGAATACATTCCAGGGCATCATCTTGTTTAACCAATGTAGAGTTATGCTTGTTGCTAATATAGATGGAGACCCCTCCACCTTTTGTCACTGTCTGGGCAGCTGATGGTCTAAATGTGTGTGATGCACTGAAACCTTGCATTGACAAAGTACATTCAGAGGATTTAAACCATGTTTAATCTATCAAATTTCCATCCCATAGCCCTTCTCTCTCCATTAGCAAAAATTATGGAGAAATGTATCCATCAGCAATTACTTGATCATCTCCTCCAAAATTTCCCTACTAGCCGATTGCCAACATGGTTTCACGCCTTTTCATAGCACCACAATGACACTCTTAACCGTTACTGACTGTATTAATAAGAATCGTAACAACAACCTACTTTCCTCAGCACTCTTCTTAGACCTGTCCAAAGCCTTTGACATGGTTAACCATCAGTTATTGTTAGATATACTGAAATCACTGTCACTTGATACTCAAGCACTCACATGGTTCAAATCCTACCTAGAGACTAGACAACAAGCAGTTTTCTGGGAAAGTATCTTATCCTCTCAACTCCCCATCACCCCGGGAGTCCCACAAGGATCAATCTCGGGGCCTCTCCTTTTTTCCATTTTTATTAATGATCTAGGTGCTTCCCTTCCTCTAACCACCACCTTACAATATGCCAATAACTCCACACTAATCTGTGCCGCTGACTCCACTACCGAACTGTAGACCAATACCCAAAAACGTTGTTACCTTAGTTGAAAACTGGTTCCACAACCGCCGGCTCCTCCTCAACCCTAACAAAACTAAGTTATTATTGTTTACTCCTACACAAAAGTCTTTCCCTATCTATTTCACAGTTACATCCAGAAATGGAACTATAATAACACCAGACACAACCACCAAACATTTGGGTGTAACAATTGACAATAATCTTAACTTTGACTCACACATTAATTTGACCATTAAATCAGTGAATAGAAAACTTGGCTCCCTTTACAGGCTTAAAAGCCTTCTTACTCCCTCAGCTAGGACCACTATTGTCCAGACACACCTTATATCCACCCTTCTCTATGCCTCTCCCATCTACTCTAACCTTTCCAAAAGCAATCTGAACAAACTATCAACCGCATATAATAATATAGCTAGATTTGCTACTGGTTCCGCATTTCGTACCCATCACTGCCAAAACCTTAAACAACTAGGATGGCTGGAATTACACAATCAGTTTCTTCTTCAGCAATTTATAATTACCCATAAGATCTTATATCATCCAGTAAACTCTCCCATACTCTGTAACATTATCAAACCTTATAAAAATCTTACAACACTGTGTTCAGCAAGCAAGTTACTAGCATCCTCCATTAAATCCAGCAATAAATCTGGGGACTGCCTATTTACTAACTTTGTTGGGACTAACTGGAACCAACTCTCATCTAATCTTACATCACTTACATCAACACCCCTTTTTAAGAAACAACTAAGAACTTTCCTTCTCTCCCAGTGGCTATGCCCTTGTACAAGTCCTGACTGACCTGCTGTCTCTTTCGTGCCCATCACCTCCATGTCCTTATTATTCTTACCGACTTCCTTTGTACTTCCTCAGTATCACCCTGCACGTATGTGACTTTCTCTAGTAACAAAAAGTATTTAAACTCTCTGTCTCTATTAAATACTTCTACTCCCCCTTTCCTTACCAGCTCTGACTCATCGCTTATGCCCTTCTCTGAGGGCGTTAGTTAACAACCTACTTAACATACATACCCCTGTGTATCTCCTTATTCTACCTCTCAGTGATATCCTGTTGTAATTCTGCTTATTTAATGAAGTTTTTAGGCTAAACAAATTGTCAACTTTGTTCTCAATGAAAATATCTTGTATTCTTTCTCACCTGGCTACACCTATGTAATGGAGCTATTTTTTTTTCCTATTTGTTGCTAATATATTGTTGTTTTTTGCTTATTTTTAGATTCAGTTTAATATATTGGAAATTGAAGTATGTTTTAACTATGTCATTTTGGAGCTTTTCTCCCCGGGCCTCTACTGAAAATGGACATATATCCAGTTGGACTAGCCCGGTCAACAAATGTAAAATAAATATAAAATAAATAACTGTCTCAGTGATTGCACAGATGACAATTTTCTCCAAAATGAGGAGAGCTTGTAAGGCATGGAGTTTCTTGTTTAGTTTCTTGTGTAGTCTCTTATGATTAAACAGTAAAACCTTTAAGTTTCTTTGGGTTTTATTTGCTATATTGGTAAGTTTGTCAGTCTGGCATTGCCTAAAAATGGTTCTAAGGGGTTGGATAAAGTTTTAGCCAATATTCAGAAACCTAGGGGGGAGAGAGGTGCAGAATGTCTTTCGCAAAGCAGTGTGGTTTGTTAACCATGCTCTCTCATGGTGATAAATACCGAATCCCCACTGGATAGACACCAGAAACTAAAGCAATTATTGAAGTCAGTCATCTTTTTCTCACACTGTGACATCATCCTTGGTAAAAGTAGAATGCCGCTCAATACAAGGCACATACCTGCCTGAGACACCTGTTCAGAGAGATCAATAATGTCTCTGTTCTTATAATGCAAGGAAGTAGGTCTCAGGTCATTAACACCCACATGGACTATAATAGAATCATACTGGTATGTCTGGTTTAGTGACTTGAGTGCATGTGTAACTTGGTGTATCCTGACACCAGATAAGTAACCGTTCCTGAGACCAGATAAGTAACCATTCCTGACACTAGATAAGTAACCGTTCCTGACACAAGATAAGTAACTGTTCCTGACACCAGATAAGTAACCGTTCCTGACATCAGATAAGTAACTGTTCCTGACACCAGAGAAGTAACTGTTCCTGACACCAGACAAATAACCGTTCCTGACACCAGATAAGTAACCATTCCTGACACTAGAGAAGTAACCATTCCTGACACCAGATAAGTAACCATTCCTGACATCAGATAAGTAACCTTTCCTGACACCAGATAAGTAACCGTTACCTTCTCCTTGTTCAGTCTGATGACTGGGGCATCAGTGTGTCATACAATGGAATCCTGGGTAAAGTGTTTGCTTTCCTTATGGGCTTTGTTCTTTGGGCTACTCTGGTTATAGGCATATTTGTGCTGTTTGCTGTTGCTTTTGTTGAGTGCTTTAGAGATTGCTGAGGATAGGTGTTGCCATATATATGCTTAGGAGATCTTTGGGGTTTGGGAACATTACTTTTTAGTACCTCATGTGTCCACTGTGGTAAGAAGGTCCTGTATTGGGCATCTTATAAACAAAGGGATTTCCATCAGGCCCAGGGATGTCATTGTCCCCTTTATTCTGCTCTCTTCAGGCCAGTTATTGAGTAAAATGCCCCCTTTGCCATATATCTGCCCAGACATAGACAACAAGCTTTCTCTGTGTCTCAATGCATTAATGCAGTAACTTGTGAGTAACAGCAGAGGTAACAACTTGAACAGCCACAGAGTTTCCTCACAAACAGAATATAGGGACCTAAAACACAAGTCCTACTCGAACTGTCTCTGTATTCAGTATCCTAAGACTGCTGAGAGCAGAGCTGTGTCTGGCTTATATGGAATCCTCTGAGCCAGTGCTGATGGATCTATAATACATTCTGAAGTCAAACAGTGTCAGAAATACTCATTCCAGGGACCTGAACCTATTCTCCAACTTATACAGAACAGTTTGAAGACAGAGAATTATACCTGTCAGAGGTTAACTCTGGAACAGACCCCCACATAAAACAAAGCTCATCCTTGTACCTGTTCAAGCATACCCCGAATTTATGGATGGGAATGAGGAAATTTACCCCAGGACTGCCCCATGTGCTGCTTATGGTCAGGGCAGTTGATTGCCCCCTGTACTACTTATGGGCAAAGGCAGCACTTACATGCTCCTTCTACAATATGAAAGCTATAAATACTCACTGCCCTTCCCTAGAAATAATTAATATCTTACACAGATCTAATCTTTAAGCTACAGGTAGTATATAAATGCAGACCATGAAACTAGGTATGGATAAGGCCCACAAGGACGGTTAGCCTAGCATTCCCTTATGAACCTATAAGGAGTATTTCCAGAACAAAATCATAAAAAGTCTAAACTAGCAGAGGAGGAGGATGGCTCTCACCCCGACTCATACCGTAGGGGTGATGTGGCTATGGTCAAACAGTTGACCAAGATGAAAATGAAAGTAAGAAAAATAAGGGGCCCATTTATTTTATTTACATGTTGTTAATCAGGTGGTCCCACTAGGCCAATGGCCTCTTTTCAGTAGAGACCCAAGGTAGTATTCATACTGACTGGGGAAAATATTGGCAGGGCACTGTGGAAGTCCTCCTACTGTTTTTGATCGGTAACATGGGATTTTTGCATTAACCTGAGCTATGACCACTCAGGCTGATGAGGCTTTAGTTATTTAGATTGGAGAAGGCCACCACACCAAAAAGGAATTCCTTTTGTAAGGATGGATATCAGTTTATTTCTTACATAGCTACTCACCTTCTGGACTTAACACCATGGCCTTTGACAGTTCGTTATACTCGTTTGGTGGCAGAAGGAGACACCTTCTGGACTTAACACCATGGCCTTTGACAGTTCGTTATACTCGTTTGGTGGCAGAAGGAGACACCTTCTGGACTTAACACCATGGCCTTTGACAGTTCGTTATACTCGTTTGGTAGCAGAAGGAGACACCTTCTTGACTTAACACCATGGCCTTTGACAGTTCGTTATACTCGTTTGGTGGCAGAAGGAGACACCTTCTGGACTTAACACCATGGCCTTTGACAGTTCGTTATACTCGTTTGGTGGCAGAAGGAGACACCTTCTGGACTTAACACCATGGCCTTTGACAGTTCGTTATACTTGTTTGGTGGCAGAAGGAGACACCTTCTGGACTTAACACCATGGCCTTTGACAGTTCGTTATACTCGTTTGGTGGCAGAAGGAGACACCTTCTGGACTTAACACCATGGCCTTTGACAGTTCGTTATACTCGTTTGGTAGCAGAAGGAGACAAGAAGCCTTCATCTATTCTGCTCTTTTACAGACATTTTGACATTCGATCAGTGCACTATTCCTTCCTTCCTCTCCCCCTTTTCCTCTTACCCTTGTCACCTTGAATGCCTCTGTGGTCGTCTCTCTACCATTCATTCTATTACACCATTCCACGGGTCCACAACGCTCTCTGTGAAAGTATTCTGGCAATACTGATATACTGATGTGTAACATGTAGCATTCACGGTTTCTTACCTTTCAGTTTTCTGATGTAATTAAATAATGCCTTATTATTCCCAGCATCATTTGAGAGAAACTGCCTGTAGGGTAAGGCTCTAGTCAAATGTAGTGGGGGGATGGTTTCATTATCCATATAATACAGAAACGGTTTGGCTTCTGAACCTTTTCTAGCCATATCCAACATGATGCATTCATTCTGAACCATAGAAATTCAAAGTGCCTGACAAACTATTAAAGAATTTATTGTATATGTAAATCTTATCCTGGAATTATGTAAATCCTTGTTTTCTTTCTTCCTCAAACAGAAAAAAAGAGATTATCAGTATAATGAGGTAACATATAAAGCTTCACTTCTGCATGGCAGAATTCAAGAATGTATATAAAGTTACTTTGAACAGCATCCATAGAAAGGTTTGCATAAGTGTGGGTTGTAGTTCTCTTTAACTGTAAAAGAAATGTGAGACAAACTCTACTTGTATTGCAAATAGCAGCCAATAAACTTAACAGCCTCCTCAACAGCTGCCATAGCCAGAACCCACCAACTAGCAACTCTGTTATATCCTTCACCCATCCTTATCAACCTCTAAAAAACAGATTTAGATAACTTGAATACATGCTATAACAAAATAGCTAAACTTGCTACGGCATCATTACGCAGGTCATATCACTGTCTAGCCCTTAAAAAACTCTCCTAGCTTGAACTACCCCAGCTTCTTGCATATAACTGATTAATCATGGCCCACAAATTACTCTTTAACCCCAGAAAAAACGCCAGCTCTCCAAAGCTAAGTACAACTTACTCTAATACTCAAACACTCCGACCGTCAAATAAATCTTGACTACAAGTCTCTAAAACTAACATCACTGCAGGACACTCCTTATACTCTTCCTATATCTCAAAAACCTGGAACTCCCTCCTCCATAATATTAGAACCACTGAGAACACACACCAGTTTAAAAAAACTACTCAAAACTTATCTAACCGACACTTGTCTCTGCTCAGCCAACACCCCTGGCTGATCTCCTGCTGTCTAAAGTACACTCTCCATGAATTATTCTCCTGGCTCATGGACAGTGATCTTACTTGTATTATGAGTTTTCTTTTTTTTATTCTTAAATGTGTGATAAATCTAGAATTATTTTCCCTTTACAAATGTAAAGTAATACTCATAGGTTCTGTGTTAATAATATCACTATGTTAAGTTCAATATCTGCTGTATCTACAGTTAGACTTGCTGTAACTTATGTTGTATATATTGTTTGTCATGCTGTATTTACTGTTACTAATGTATGTACTGTCACATTTTGTGAAGCTTTTCTCCACAGGCCTCCAGTAAAAATGGGTTCTGCCCAGTCGGACTTTCCCAGTAATCACATGTAAAATAAATAAATAAATAAATAAAACAATAGGTAGAAACAAGTGCAATGCCTGCTTTTTGTGTAATTGCAGTACAGAGTGTTTTCTAAATCCATCACACCACATTTTAAACCTTTATCCCCCTTAATCAGATCCAGTTAAGCTTGCAGTGAACACAAGTCCCTCAAGAACAATGATAATTGGCATACATATTCTTTTAATCAGTGGTGTAATAAATTACTCACAGTATTTATGAAGACATTTTCTTTTGACACAATAGGCCTCAGTTGTGACACAATAGGCCTCAGTTGTGACACAATAGGCCTCAGTGGGATTCGTGTTGCATGTTTTAGGGAGAGTACAGAGTAGGGAGTTAGGGGGTCCAGTGCTAATAATTTATCCCTTTTTACAGCTGTAAATATTTTAGACCTACTTCTTGTCGTTAAATGTCCTTTAACCTTTTCCCCCATACTCTCTAATGGATCACCATTTATCAGCTTGTAATTTGTAACATCTGCTGTCAGTGCACATCATATATTGAAAGAAAAAAAATACTAATTTCTAGAGAAGATCACTAGTTCATAGGTGTTTACTAGGCTAACAACCACAAGGGCCTTTTTAGGCCTAGCCAAGCACCCCAAATCTCTGACAAGTTCTGAAACCCTTGATAAGTGTAACCTTGGGCCTGGGAGATGAACCATTTACAGGTTACCTGTGTCCATTAGAGACATAGGTGCCAAACCAGGGATGAATTTCCATTTCTCATCCATTTCTCCAAGTTGCACTTGAATTGGGTTAGGGAGGAACTCTGCTTCACATGAATGGGGAGCCTGTTCCATAGACGGGTTAGTCTCTGGGATACATACCTATCTTTCCAGCAGGTCCTATTTATATCACAGGCAAGGTTTAAATCTTTAAAATGGGTAATTCTGGTGCTGTTTGATTTGTGGATATGCAGGAAGTCCATCAGAGTGGGGTCTGACAATGCCCTTTATGCCAGGCATAGATCTCCCCTCAAAAGCCTGTAGGAGACAGAATACAGGGATAGGGCCTTGAGGCAGTCTGCATAGGACATGTTACTTATGCCCTGTACTCTTTTAGTGAGGAAACTCTGTGGACGTTCCAGTTGTTGGATAAGCCTGGTTAGGTACATACAAAAGGGGGCAGTGTACTTGATGATAGGTCTGATGAATGCCAAATACAGTGGAACAATGATTTCCTTGGACTTAGATGCCATACCTGTGTTTATAAGTTGTGAAACATAGAATGATTTCCTCACCACTATAGACACATGATGGTCAAAGGCTAGATTACTTTCTATGTGTGTCCCTAAGTCCCTGACTACTGGGTCAACTCTAAGGGGTGTGTTGTCAATATGATGTTTACCAGGGATGGATGACTTCCCAAAGCATACTATTATGCATTTTCTTGCATTTAGTTTTAGTCTATAGCTCTAATACCAGTTGTTTGTCTGTGTCAGGCCCTCCTGGAGAGCATTTGTGTCAGTGTGAGATTCAATGACAGCTCCTGATTTGCAATCATCTGCAAATTTAGTCAACCAGAGACCACTGACATTGGCCTTGACTTCTGAGAAGTAAATGCCAAAAAGGAGCAGTCCAAAGACTGATCCCCAAGGGACTCCACTTGTGACTGGCCTCTTTGTAGAAGTGGACTCCCCAGTTCTAACTTCCTGGGTCCTGTCTGTGAACCAGGTGGCTATCCAACGGGTAACATATGGGTTGGTACCTAACCTCTTGAGTTTGTCAACAACGCCTGAGTCATGTATTGTGTCAAATTCCTTGGCCAGGTCAAGGTAGGCAGTGTGAACCATTTTGCCCTCATCCATTGCTTTGGTGACCTTCTCAAAGAAGTCCACCAGGTTGAGCAGGCATGATCTGCCCTTAAAGAAACCAAACTGAGTTGGGTCCTGTGTCTGTCTCGATGATTATTCTTTCCATGGCTTTACATACAAGACTAGTGAGACTTATGGGTCTGTAGTTTCCAGGGTCTGTAGATGGCCCACCTTCGTGCAGAGGAATGACTGTTGCCTTTCTCTATTCATGAGGCATGAAGCCTGTTTGGAGGCTACAGTTAAATAGTAATTCCAGAGGCTCTGATAGGTCATGTTTCATGCTATTTAGAAGGCATCCTGGGATATTGTCTGGACCCATTGATGCAGTGTTCTTGGTCTTAGAACATTAAGGACCTGTTTTGTAGTGATAGTAGGGGGAGATATATTTGATGATATTTCCTGAGGGAAGGTTGGGGGGAAGAGAGAGGTAAAGTTGGAGCTGAATTTATCAGCCAGGAGGTTTGCTATATCTTCTGGCTCAATATAGGTGGATCTATTTACAATGAGCTCTGCACACAATTATTTTATTTATTTATTTATTTATTTATTTGCAGTTGGTTTACCAGGATAGTCCATTGGGTCAAGAGAACCCGTTTTCAATGGAGTCCTGGGGAGAAAAGCTCCACAAAGCAATACAAGTACGCATGCAAAACAGTGTCATGATAATACAATATTACAGGATATAAAACATATGAGTTGAGTCTTTAGGAAACAGCAAACAATACTCAAAATATTTAAAAAATAAATATAAACTTGAACTTAGGAGTTCAAACAATACTATTCAGAGAGGAGTGATGTTGCTTTACACATTCATAGTGGTTAATTTGAGGAACAGCTTATAAGGTAAAATCAGATAACATGAGTGTGAAAGGAAGATGTGAATATCATATTTTATGTGGGGTGGGAGCAGGATCCTTTGAGGATGCAGACATAGCTAAAGAGTGCTTTGTGGTTGACCTTGGCCTGGGATGCCAAATTTACCTCAAATTTGTCTTTGGTAGACTTTATTTTGCTGAGTTGTTTGTTTAGTTTGATGAGAGCGCTTTCATCCTGCTGGCTGCTGCACGTCCTAATTGTTGCCATTATTTTCTTCCTCCTGTTATACGGTGTATTGGTTTTGTGATTCCATCAAGGTGGCTTGTTTCTGAGTTAGTTCTGTGCTTCTTCCTGATGGGAACAGCTGCCTCTATGCAGCTGCTAGCATGCTTGTACAGGGTTTCTGTGAACAGTTCTGCATAGGCAGTAGTGTTCTCCGGGTTTATGGAAGTTTGAAATTTTACCAGATTATCACTTAATAGCAGGAGGTTAGCCTTAGAGTAGTTCCTGAATATTCCAGGGTTAGCTGGGGGCCCAGGTTTTATTTTTACTTCAAAGGAGACCATTTTGTGTTTTAGCATTACCAGGGAAGACATCACAGTAGGGAGTGTGCAGCATTCACTCATATTAGTGAGGACCAGATCCAGTATGGCTGCACCCTTGGTGAGACCCCTTCTGATATCCCTTCTGCAGGTCTGATAACTGAGTCTTTCTCTGCCTTCAGCAATCCTCTTCTTTTGTCCAACTTTTGAAATTTATAAAGAATGTTTTCTACTTCAGATGTCAATTCAATACCCAACAGAATGCTTGCACTTCTGGATTAGCAGCAGTCAGACATCAGAGGTTTGTACAGACAGTGAATCTTTGTGTGTGTGTGTATTTGTGTGTGTGTGGGGGGCTGTGAATGAAAACAAAGGGTATTTGCAAGACCACATTGCCGTGGCTGTACTTCTTTCACTTTCATCACAAACATCATAGGTTTGCAAAAGACATCTAGTTTTGTCTATAAAGATGGGGGTCTCAGGCTATATGTGAAAGTAATAACAAAACAAAAAAAGACCCAAGCAGCTGCAAGTTCCTCCACTTCAATGCCACGAAATCGAATGTTAGACAAAAAGTCCCACACATTAAGCGCTTTCACCAATATAAAATGGCTTCTTCAGAGTTGAGTGGGAACTGATAACAAATACATATAAAAAGATGAGCTTTATCAAAGTGCAACCAATCAAGTACTAGAAACAATTAAACAATTAAAAATGTATTTTGCCACACCTATGCATTTCCTAAACACAGAATGCCTTGAAACAGATACAACTTAAAAAATATATTAATAAAAATATTGGCTCTTAGCCACAAAATACTGTTTTCTTTATATCCAACTACACTGATGTTTAAATAAAATCAATTCTGTCAAACGCTAAATATTAAAACAATCTAGAATGCTGTTAAAACATCTATATCATAATGTTAACACTTGGGTACACAGTAAATAGTTGCTATTAATGAAAATAAATGCATATGAACATTCATCACAAAGTTAATGCTCTTGTTTTTAATATAGGTAGAATGGCAATATTTTCATTAAGCCCTGGTGGGCACATAGCATTGAATCTAAATTGCTATTTAATTTCTAAGTTTTCTAATTTTAACTTAGAATCACCCCCTCTCTCACATGGAAATACTCTATAACAAAAAATATATATATTTTTTAAATTAATACATTATGTACTAAGTATATAAAGTGCATTATGCTGATTTCTAATTCTAATTGCTCTTGTGTGTTCAGCTATCTTGTCCTTTAATCTCCGTGTAGTCATTCCCACATAATAACTTTAACAACTGATGCACTTAGAGCCAATAATTTTATTAACATTTTTTTTTTAAAGTTGTATCTGCTTCAAGGCATTCTGTGTTCAGGAAATGCATAGGTGTGGCAAAATACATTTTTAATTGTTTAATTGTTTCTAGTACTTGATTGGTTGCACTTTGATAAAGCTCATCTTTTTATATGTATTTGTTATCAGTTCCCACTCAACTCTGAAGAAGCCATTTTTATATTGGTGAAAGCGCTTAATGTGTGGGACTTTTTGTCTAACATTCGGTTTCGTGACATTATAGTGGAGAAACTTGCAGCTGCTTGGGTCTTTTTTGTATTTTGGTTTTGTTACTGTTTTTTTATCCCTTTCAGAACTTTTTTATGTGAAAGTAAAGATCAGTTATATGGCCATTGTTCACTGGAAACTGATATGGCTTGTCCTAGTGCAAAGTTTGTATCTGAGAAAAATAAACTGAAGTACATTACTATGGGCATTATTTCTTTTGCTTTCATCACAGTCAGTCACAGATGTACACAGCAGAGACATGCATTATTTCTTTTACTTTCATCACAGTTGGTCAGAGCTGTACACAGTAGTGACATGCACCCATGGTGTAGAGGAATAATGTTCTGATTACGGCCTAATTGATTCGAATTCCATTAACAGTTCAGGTGCTTTATTATGCAACCAGTGAGGATGGATGTGCCCATCACTGGGGGAAGGATGGATTAGCACATGATCTTGGTGGCGACCAAGATCCACAGAATGTGCATGCAACCTTACTGGGAGGGAGGTGAGGTAGTTATATTGGACTATGCTATTTGTGTTGTGAGGGACAGTTCAGTAAGTGACACTCTCATTGCATGGTCAACCCTCAGAGTACATGAACAAGCATGCCCGAGAGAGCAAGAATTCAAGTGAAAAGTTATGAATGCTATGTGAGTGTCAGCTCCTGGAACTGGTTCTCATCCACAGGGTGGAGAGGACTGATGGATGGCAAGAAGTTTGATGATCAACAAGCAGCAGGAGATAAAATGATCTCTACACAGAAGGTAGATACCTTTCCGTGTGGTGGAGGCACTTGAGCTGTGAGTGAGAAAGCAAAGGGCTGTTATGAGATCATTGTAACATGGTCATTAATGCTGTCTGTTAGGGGGAAGTGCATGTGTCCAAAAGCAACACGTTAAATCATATTACTGCAAGATTCCTTTTTTCACTTTCATCACAACACACAAGAGGTGTGAAAAATGTTGCTTTATTTGCATTTGGAGAGATGCGGGTTGTGGGTGAAACAAAGTGCATTTAGATGACTATACTTAGGTGGTGTAAGTTATGGCATGCTGTAGAGAGAGAGAGTGCATATGCATCTGAGAACAATAAGCTGAAATACCTTACTGTGATGAATATAGTTACACGATTCTTCGCAACTAAAGAAGTCCACTGGGACATTATGTGTACAAAAGCAGGCAAATTAGCATTTGTACTAGACTACCAGTTGTTGTTTAAGTTTTTATAAGTTTGGTACATATTGTTAGGTTTTATATTTTTGTGTATTCTACATTTATAATTTTTGTTATGTTTCTATGTTTTATTTTACTGTATTAATTGTAAAGCTTTTCTCCCTGGGCCTCTACTGAAAATGGATTCCTGATCCAGTGGACTTTCCCGGTCAACAAATTTAGAAAGACAAAGAAGAAGCAACTTAGGTTTTTCATTTCATATGGTTATTTTAATATTAAAAGTTTCAACATCAGTAATGCTAATGTTTTTAAACTCATTTCATAGCAAGCATAAACATTTTTGTTTTTCTCATGAGAAATGTGTAAAGCATACACTCCTGCATATATTTGGCTTTTATAATACAAACATTAAAACCACTATGTTTTCGACCTGAAAGTGATTTTTTTTTTTATTTTTTAAAGCATCATTAAAAAAGAAAAACATTACCACTTGGTAGTCAAAAAAATCACCATGCAGTTTTTTTTTTATTCCATATGCCCACAAAAATACACCTAACCACAGCTTAACACTAAAATTCTAAAATATGTGTCCAAAAATATTGCTAAAATACGTTACTTGTTTCATAGCATGACCGTGTAGTAAGAGGTTCCACTAATAAGGCTATTAGTTCTGCCAGGCTGACATGACGCATTATACTGAAGTATTATCTGAAAGATACTGTTGTCTAGGGTGGCTGTGGTGGTGCAGTCGTTAGCATTGTCACCTCACAGTAAGCAGTTCTCCAGTTCAATTCTCAGCTGGGGTGCCTTCTGTGTGGAGTCTATGTTTTCCTCGCAGTTGCATGGGTTTCCTTCGGGTTGGGTGCTTTGGTTTCCTCCCACTTTCCAAAGACATGCAATAGGTGAATTGGACACTCTAAATGGGTCGTAAGTGTGAGTGGTATGAATGAACTACCACATCAGGGCTAGCCACCTGGCAGTGTAAACCTTGGCTCAAGATGATTGTCACTGTTAAAATGACACCCTGATGCCATGTGGATAAAGCGGTTGAGGATGGATGGACTGTTGTCTGGACTGCCACTTGATTTTCTATCAGTGTTATTGTTATTGTTATATTGAGCACAGCCGGCTTTATACTCAGGTGAACTAGGCACCCATCAACAGTGGGGAATTGTTTATATTACAACATACCTTCATACTTTGTGCAGGTGTGGGAAAAGTCAACTTAATATCCCAATGGTGTAGTATGGTAAATGCGTTTTGCACATTTCTAAATTGTTATTGTAATTCTGTACTTTTTTCTCAAGATTTAAAAGATTGAGATTAAAGTATGAAAAACTGAAACGCTAATGTCTTTCATTACAAACTCAGTATTTATGAAATATGGCCATGCACATTCAGCAAGGGGGCTGGCACCCTGTGCACTGCTACTATACACACTTGAAAGTGCTTTAAAGTCCTTCTGGGGGGTGTGGGGGTAAGCCCTCTGATGGATGTTGCTCTGTTTTTCACACCTCGTTTGCTTAAAAACAACAACTGAAAAATAGTATAAAGACAGTAAACATCACAACAGGGGTGTCTGTGCCAGACACAAGAATAGAGTGGTACACTTCTGTCCTCCAAGCCCACAATGCCATTGATGCATACCCAGACTATTCCATACGGAGATTGCGTGGCGTATGGTCCAGACGGAAACATTACGCAAACTTTCCACACTGGAAAGGCTTCCTATGGCAATGCTCCCTGAATAAGTTACCTACTATAACTTCCCTTGTTTGCCAGAGTTTAGAACTGCAGTCCTGTTTCAGAAATGACTGTCAATGGCTGGAAGACATGGCCCACAATTTCTTACACTGTAAGGGAGTAAATGGGTTTTGGTCAGGTGTTCACAGTTTTTTCCCTCCACACATTTATTTCCTGTTACTTTAGAAAAATGTTTATATGGTAATTCTGATTGTTTTTGGACCCCTTCTGTAGGATGAGATAATTGTGTTTTAATTTCAGCACTCAGATTGTTATGGGCAGCATGATGCTGTGAGGTAAGGACATGTAAGACTTTTCCTGTTCGCTGCATATTACAACAACTTAAGTTATGGTTGTGGCGAATGGGATGCGGTGATTAAATTGTTGATCTCATTTATTCACTTTGTGTTCACGGATGCTTTTTTTCTTACTTCAATTAGGTTTCTGTTTATGGTGTATCTTTGTTCAATGTTTTTTACATGCCCTTTTGATTACTGCCTTGTTCTTTTTTGGTGTTGTTTTGTTGTTCAATAAAGCGGATTACTCTGCATCCTAGTGTGCCCTAATATGTCCTAATACAACTGATCACCCTAGAGAGTATCTCATGAAAAGCTATATTTCCAGACATCTTTACTTTATTTAAACATCAAACAAATAAAGAGGAGAAATGCCCTCTTGTTCAAAGTCGTGCACCATGTGTGAGGGATGCAGTGCCTCTCAACTATCTGGTATTTGACAGAAAATACAACATTTTGCATTTAAATAGCTGAGTGCAGTGAAGTTCCATGGGGCTCCTTTAAATTACAATTGTTTGATGGTTCAGCTCAGCCATCTGTCATATAAATGGTCCATAGCTATTGCTGACATCACTACTGTCACCACAATTGCATTAGTGGTAGGTTGCCAAGGTAACAAGCGGGCAATATGGTTAGCCTGTCGAGAAAAAGGTCAACCATTTGTAAAAAAAACATCAAAAGGAAAGTGTCATGAAAAGAAAACACAAAAATAAAAGGGGCAGTAATGGAGACCACATGTTTCAGCTAGTGTACTTGTGTACTGCTTAGAATGTTATGTCAGTAATATAGTTTTATAGCTGCACTCTGCTACCCAAACTTTCTAAACCTAGTCAAGGTAATATACAGGGCTTTATAGTTAATTGAAAGATGATGCTAACATTTTTGTATCACTATTAAAAAAAGCACCACCTAATTGTGCAGAAGCAGCCCACCCCACTAAAATAAAATGCTAAAGACAAATTCAAGGTTATGCTGCTTAATGCAAGGACTCAAAATCGGAAACTGCACTCACTGGAAGCACTCCTTACCTTGGAAGATGCCAATGTCTGTGCAGTCACAGAGACATGGTTCAAAGCCACAGAGAGCACCCCAGCCATGCAAAGCTACAATACCTTCCACACGTTCAGATCTCAAAACAAGCATGAAAGAACCAGAGGCAGAGGCGCAGCCATCTTCATTAAAGACAAATACACCTCAAGACTGGTTAGACAGTACGACTCCCTAGAGCTACTCCAAGTCCAACCAACTGTAGGTGAAACCCCCTTCCATATTATTGTTAGCTATAGGTCCCCCACCATGAACCATGAGAGCCACTCTGCCTACCTGGACCTACTTGAGTCACTCACTATACAGCCAAACACCTTGGTCATGGGCGATTTCAACTATCCTTCCATTGACTGAGAGTCATATAAGAGCACAAACATGCTCACCCTAAGGTTCCTGCACTTTGTTAATACAAATGCTCTGGAACAAATAGGTTGCACCTCCACAAGGGGTTAGAATGTCTTTGACTTAGTACTCACCAACATAGGGGGTCTCTGCACTACACCCTGTGTGTTTCTCTCTCTGGGTAAGGTCTGATCATAAATCAGTCTCGTTTGAAGTAACAATCATACCTGACCCCCCACCAAGAGCAAAAAGGATGAAAACATTTTCCAACGCAAACTATAGCTTCCTAAACAATGGCATAAATAGTTTCAGCTCCCCTACTACCACTATCAACAATGACTCCTGTACAGGGGTGTGCACAAATTCCCTGTATAAACACTTACACAACTGTGTAGACTTGGCTGTACCTGAACAGATCAAACCAAGGTCCTCACAAAAAAAAACAAGCCACCCTGATGGACATCAGGCATAAATAAGTTATACAACAAGAGAAGTAAACTAATGACTAAGAACAAGAGGGAACTGACTCAGGACACCCTTCACAGATTGAACAAGCAAATCACATATTTTCTAAAGTCCTCTAAAGCCAATTATAAAGCTAAAGTTGCATCCCTAGCTAAGGATAATCACAAGGCATTCTTTAGCTATGACAAAAATCTAAAAGGGAAGGCCAAGCTTTGTGCCAAACTAGTAGTGAACTGAAAGAATATATCACAACTAGGAACACAGTCCACATTTGTTTATTATGAAGCGCTTTTCATTCGATTATTAACCAAAACTTTTCACAAATTGTCTGTTTAAAAGATTTCATATTCAAACGTGATACTGTTTACCCAATAAAAATATCCTTCTCTTTCCAACCATACAAGGTTTTGATGTTAACCCTTTTTGTTCCATATGAAATAATTAAACAATTGTTACACACTAATTTATATATTTTTTAAAAACATTTTCATAAAAATACTTTGATGTAAAATTGTAGTCTAACTGCTTATCTTGCTAAACTCTTCAGACATAGGTGACCTTCAAACTCTTGACCCAACCCAACTTGGTCTTGTTAAGGGTAGATCATGCTTATTAAACCTGGTGGACTTCTTCAAAAATGTCACCAAAGCCCTGGATGTAGGCAAAGCAGTACATACAGCCTATCTTGACTTAGCCAAGGCGTTTGATACAACCCCCACTCAGAGATCATTGAGAAACTCACCCAGATGGGAATTAACCCATCAGAGATCATTGAGAAACTCACCCAGATGGGAATTAACCCATCAGAGATCATTGAGAAACTCACCCAGATGGGAATTAACCCATCAGAGATCATTGAGAAACTCACCCAGATGGGAATTACCCCATATGTCACTAGAGTAGACAACTTCCTCACAGACAGAATGCATACAGTCAAAGTTGGGGTTCCACCTCTATCAGCAGACCAGTTATCAGTGGTGTACCACAAGGATCTGAGCTGGGCCCCCTACTGTTTGGAATCTATTTCTCAGAAGTCCAGGTGAAAATAGATAGCTTGTGGTTTACCAAGTTCACCAATGACTACAAACTGGATGCAGATATTCAGTCCCCCAATGATATTGACATACAACAAAAAGGACTTACACAGGAAAATGACTGGTGCCAAAGACATTCATACAGATTATAATGTTATAAGCATGATACATTCATACAGATTATAATAAGCATGATACATTCATACAGATTATAATGTTATAAGCATGATACATTCATACAGATTATAATGCTATAAGCATGATACATTCTTACAGATTATAATGTTATAAGCATGATACATTCATACAGATTATAATGTTATAAGCATGATTCATTCATACAGATTATAATGTTATAAGCATGATACATTCATACAGATTATAATGTTATAAGCATGATACATTCTTACAGATTATAATGTTATAAGCATGATACATTCATACAGATTATAATGTTATAAGCATGATACATTCATACAGATTATAATGTTATAAGCATGATACATTCATACAGATTATAATGTTATAAACATGATACATTCATACAGATTATAATAAGCATGATACATTCATACAGATTATATAGGTCAATAGGAGAGTGGATCCAGAAAACTTACTGCTCAAAAAGTGGGAGAGACAGTTGATGGAATGAGGATTAGGTAGGGTCCTGACATGAGCATAATCAGGTTTTCTGGAGAAGGTTTTTAGCTCTTTTTTGAAGCTGTTAGTCTGTGTAATGCTATGTAAATTGGCAGGGAGGTTGTTCCAGAATTTTGTTATGGAGGATTTATATAAAAGATTGCCAATGTTCATTTTTGACCTATAAGTTTGGAGAAGGAATTTGTTGGTACTGCGTAAGGGATGGGAAGGGGTATAGTAAGTGACTGGACTGGAGAGAGAGGGGAAAGCAGTGGGTTTATTTAGAAGGAAGTGAGTTATATTGAGTCAAGATAATTTGAGATGATAGGAAAGTTCAGTCCAGTGTAGCTTATTTGAGAGCAAGGCAATGGTGGGTGAAAATAGGTTAGTTAGCTGCAAATTTTGCAATTTTATTGTAAGCTTGTTCCAGTTTGGAAAGCAGGCAGGATTGAAGGTTAGTAAGAATTGGGTCTCCTGACAGGAGGCTAGGAAGTAGATAGGCTTGGGCCAGGGAGAGTCTGGAATTGGAGGATGAAAAAATTTTGTTGTGATATAGAAGTCCAAGTTTTTCATTAGTTTTCTTAATCGATTGCTGGATGTGTAAGTCAAATTTTAGTTGGTCATCAATTGCCATTCCTAGTACTTTTGTGTGAGTTTCAGTGTTAATGATGGTTTTATTTAGAGAAGAGATGGAGAAGGAGAGCTTGAGGTGATCACTGGTCACTGGTCTTGGGAGAAAAAGAAGGAATTTTGCTTACTTTGGCCTAGCATCACCTCTGGCTTCACAGACCTCATCCATCCATCCATCACTCCATCCATCCATCCATCCCTCTATCCATCCATCCCTCCATCCCTCCATCCCTCCATCCCTCCATCCATCCATCCATCCATCCCTCCCTCTCTCCATCTGTTCATCCATCCATCCATCCATCCATCCATCCATCCATCCATCCATCCATCCATCCATCCATCACCAGCCCCTTTCTCCCATTTTTGGACATGGGGTCAGAATGTTTGTATTCTTATATGTATATTTTGCTTCCATGTCTGTGTGTGGGTTACAGTGTATTTAAGACAATTTGACTACAATTTATTTTTATTTTATTTTATTTTATTTGTTTTCCTTACTAGAGCACTGATCTCCATGGACCATTTTCAGACTCATACCTGGAGCAGTGCCTGATTCAGTGACTTGCTTACAGTCACACATTTAAGGAATGGAGGCTGAGGGTCACAAACCTTGCACCACTGGACCACAGGAAACAACTCAATGACATCTCTTTAACCCTTTAAGCCAAATGCCAGATTTCAAACAATAGCAAATACCAGCACTGGGTATAATAGATGGCTATCTTTGGTGGTCTAGCAGAAGCAGTCAGACCCATCAGTACTACCTTTGGTGTGTACAAATGCAAGAAAATCACTCAACTGGAAAAGCTCAAAAGATTTCTAACCAAGAAAAGTAAAGGTCTTAAATCCTTCAAATATCAACAAAACAGAACAACTAAAATGACAAACTCAGAAAACAGTAAATAACGTTAGCCACCAATATTCATGCTCCAGAAGCAACCACTCAGAAAACAAAACAAAGTAATTTATTCCACTTTCCACGTATAAGCACTTTTGTTTTATCCACAGTAAAACTTCATCATATACAATAATACCCACATAGTTCACATTTAAATAGACATAGTAAGATGTCATATGACTCCATCTAAAAACATCATGTGATCCCATTCATAAAAAAGATCATGTCACCTAACACCAGAATCCTACCGTGTAACCCATTATAGTGTACCTAACACCAGAATCCTACCGTGTAACCCATTATAGTGCACCTAACACCAGAATCCTACCATGTAACCCATTATAGTGTACCTAACATCAGAATCCTACCGTGTAACCCATTATAGTGTACCTAACACCAGAATCCTACCGTGTAACCCATTATAGTGTACCTAACACCGGAATCCTACCGTGTAACCCATTATAGTGTACCTAACACCAGAATCCTACCGTGTAACCCATTATAGTGTACCTAACACCAGAATCCTACCGTGTAACCCATTATAGTGTACCTAACACCAGAATCCTACCGTGTAACCCATTATAGTATACCTAACACCAGAATCCTACCGTGTAACACATTATAGTGTACTCAACACCAGAATCCTACCATGTAACCCATTATAGTGTACCCAACACCAGAATCCTACCGTGTAACCCATTATAGTGTACCTAACACCGGAATCCTACCGTGTAACCCATTATAGTATACCTAACACCAGAATCCTACCGTGTAACCCATTATAGTGTACCTAACACCAGAATCCTACCGTGTAACCCATTATAGTGTACCTAACACCAGAATCCTACCGTGTAACCCATTATAGTATACCTAACACCAGAATCCTACCGTGTAACACATTATAGTGTACTCAACACCAGAATCCTACCATGTAACCCATTATAGTGTACCCAACACCAGAATCCTACCGTGTAACCCATTATAGTGTACCTAACACCAGAATCCTACCGTGTAACCCATTATAGTATACCTAATACCAGAATCCTACCGTGTAACACATTATAGTGTACTCAACACCAGAATCCTACCATGTAACCCATTATAGTGTACCCAACACCAGAATCCTACCGTGTAACCCATTATAGTGTACCTAACACCAGAATCCTACCGTGTAACCCGTTATAGTGTAAAAAAGATCATGTCACCTAACACCAGAATCCTACCGTGTAACCCATTATAGTGTACCTAACACCAGAATCCTACCGTGTAACCCATTATAGTATACCTAACACCAGAATCCTACCGTGTAACACATTATAGTGTACTCAACACCAGAATCCTACCGTGTAACCCATTATAGTGTACCCAACACCAGAATCCTACCGTGTAACCCATTATAGTGTACCTAACACCGGAATCCTACCGTGTAACCCATTATAGTATACCTAACACCAGAATCCTACCGTGTAACCCATTATAGTGTACCTAACACCAGAATCCTACCGTGTAACCCATTATAGTGTACCTAACACCAGAATCCTACCGTAACCCATTATAGTATACCTAACACCAGAATCCTACCGTGTAACACATTATAGTGTACTCAACACCAGAATCCTACCATGTAACCCATTATAGTGTACCCAACACCAGAATCCTACCGTGTAACCCATTATAGTGTACCTAACACCAGAATCCTACCGTGTAACCCATTATAGTATACCTAATACCAGAATCCTACCGTGTAACACATTATAGTGTACTCAACACCAGAATCCTACCATGTAACCCATTATAGTGTACCCAACACCAGAATCCTACCGTGTAACCCATTATAGTGTACCTAACACCAGAATCCTACCGTGTAACCCGTTATAGTGTAAAAAAGATCATGTCACCTAACACCAGAATCCTACCGTGTAACCCATTATAGTGTACCTAACACCAGAATCCTACCGTGTAACCCATTATAGTGTGCCTAACACCAGAATCCTACCGTGTAACCCATTATAGTGTAAAAAAGACCATGTCACCTAACACCAGAATCCTACCGTGTAACCCATTATAGTGTACCTAACACCAGAATCCTACCGTGTAACCCATTATAGTGTACCTAACACCGGAATCCTACCGTGTAACCCATTATAGTGTACCTAACACCAGAATCCTACCGTGTAACCCATTATAGTGTACCTAACACCAGAATCCTACCGTGTAACCCATTATAGTGTAAAAAAGATCATGTCACCCAACACCAGAATCATACCGTGTAACCCATTATAGTGTACCTAACCCCAGAATCCTACCGTGTAACCCATTATAGTGTACCTAACACCAGAATTCTACCGTATAACCCATTATAGTGTTTGAAATACAGAAACACCATACCCTGCAAATACTTCCTAACCTTAAAATAAAATCTTTAATTTATATTGCTAAACATTAAGTATTATTTATGTTATTAATCCTTGAGAAGTCTAAAAACTAAAACAGTGCTTCCTAATGAAGATGGGTACATGCACTAATAAATCATAAACCCACCCTAAAAAACTCTCCTATGATTTATTCTATCTAACCAGGGATTTTAGCTTTAAAAGAGGGGCGATAGTTACTTTATCATTCAGACCTGGCCATTTATTCGAGTTGTTTCAACTGCCAAAAGAACTCCTGCTTTTCCAGGAGTGTCGACCAAGGGCCACTTTGTGGGTTCTTTTCCACCTTATCTAGAACTATAAACTTAAACCAATGGTTTGATATATATATATATATATATATATATATATATGTATATATATGTAGAATTGCTATGGCTAATGTTTGTGTGCTTTTTTACAGTACATTTAAGAGTAACAAGTTGCCATCATTTCTTTTACTTTCCATTACAAATAGCGTTGTGCATAACAGGCTATTTTTGGTAGCAGGAAGAGCATGTATATAAAAGTGGCAGATCGCTGACACAGTGGTGAAAATAACATTGTCACCTAACAAACACAAAGTTATGCTATGAATTCTTAGCTGTGAATTATTCTGTGTGGGGTTTGCATGCCCTTCCTGTGTGTGGTTTTACCCATGAGTCTTCATTTCTTTCAGCACTTCAAGGACATTATGTAAGAGAACTGTTAATCCTCCGATTTGTCTGTAGATAAATGCGTGCACACGTTACTGTGTGTATGTCTGTGTGTCTCTATGCATATTGTGATAGATCAGGAATATCAGGAGTATTGTTTGTGTGGGTATGTGTGTATTTTATTTTATTTTACATTTGTTTACTAGAAAATTCCAACGGGGCCACAAGTCCTTTTTCAGCAGAGGCCCAGAGAGAAAAGCTCCACATAAGACATACAAGTTCAACATATAATAACATTCTGAGTACACACTGACAATATAGAAGTACAAGGAAAATGCACTTTATATCACAGGAAATGCAAACAAAAACAGTATAATAATCTAATTTACAGAGTTAAAGTAAACGAGAGCTAGGCCACTCTAAGACTTGAAATCAATGGATGATGTTTACAAGACTTAACAGGAGAGGAAGAAATTTTCCTTACAGATACTGTATTGATAGATACTACTGTATTGATAGATTAGTACTAGGCTATATTTGCTTGCCTGCCATTTTAAGCCATGCCACTACCCTGAGTGATCAAATCCTGCCTTAACCCTGCACCTGCCAGGTAAACACCAAACTAACCATTCCACCACCCCCTAATTCCTTATCAGTAGAGTTTGATTACAATTTTATGTTTCTGCAAGATGGAAAATTCAGCTTAAGAAAAAGGAAAGTATCGTTATAGATGTAGTTGACAGCAATTATGTATGTGTGCCTATCCATATTGTGATAGATCTGGATTGTCAGGGATATTTTCAGTGTGAGTGTGTGTGTCTGTGTGTGTGTGTGTGTAATTATGTAAGTTAGTCTCAACCAACATAAATGCCTAACTTCACCTAGTCAGAAAAAAGAATTAAAAACATTGGGACACAAAATGTTAAATGTTGTTAATATCAGATACAAAAATATAGTCTGCCCTAACAATTCCAAAATGTCCAGAAAAAAAAGCACAGTGTGCATATGAACACACAGACACACACACACACACACACACACACACACACACACACACACACACACACACACACACAGACACACACACACACGCACACATACACATGCATGCATGCATACACACAAACACACGCACGCAGGCACACACAAACACACACATACACATGCACGCATGTATGCACACACACACGCAGGCACACACACGTGCACACACACACATGCTCACACATGCACACACATACACATGCATGCATGCATACACACACGCTCGCAGGCACACACAAACACACACATACATATGCACGCATGTATGCACACACACACGCAAACACACAAATACAAAAATACACACACACAGGTGCACACACACATACACACACATGCTCACACATGCACACACATACACATGCATGCATGCACACACATGCGCGAGCGCACACACACACACACACACACACATGCTCACACATGCACACACATGCACACATACACATGCATGCATGCATACACACACACACACACACACACACACACACACACACACACATGCATGCATACATACACACAGACACAGACACACACACACACACACACACACACACACACACACACACACATGTACACATGCATACACACATACACATGCATGCAGGCACACACACACACACACACACACACACACACACACACACACACACACACACACACACATATACACATGCACATATGGAGGTACACACACACACACACATACATATATACACATGCACGCATGCAGGCACACACACACACACACACACACACACACACACACACACACACACACACACACACACACACACACATACACACATACACATGCACATATGGAGTTACACACACACACACACACACACACACACACACACACACACATACATATATACACATGCACACATGCAGGCACATACACCCACACACATGGATGCAGGCACACACTAACACACACACACACGTGCACAAACACACACTCTCACACACACACACACACACACACACACACACACACACACACACACACACACACACACACACACATTACTAAATAAGTATGTGGTTTTCACATATCTCCTACCTGATTCATAGAAATGCTGAGGTCTCTTTCAGAAAGAGGTGTGTGCAGTGGGATTTTCTTAACCGGGTGAGCAGTGCCAGGCTTGTTTGGGATTGTTTATAGATGAAGTGGCTTTGGCTGCAAGAGCGCTCACCTATCTGTTTGGAATAAATCTTGGATTTTAACTGCTGTGTTCTGGTGCCTCCTTTTGCTTTTTGCTGTGTTTATAGAATTTGTTGATTATGGAAGTGTTTTTTATTTTTCCGTAGTGTATTGACCAGATTTCTTAAATGCTATAACTTTGTTACATTTTGTTTCCATATTTTCTCTGCTGTGTCTCTGTCTGCCATAGTTACCCATCAGGCTGCAGTAGGTTTTACTTTTTCCCAGTGAATAAAGCCTAGAAAATGTAAAACTGATAATAATGTATGGTTGAGGTAAATATTTCGGTGGAGTCCAGTTGCATTAATATAGGGGTTTATTAATGACTTTCAAGTTAAATAATGTTTTTGAGCATACCAATCTATGCAACATTTTTAGGAGTCTTTTGTTTCAGTATTAACACATGTTGGGTTATAGTCAGTGTTGTGCTAGTTACTTATAAAATAATAAGTTACTATAACTAGTTACTTTTCAGTGAAAGCAATATATTACTGTTAATTATTACTTTTCTAAAAAAGCAATATATTACTAATTACTAACTAAAGTAACATGTTACTGTTGAGTTACTTTAACGTAAGTATACTTTATCAGTTGTCATATTACATGTCACAGTACAATCCACCAACATCACTCAATAAACACAAGCTCAGCAAAAGTAAAAGTCATCCAAATAATTCCACATTAAACATATCTGTAACTAATGAAGAGGTTGCTATTGGCAAACCACTTTACATTTCATGTTTCATCTACAAGTTCAAAGGTTGGATGGTGCAGTGGTGCAACGTTTAATGTTGTCACCCAGTGGTGCAACGTTTAATGTTGTCGCCTCACAGCAAGAGGTTCTCCAGTTTGAATCTCAGCTGGGGTGCTTCCTGGTGTGGAGTCTGCATGTCCTCTGTGCATTTGTGTGGGTTTCCTCCGGGTGCTCCGGTTTCCTCACACATTACAAAGATGTGTCTGGAGCTTTTCTCCCCGGGCCTCTGCTGAAAAATGGTTCTGTTCCAAGTTGGACTTTTCTGGTAAACAAATGTTAAATAAATAAATAAATGTAAATTCAGTACCTCTTTCTCTTGAAGAACTACAGTAATTGCCTATTTTACATTTTAAAAAAGTGTAAGCTGGTAATACTGCAATAGGGAATGACTGACAAACTGCCGACAAGTTCATAGTTACTAGGGCATCTCACATAAAGGAGGACACACTGAGAAGTGTAGGAGAACCCCTATCCCCTTAAAATGTACCAAATAATTAGCAATCAAAAGGGCATTGCAATGTCAGCATTCCATGTCATGGAAGTATCAAGTAGAGAAAACTATAAAGCAATTAATACAAAAAGTGTCACTGTTAGAAGAGTATAGAAGAGGGAACAGAGCAGCAAAAGTACTCAGAAAGACAGACATAATAAAAGCAGCACACTGTACTAGAACAGATCAGGATCTACCTTTCACTATTGCAAATAACAAATTAAAAAGCTCAGCACAGGTGGAAAAACTTAGAAGATGTGCAGATAAATATAAAGGAAAAGTACAAAATAAGCAATTTATTGATGACCCAAAAGGTTCTATAGATAATTGGTAAACAAGGTAAAAGGAATTGAAAAAAGAAGAAATATATACATTTTGGAGACACATCCATGAAGATCCTGTGGAACATAACAAAGATACTGAATGAACAGAAAAAATTAAAGAAAGAATAAGAAGTTCAAATGTATAGGATATGAAATGGGATGAAGTAACGGCCAGAGAGATTGAAACAAAGTTAAGAAAAGCCTCTAATTGGAAACCCCAGGCTCAGATGCAGTACCTAACGTCTGGCTAAAAGTGTTAACATCTTTGCATGAAGATGTAGCCATGAGTAAGAACTATTTATATATACACCCCAAACAGACATCAACCTAGCTAACAACAGGAAAAACAATGCTCCTACTTAAGAGTGAACATGTAAGCTACCCTGAAAATTATAGACCAATAACTTGCTTTCCGATGACATTTAAACTCTACACTGGAATTGATGCCAACAGAGTTTATAGTCATTTAGAAGAAAACTCAATCATGGCAATAAAAAAAGGGTAATAAAAGAAAGCCATATGAAACAAAGGATCATTTGTTGCTAAATAAAGTCATAATGTAAAAAGGGGAAGAATCTAAGTATTGCATGGATGGATTGCAAAAAAGCATTTGACAGTATCCCACATTCATAGATAAAAGAGTGCTTAAAAATGTATAAGATACACCCTGCACTGATCAGTTATATTACAGTGAACATGAAACAGTGGCAGACCACTGAGTGGGGCACAGCTACAGTTATCCCACTCCACAAGGGGGGATCTACCCTGGATCCCAGAAACTACCACCCCATCAGTCTGATGAGTCTAATCTGCAAGGCCATGGAATGTATTTTCATGGAACTTATAAACAAAGACATTAGCAACCTTCAAACACTGGACCCCACCCAGTTTGGGTTTGTGAAGGGCCAATCCTGTCTCCTGAACCTGATTGACTTCTTCGAATCAGTCTCCAGAGCCATGGATGAAGGTAAGGTGGTCCACACAGCCTATCTGGACCTCACCAAGGCCTTTGGCACCATCTCCCACTCTGGAATCATAGATAAACTTACTAAGCTGGGCATTAATCCCTACGTCGCTCGATGGGTCGCCAACTGGCTTACTGATAGAACCCACACTGTAAAAGTAGCCGACTCCAAATCCAGCTCCAGACAAGTGAAAAGTGGAGTACCTCAGGGTTCAGTCCTGGGACTGCTCTTGTTTGGCATCTACTTCTCTGAGGTACAGGCCAACACTAAGGGACTCTGGCTAACAAAGTTCACAGATGACTGCAAACTGGGAGCCATTATTGAATCCCCAAATGATGTGGATACTCTACAAAAGGGCCTTACAGAAACAGATGCTTGGTGCCAGAGCCATGGGCTCAAGCTCAATGCCAAGAAATGTATAGTTATCCCCTTTGGGAAAAAACATGTACCCATGAATTACCACATAGGTGGCAGTACACTAAACACTGAAAGTGTGATAAGAGACTTAGGGACACAGGTGGACAGTGGTCTTACCTTCGATAACCATATCGCCACAACAGTCAGGAAATCCTTCTATGTGGCACACCTCATCACTAAGGGATTTTCATCCAGAAAAAAGGAGATCATTGTCCCACTGTACTCATCCCTCATTAGACCCATTATAGAATATAACACCCCATTTGGTATGTACCACTCAAGAAATCTGCAACAACTGGAAAGGCCGCAGAAATACCTCACTAAACGAATCACAGGACGAAAGCAGATGCCCTACTCTGACCACCTTAAAAAACTCCAGCTATACTCTGTCGCATATCATCTACTCAGAGGCGATCTCTGCTTAACATACAAGGCCATGTCAAACCCAGAGCTGTTGGACATGCTACACTTAAAGAAATACCAATTCCTCAGAGCCACACACTCCAGGGATCTAAACCTTATCATCACAATAAACAAAACATGCTGGAGGTATAGGTTCCTGACCCAGAGACTCCCCAGACTCTGGAATAGACTGCCCATACATGTCAAGCAGAGCACCTCTTTGGCCCACTTCAAAAGGAACTTTGACGATTGGATGGGAGAAAGGAAATTTGCCCCGGGAATCACATCAGCCACCCTGCTAAGACAGGGTTCCAGGGAAGCAATTAGTGTGGGAAGAAATAGCCAGGGAATTGTTATGGCTAGGCTTGTATAGGCCTTAGGGCCAATAGCCTAGTACTAACCTATGAACCTATGAACCTATGAACCTATGAACCTATGAGCCTATTATTCCAGGAATAAAAATCCAAAGGAGGACATTCCAGGGTCACTCGTTGTCATTGCTGCTATTCTGTCTTGCCCTTCACCCATTAAGCTGTCGAATTAACAGATTAGGCCTTGGCTATAATTTGGCTCCTTGAAAACAAAAAAGTATAAACACTTCTCATCTTCTTTTTGTAGATGATTTAAAACTGTATAGTTCCTCAGATGAGGAACTGACGCACAACTGCAAGTGGTCAAAACTTTTTAAGAATGTCATTTCCTCTTGATAAATGTGCAAAAGCAACCTTTAAAGCAAGAAAGCTGCAGCACCAAGAAAACATCAGTTTGGGACAAGAATGTGATATAAAAGAACTTGAGGAAGAGGGAGTGTATAAATATTTGGACATTGATGAAGAATTGACAATAAAACATGAACAAATGCAAAAAAACTGAGTAAGGAATATTTTAGAAGGCTTAAATTAATACTAAAAACAACATTGACATCTAGGAACAAATTTCAAGCTATAAATCAATTTGCTCTTCCTGTCTTAACTTACATATTTGGAGTGACTGACTGGCAGCAAAATGTGTTGGACAGGGTAGACAGGAAAACAAGAAGGATGCTTCATGTTCATCAAATGATTTATAAAAATCAGTGCATACCAACGTTGTCGCCTCACAGTAAGATACTGTCCGGTTCGATTCACAGCTAGAGCATCTTCTGTGTGGAGACATGCGTGAAGGGGCGTACCTTTGTTGAAGGTTGTGCATCAGGGCTGGTAACCCAGCATGTAAAAATCAACTACCAGTCATTAGCAGACCGGAGTTCCGCTGTGGCGACCCCTAACCGGGAAAAGCCGAAAGACACAAACAAACCAAGATTATATATTTCATGTCTTGATATATATTTCATGTCTTGAAATTGATTACATGTTTAGATCTGTAATTGTGGGACTGCACACATATCTGTTGACTTTATAAGATCCTAATGTAGTGAAAGTTCTCAAACTTGAAGAGAATAAGTCTAAGATGACTTCCCTGCTTAGTTTAGCAGAAGCATACCGGCGTCAAGTGGAAATGGAAATCAAACCAGAAGTAGATAAAAATCAGGCAGCAGCTAAATGTGCCAAAAAAACAAAAGGAAGCATATAAAGTGAAGGATCAGATGAGATGGCAAGAAATGTGTCAAATGCATAAATGTAACTGCAAGTATAGAAAACTCTTGGAAGAACCTCATGTTGATAAGGCTCGAATGCAGGAATGGTTGAGGAGAGATGTATTTAAAACAAAAGATGAAAGGTTAATATTGTCAGCCCAAGATAGTGGACTACATACACATTGGTTTACAAAGTCCATTGAACATGTGGGAGAAACAGACAAATGTAGATTTTGTAAAACAGAGCTGGAAACAGTCGCACATCTTGTAGCTGGTTGTGATATACTAATGCCAGAAGGATTGTATACTGAAAGGCATAATAATGTGGCAAGACTGTATCACTGGGGATTGTGCAAACATTATAGTATTGAAGTGTCTGAAAAACATTGGAAACATGAGCCACAAAGCATCATAGGAAATTATGAGGTTTATATCACATGGGATCACCCATTACCAACAGTTCAAAAGATAGATGCTAGAAAAATGGTTATAGTGGTTCTTGAAAAGAAGACAAAAGTGGCATTGATCATTGAAATTGCTACACCCAGTGACTACAGTGTCTTCCGTACAGAGAGATATAAAGTCATAAAATACCAGGATTTGCAGGCAGAAGCAAGGACAATGTGGAAGAAGGATACACAGACAGTTCTAATAGTAGTAGGAGCAATGGGTCTTATAAAATGAATTTACAAGTGTACTTAAATATGCTACTGATGCATGTAACTCCTTAAGAACTGCAGGAGTCATTACTGGGCACATTTTGGGTGCTGTGAAGAAAACATCTGGCTAACATCAAAGACTGAAACAATACTGATTTAATGAACTTTAATCATACTTTGACTTAGGAATGGGGTCCATTCCTGTCATGGTATTAGAAGTCCAAAAGACGGAGAAATTAAAAAATAATTCAATAGGAATGAGAACTGTACTAATTGGTCCTCTAAGAGAGCAGCTGCTGTATGGAACAGACTACCACATTGCATTAAAACAAGTAGTAGTTTTGATATTTTTAAGAACAGCATGGACACTTATTATAGGAACAAGTATTTTGGTATATTGGCAAGGTAGAAGGGCATTAATGTCCATGCCTGAAATATTTGTATGCGTGTCTGTATGTATGTATACATGCATATAGTATGTATGCATATATGTATGTATGTATGTAGTATGCATGTTTGCTCGCTTGCGACAAATTTGCTCACAATCTGTTGCTCTAAATGGTAAGTGCCCTAAATCCTACCAACCAGATCCTGCCTAAATACTTATCCCTCCACCACCCATCCCTCCTGTACAATATAGCCCTACCAGAGCCCTGTTATCCTAAAACTCGCAGCTGGTTCTTAATGCTCAGCACAGCACTCTACTACGACTTCATAACATTAAGGTCCCTGATCACTCCCTACCTACCCCTAAACTCCCATCCCACTCCCTCTCCCTAAACCTAAATTCCCCCCTCTTGATCACTACCTGAAACCCTAACCTGCAGTCCCAAAGTCTCTCATTTTCTCCCCATGGGTGTCGTGAACTCGACTACAATGTTGTGGTGAGGTGCATCTGCTACACTCTCTCCATACAGATGCCGCATCTCAGCAAAACATGTACTCAGGTTCAAGTGTCAGCAGCAGCCCATGTGACCCAGACAATGCCAGCATCCCTGGCTTCAAGAGTGCCTGGGACTTGAGACCTTGTAGAAGATCTGACATCTTTATATTAAAACATGCACAAACAGACAAAGAGACACAGACATGCACAAATGCACTCATCACACAAACACACACACACACACACACACACACACACACACACACACACACACACACGCATGGTCACACACGCTCACACAAACACACACACACACACACACACACACACACACACACACACACACACACACACACACACACACACACACACACACACACACACACACACACACACACACACACATTCTTTTATGCACATACACTCCTTCTTGGTTTATCAAACATTGATGAGGTTTTCAAAGGCTGCATGCTTGATGAAGAGAAATTTACCTGTTACTGCTTATATTAAGCTGATAAAACTGGATTTGACTTGCTTCTTTGTTTTCAGATTTATGTAGATTTTGGTGTTTTTGAGTGTTGTAATATTAAAACGTGTTCTTTAATGTTAAGCAGTGAGCTGATGTTTGGGTCTCCATCAGACCTCCCAACCATACCGATTTACTCGGTTTTTACCGAGTTTTGGGGTCCATATGAAGGGGTGTCACGATTCCCGAGTGGCACCCCTTCATTTCCGATTTTTTTCCCTTTTGTTTTTGAATTGTTTTAATTTTTCGCGCTGTTGGTGCTGATGTCATCACGTGCACGATGACATCAGCACAGTCAGGCCGTCCAGCCAGTCAGAATTGAGCTGGAACTTAAGCTTTTCCGGCTGGCGGCAAATTATGCAGCTCTAATACGTACGTTACCTTTTCAAAATGCAAGCGGGAACTTGGAAGCTAGCTGCAGCTTTATGTAAGCTGGGAAGTGGGAATGGGGTGGAGTCTCAAAAAGCAGCTTTACTGGTCTGAATGCGGACTGCGGAGTGCAGAGCCAATGACAGAAAGCAGCTTACCTGTCCGTCTGAGTGGGAAGGAAGCTTTATTTAAGCCGGAAATGAAGTCGATAAATTTAGCTTCAGGAAAATGCCAGCACCCAGCAGGGAACGAGCTTCTTTAAGGTAACATGCCAGAAGGGAATGCACTTCTTTATGTAAGCCAGCAACTGGTGTGTGTGTGTGTGTGTGTGTGTGTATATGTATGTGTGTGTGTGTGTGTGTGTGTATATATATGTATGTGTGTGTGTAAAAACAGCATCTTTGTATGTGTCCTTTTTGTATATATATTTTTCGGGTATTACTGAATCTTTCTTGTATGTAACTTAAAGAAGCATTCGTATGGTTACTGCCATGAAACCCTAGTGCTCCTGAAAATCTCCCTGGCTGAACAGGCTGGGAGGTTAGGAACTGGCAGTAAATTTTAAGGTTCTGGACCTTTTCCTGGGGCAAGAAGGCTTGCATTTTTTTTTGTTTGGTCTGCAACCCAAGAAAAATAGCGTGTTCTGAATGGGGTAAAATTGCATTGATTGGCACAGGTCAGTGGATGATTGTTGCTTAGTGGTTTAAAAATGTATATATTTTACTATCCTCGGCATATTTAGATAGCCAGCAGATTTTATTTTTTGAGAGTGTTGCAAGCCAGCAGATTTTATTATTTGAGAGTGTTGCAAGCATAATCTTAAATAATGTGAGGTCCAGAATTGACCCTTGTTTTCTGAACTAGCTCAGTTGATTTTCACACACACTGTAACCTAACAAGGGCATCATTTTTACATAATACGATGGATTAATGTCTACATTTCTCATGGTTTTGATTGCTGAGTGAGTGAGAATCTAAGACCTTGGCTAAATCCTAATCTATAACCTCGGGGGTCTAAGGCTATAGATATTTTTTTAGGTTGGTTAGTGTGGATTTGCCTTTTATGAAACAATTTTGATGTATATCTAGAAGGGCCAACTCTATATTTTAAAAGGTTTGTCAAAGCATTTGCCCAAAATAGATGTCAAACATCTGGGTCTGTAAAGTTTGATTAATTCTGAGTTCCACCAAAGGGGGGGGGGCATTGTGTCTAATATTATTGTTGCTGTTTTTATCGTACTGTCCATACTACATTTCAGAATATTTTTCACATCTGGAATAACCAAAATTATGTTTGAAAATGCTAGCACAGTATGTCAATTTGTTGATTTTTAGTAGATTATGAATTTCCTGATTTTGATTTTACTATAATCAAGATGCCGAAGACAGGGTTTTGAAGCTGACCAGTTCAGTATTTCAAACTCAGTTATGATAGGAATTTCCCAGAGGATGTTAACATAAAATTACAAATATGCTTTGTTTTGGTTGTTGTAGTAGCCAAGAATATCAGTTCTTGTGCCATTTCTTAGGAATTGATGCAAACCATGATGAGATCGGATGTTGGTAAATTCTTTAGAATATGACCAAGGTGTTTAACTGATTGCCTTACAGTTCTGTAAACTGTTGAAGCACCTTAACTAATCAGGTCATGCTATCTCTTCATAATTGATCAGCGTGACACCTTTTTTTTAAAACTAAATATTCAGAATAACTTTTTGCAAAAATTATGGATTTTCCAGAGGAAGAGTATCCGGTTCTGCATTGTCCTACATATAGCCAAGTCTATTTTCATTGTGAGACAGTATTGTTTTGTTTAGTAGATAGCTATTGGTGTTTGTGCATTGTGCTGTAGAATGTAAAAAAAAAATAAAATCCAAATAATCGTAGAAGAAAAGCAGTATGCACTATGCACATATTAGTGTTTATGGTAAATGGGGTGAAATAGCCAGGTAATGGGGCATTGGAATGGCCGCAGAGGGACTCTGGTGTTATATTTTGGTTCTGTTCTTCAGTTTGCATTTGAAACTTGATATCCCATAATTCTGCTGGAGTGGGCGGGGTTGTGTCATCATGTATGCAAATTTTATGTTAATCAGCGTACAGATTTGTACCTATTTTTCATGGGCCTTGTCCAGATTTCTGATGTTTCCAGGTTGAGAGGTATGGTCTCCATACCACCTTCCTAATTATTCTAGAGTCAAAGCTGACATTATTCCAGTTTAGAAGACAGAGTGACTTAAAGTTTCCTTTAACTTCTCTCTGTCTGTGAGAAAGAATTTTACATTCTCATCCTTCTTTGCCCATATGTCCTTTGTTATATTGCATGTTGAGCATTATCCGTATTATTACAAAGTTAAACTGAGAGAATTAAGTAAAAAGACAGCTGGAAATGGAATGGGATGGCGATTAGGTAGATACAAAGCAAGTGTTATTTGTCTGATTTGTGGATATATGCAGATTGGTATTTTTCAGTACATGCTTTTATGTTACTTTTGGTGAGTAAGCATGTTTCTTAGTTAATGGACATATTTGAAAACTGGTATATGTGTTTGTATAAAATATTAGACAGGAATAAAGGCTTTTATTACTTGTTGCTTTATCTAATCTGTCTACCAAGCATGTCACATACAGGACCTGCTGTTGTTACTGAGTGGAATGTTCTGGAATTAAAACACTTTCACTAAGATGTTACACAGCACAATGTATTATGTCTAATTATTGAAATACCTGCTATTATTTTTTTCAGTAATATTTTCCATGAAGTTTTTTTTCAGTCTCAGCTTTCAAATTGTATGACTTTGGAGAAATAATTTAACCGAGACAGTGTTCCCATGTTGCGCACAGTTCCTGGTGGGGTTATCCTGCTGAAAAATAAGAAAATGATATGCAGGGTTTGTTTCCCTCAGTTTTTATTTGCCCATTGTATGACATTGTTATCCCTGGTCATCTCTGAAGATACACTTGAGCGGGTAATTTTTTCCAGATAATAAATAATGTAAAAAATAAATTCTTTGCTGCTGATCATATAGCAGAGAAATAGAATACAATGCGAGGTGAAGATTCTTGGTTTAGCTAGTATGATATTAATGCCAGACTTGATAAAACGGTTCTTATAGTGACTCTTTCTTGTTTCCAGGGTAAGGTGTAAAGACATCCCTCTGAACTTTTACTTGTCCTCATAATGCAAAGAAACATCATCCTTGTTTTCTGTTCAGCGCTGGAGTACATTTCTGGAAGTGTGATTTTGACTGTGTGCTGCAGTTGGATAATGACTTCTTTCTTTTCTGCAGTCTCCTAGCTTAATCTGTTGAAACAAAAGTATGTCAATGCAGCTAACCATGCTCAAGCGACCTGGATACCTAATACTTGTTATGTCAGCAGTCAGGCTTAATTACCGCTGTCCATGTTATTGATTTAATTACTTTGCAAATCACTGCTCAGAACTTGAAAGCATTTATTTAATCTGCAATGATAGATGCTTTGCTCATTAAAAGCTTTTTTCTCCAAATTAATTGACATTGATCAGACTGTGATATATAAATTTGTGGACACTGCTTTACTGCTGACAGGCAGAGATCTTGTAACATTCCTAGCTTTCTCCCGTCTCCATATGTACAGTCACACATGCCCTTCTGAATATGTGTCACTATCAGCTACCCCTTTTAGTACTGTCCAGTAGCTGCAGCCTGTAGTTTATTCACTCTAAAAGGTCAATATTGCAGACATTTTGAAGAAAACTCAATATTGAAAAACATAAGAAGGCAGGAAAAGGATCTTGTGTTTTGAACAAACCTGGTCTAAAACACTGGGAACATGATGAGAGGGTAGGGATAACAGTGCAATTGCGTAATGTGTCCTCAAGGAAATCGATTCCAGCAGCAGTGAAGTAATGCTTCTGCTCTGCAAGGCTGTGATCAGAATGCTCTCTGAGTACTGTGTACAGTTTTGGAGGTAAAATAAGGAAACTACATCAGGACACTGGTAGGATTTTACAGAAAAGCTACCAAAAATATTTGTTAAGTAGATGGGAAGGGATAGGATCAGAGGCTGGATGAACTAGAGCTTATCTCACTTGAAACCAGAAAATAGGAGGAGAAACAATAACCTGTATACACGATCATGTCAGGGAGATGTGAAGGGGAAATACTGTCAGGCAGTGGGGGGAGAGAAGCCATGAAGGGGTAAAGGCAGCAGATTTTAAGACTAACTAGTACCTGTGGTCCTGTAAGTGCTTTTTTTCATAGACAGAGGTGTGGACCCCTAGTATGGACTACCAAATGAGTGCTAGGTAATACAAAGAGACATTCAGGAGAACATAAGGGGGTGGAGAATGGAAAGGGAGAAGGCATGGGTGGAAGGGAAGTAGAATTTTATGGCACTTACATGCAAACTAGATAGTTTATTGTCTCCATTTGCTGTCTAGCAAACATGATGCAAAGTCTGATATGAAATATGTTTGCACTTTATTGTACTGTGTTATTTCTACAAATATAAAAGCAGTATGAATGGTCTGTAAGTGGTGTGTAATACTTTTACTTTATGAAACTGAATTTCAGATGGACAGGAGCTTCATGAAACATGGGATTGAATTAAATTACTTACTCTTGCAAAGTGGAATGCATGTTCTAAAAGCTGAACAGTTATATTTACCTCCCCAGAAAATCCTGAATCATTGCGTTCCCTCTTCCCACCTTGTTCAGCTTCCTACATGAAAATGCTTGAATTAAAAAAGAAATGCTAATAATACATAAGATGACAACATTCATTGTTTTACAGAAAATATAATAGCACTTAGAATACACAAGTGACAAATGACAGCACTGATCCAATGACATTTCAGTATTACTGTAATTGTTGTCTTCACACTGTACAGGTCTCTGTTTGTAAATGGATCACATCTACTACGTGATTATATAGGGCATACTCACAATAAATTACAGCAAACACTGTCATAACAGCATGTAAACAGCACAGACATACAAGAAAGCATCCTAACACAGGCCCAGTCACACTTTATGATGGTCTGGCATCATGTCATACAGGAAGACATGTTATGTAAGTCCTCATGCTCAGTAAAGTTGGACAGTGGAAAAAAACATACTGCATAAATGTTTGGCTGAAGACATTTGGAAACTAAGTAATGCCTGGGAACAATCAATAACATACTCAACATTTACATCTTGCCATACTCAGACACATGTCAGGACAGATATCAGAAAGATGTACATCCACCTGTGACACCAAAGAAATAGGCATAGTGTGTGTTGTGATGAGCACAAATGAAGAGCTTATAGCACTTCCTTGTTGCATTGAGTATGGATCCCCCACCTTGGAGGGTGAGACCTTAAATTTTCCTTGTTGTAATGAGAGATTCATAGAGATTAGGTTCATAGACTAGTACTAGGCTAACTGTCCTTGTGAGCCATTTTAAGCCTAGCCGCCAATTATCCGCTGTGAGATTCAAACCCTATACCTTGTGTTTGTAAGGCAAACACCTTAACCATTAGGCCACCCTCCCATCCCCCACCATGGAAGGTGAGGCCTTACAACTTCCTTTTAATGAGTATGGATCCCCCACCATGGAAGGTGAGGCCTTAAAACTTCCTTGTTGTAATGGGTATGTATCCCCCACCATGGAAGGTGAGGCCTTAAAACTTCCTTGTTGTAATGAGTATGGCGCCTCCACCATGGAAGGTGAGGCCTTGAATCTCCCTTGTTGTAATGGGTATGGATCCCCCACCATGGAGGATGAGGCCTTAAAACTGTTGCCCTCTGACTCTGCCATAAGTACTTCCATTGCCTGAGCCACTACTCTCTGACACAGTTATCCGACAGACAGATATTACTAGATTCAAACCCCTGTCTATCATACTGCACACTCTATGGAACTATGTACCGACTGTGTCTGCTGCACAACATAGCAATGGATCCTGTCACAAGTAAATTAAATTAACATGTGAAGTAATAAAGGGCGTTTGATGATGATTTGTACAGCATGATTTTGTCAGAATGATGACAAGGAGGCGACTGTGCTAATGTTCACAAAACTCTGAGCTGAGCAGTATCACATGATTGGGTCTATAGTAAACGACCAAAGAGGTGTTTGAACACCTCTTGGGTGATGTATAAAGAGTGAATGCACTAAAGTGAGAATGCTCAAAAACAGCAATTTCTTTCCCTGGGAAAGAAATTGCTTGGCCAACCCCGTGTGTTTGCCCCTTTCCTCACTGTAGTGCGATCTTGGAGTTGGTATATTTAGTTAGGGGGGTGTGGGGGGCACAACCGCCCATGTTGTTATGTTTGAAAGTGTGTGTGTGTGTGTGTGTGTGTGTGTGTGTGTGTGTGTGTGTGTGTGTGTGTGTGTGTGTGTGTGTGTGTGTGCTAGCATTTCCTTTCCCAGGAAAAGAAATCACTGTTTTGAGCGTTAGCACTTTGGTGCGTTTGCTCTTTATGTGTTGACCAAGAGGTGTTTGATGAAACACCTCTTTGGTCTTTTAATTTACACCCAAATGATTCTCAGCAAAGGAAGCTACTCCTGTTGGTTTTGTCCAACAACATTGTCCTACACTTGAAACGCACTGTATCTGAGTCAATACGCTATACAAGTCATGTGATGCAGGTGCAGTCAGACCATGATGTTTGCAGAATAATTGTTTCACTGGCAGGATAGTACAAAATGACTATATTTTTTCCTCCAGAGTAAAAATTGACAATAATAACTTCATGCAGTGTTGTTTGTGTAATGTCAGTACATTCATAGAATGTTGCCCTTTGCTGGAATTGAAGAGCAATCTATGTAAGTCCAGCGATTACCGACATGTATGAATCACAGGCACCACAGTGAAAGTTTTAACAACTAGTATTGTAAGTTTTATGAAATAAAAGGGGTGGGGAGATCTCTCCCACTACAACTGTACACATTGTACCACTTGTGGATGTCATTCATGCATAACAGCACTAGGGCACACAATGCTTACAGTCAGTTGACGTGGGTTTTGAACACCTGACTGTGTGACAAAAGAAGCTACATAATTTGGGGAAGAATTAATGCATCATGGTAGAAGTAGTGCAGCAATTGTGACGACATATTTGGGTCTTGACATCATATTTTTATTGCAAATGATATGTCCACCTTTAATGGCTTCAAAACACTGTTGCAATATGTGTCTTTCTCACACAACCTTGCCTGCTAGAAGGTTACCCAAACACACATGATGCAGTCATCATTGTAACATGAAAATGGCAACCATAATCAACGTGTAGATAATCATGGATTTGAGCAGATGTCCTCACTAAGGCAGTATCATACAGAGCATTGTCTCATGTCCTCATAACTCAGGAAAAGCCTTAATAGTTCTCAAGGGAAAGCCAGATATCATCATACGGCTTCATCATTATCTGGTAAAGCATTTCTGTGTGAAAACATTAGCATACATTCTTGTAATAGTAATCTCCAGCCATACATGTACAAAGCAGTTAGCTGGGTGACAACATCGTTACCTACCTGCACGATCACAGACATGCTGACAAAAGTGAGTTTAAGGAGTGATGGCTGGATTTGAACAGACTATCTAAGATCACAAGGTATGGAACACAGCCTGAACTGCATGTGCCACACAAGATGTTTAACAATTCTGACAGTGCACATTCAATGGATGCCATTGTTCTTATAAAAATGTATAAATGTGGCAAATGCACAGTAAAACTACACAACTCCACATACTACATGCATTAGAAGCCTTCTCTACACAGCATGAGAGAGACAGAGAGACACTCGTGGACAGTAGTCAGTCATTGCTACACTCAAACCTCCTTCATCTATTCTTAGGCAGTCTAGAGAACACAGTGTCAATAGCCGGTGCTATAGGATAACTCATATGAACATTGTGATGTAGTTCATTTCTGAGAGCATGATGTAAGCATTGTGTTTCCAAAACTGGTAATTACCTGGGGGTAATACAGATTTATAGGGTAGCCCGCTGCCAGTGAAAATACATCTCCTAAGTGGAAGTTTACATAAAAGGTGTTGTCATGGACACAATTGTACAGGATAGTACACACAGTCATATTAGTTATCCAATGCTGGATTTGAACTTCCTGTGTATCTAATAACACAATTTATACAGCACAGAATTAGCTGCAAGTGCAACAGGAGAAATTTGAGCTTTAAGGGTGCAGTGTGCACTTTTGACAGGATGACCTCATCAGTGTGTTGCAGAGAAGTTTGTGTTAAAGGTGCGAATAAACTGCAGAGGGAGCTGTGTCCAAAGTTTTCTCCTGAGTGAAAGTGGGCATAATACATCAATTGTTGAAGCTTTATTTCCATTACTCTGGAACTACACAGACACACAAGTTAACCAATTTCAGATTTATCAAGAAAATATAAATACCTCACAATGGTTAGCTGCACAAAACCAGTCAACAGGTAAAAAACAAGCAAAAAAGCAAGATTTGAACCAGTTACTTAACTAATTACACAATCTAGAGAACACAGTATTAACTGCAACTCCCAAAGGAGAAGTCAGACTCTTTTGGGGAGAGAGTGCACTTTTGACATGATGACCTCATCAGTGTGTTGCAGAGAATATGTTTGTAGCAAAAGTGGGATAAGGGATTGTGGAATACTCACCCATGTTAATTTGTTCCCCATGACTGGAAGTTGATATAGCATATTTGTTTAGGAAGCTATACATACTCAATATGGAAGCCACACAAAAGGTTTCAAACTGTGAGATTTGAACGTCCTACCTATCTAGTTTACACAATCTAGAGAACACAGTACTATTCACAAGCACCACAGAAGAAGTCAGACTCATAACAGGAGAGAGTGTACCTTTGCCATGATGACAAACCTCATCAGTGCATTGTAGAGAGGCTGTTTCTGTTAAAAGTAGGTTAAAGTGCAGAGAGAACTGTGTCCAAAGTTAAATGCATTCTCCTGAGTGGAAGTAAGCATAGAACATTTGATAATGAGGCATTACTTACCTGTCACTAGCGGCCCCCACAAGTTCCTCACTGAGAGAACTGAATCACCAACCTATCTAGTTTCACAATCTAGAGAGCAAACTATGGATCATAAGGGCTAAAGCAGAAGTCTGACTTTAAAGATATGAAAATGCACATTTTTAATTAGTAAAACTTCACTGTTTTGGATACCTGGTATTGTGTGCATCACAGGTGTCAGAAGAAATGCATGTGTGTGTAGACAGACTAACATGTAATTACATACTTCTTTGCTAAGATGTCATTCATGTATATTGTATTACTGTGGGGGACATGTACCTGTTTCACAGTATGGGTGTCAATGACAATCACAATTTTAAAACAGTGGATTATCAAGCAAGTGTTCATGCCAGTTCATTCCGGGATGATTGTATGGAAATAGTAAACATTTAGTGTCACTGTCAGTGGCTGTGTCTCGTGCTTGCACAATGTGGATTGACAGTACAAACAGACACTTCGTAAGTATGACAGTGCACTGCAGAATGACAGTGTTGGATTATGTGTGACAAGATTACACACCATTGTAACACAGCTGCAAGTGTAAATATTGGAGTGCAGATATACATCAACAGATTGACTTAATCGAGTCAACATCACTCTGAAATCCAGATACCTATTCTTAAAAATTCAGTACCTACACAAAGAATTATTTATTGCAATTTTTTTAACTCTCTCTCTCACTGAAGTTCACTACCGTCGAGTTAATTTATGCTGCTGATGGCAAAGTATTAACACGTGTGTAATCATAAGTAGAGCTGTTGGACTTACAATAGGAATTACCAGTGATGCATGGTGCTAAATGCTGACCTTCGCACAAAAACGCAGTAACACACACACCTATGTCTGACGATGGAATACACAACAGATATGTGTTACGTTCACGCTTCACGTGTCGTGATTTATACATTTGTTATGACAATTGCAGTTCTTCAGTCCTTATATTTCTGCTACAGGTGTATTATGAAACACGAGTCACCAGGCATATCATTGCTGATGGAAACATTGCTTATGGAAACAGTTTTGAATCAAGGAGGTTTATTTGATGACACAGAAGAGTGGGAAGAGGTGAACAGTTGGTAACAGGAATACAGATGCAAACATAGAAAGACATCATTTAATGGTTCATTTTTGCACATATTTGTATTGTTTTACTATTTAGTTTATTATCATGATTATTCAGGTTATATCCACAACAGAGAGCGAGGGCATTAATACAGCCACCAGACAATTAATAATAGTGTGCTCATAAAATGTGTAGTCAACAATTACCACAAAGGAGTCATACAAAACATTCAAGAATACTTTGGCTTACATCTGGATTCCAACCTTGACAAAATTTCAGAAAAAATCTACAAAGCTGCATGTTATCTAACCATACCACATACCACCCCCACCTAGACTCTTAACCCAACTATACTACCAGCACTACTAACCACAGTCAGAAATAGCTAGTTGTCTTTACATACTTTAACATCTTGTCTGACAACTTTGTTACTAATATTATAAACAAGAAACTATCTTAACTTGCAACATTTACTGTATATACTTTTGATGATCAATATCTTGTTATTGTATTAAAGCCAACAACCTGTAACATTGTTACTATTGCTGTAACTTTGTATCTCTATTTATCATGTACATGATGTGGAGCTTTTCTCCCCAGGCATCGCTGAAAACGGACCTGCGTCCAGTCGGAATGTCCCGGTAAACAAATATAAATAAATAAATAATAAGTAAACATAGGAAGTAGTACTGTGCAAAATTCCAATATGACAAAAGATGGCGGAAAAGGAGAATGTATGTATTACTGTTCATTATACAACGACCCTCCATTAATATTTAAAAATGTGCATTCTGACTGGTCAGCCTGCACGTTGTAAATCAGAGTTATAGTAATGGAAAAAGGCCGGTTGCCTGGACGTTTTCCATTACTATAACACTTTTTTTACAGCAAAGGAGAATGCAAGATCTCCATTGCTTCACACTGTCTCGCTATGTTAAAACGAGTTTAACATAGCGAGACAGCTTTAAAAAAATGCTTTTTTTAAAGCTGTCTCGCTATGTTAAACCCATTTAACATAGCGAAACAGTTTGTAAAAAGCAACAGAGACCTTGCTTTCTCCATTGCTTTTGCCCACAGCTCTGATGTACTGCATAGGCATACGCATGCGCAGTACATCTGAACTGCCACAGAATACCAGACAGCTGTGAAAGGGCAGCAAGGAGGCATTATACAATGCCACTATTTAAGAAAAGCAATTCTTTTTTTCTTAAATAATGTCATTGTATAATAGCAATAACCCACTTCTGGGTGTGGGTAATGCTGGATTTACCCATGGTTGGCTTTGTTTGGCCACTCGGGCTTCGACCTCATGACCAAACCACGCCAACGATGGGTAAATCCAGCATTACCCACACCCAGGCGTGGGCTATTGCTATATTATCCTCATGACATCTGTATGCAGTATATTCAACTCTTTAAACTGTTCAACAGACAATTAGCCTGACTATACATACATAAGCACAGTAGCACAAAAGGCACCAGAGTGATGCAGCCAAAGGCAAAAACTCACAAGATTTTGCCATAAACAGAGTAATTCCATTTAGTCTCAGTTGTGGTTGATGCTTTCCACCAGATATTGCAGAAATCCAGAGAAGGAAGACTAAAGACACAGAAGGGAGAAGATAAGTAGACAGGGAGAGAAGGAGGCAAGGACACAAACAGGGGAAGAGGGAGGCAGGGATATAAACAGGGGAGAGGAGAGGTGGGGACATACACAGGGGAAGAAGGAGGCAGGGATATACACAGGGGAGAGGAGAGGTGGGGACATACACAGGGGAAGAAGGAGGCAGGGATATACACAGGGGAGAGGAGAGGTGGGGACATACACAGGGGAAGAGAGGGAAGTGGGTGCACACAGGGGAGAGGGAGTTGGGGACATACACAGGAGAGCGGGAGGTGGAGAGATACAAAAGGGGAGGGGGTGGTAGGGACATAGAGGGAGAGGGAGGTGGGGCATACACAGGGAGAAATGGAGGTGGGAAGAGAGAGAGCGGACATACACAGGGGGAAAGGTAGTATCTCATTGTCAGTAGTACTAGGTTAGTACGGTCTAACCGGTGAATATTATATCCTGGAGGTAGTATTTTATTGTCAGTAGTACTAGGTTAGTACGGTCTAACTGATGAACATTGTATCCTGGAGGTAGTATCTCATTATCAGTAGTACTAGGTTAGTACAGTCTAACAGGTGAATATTGTATCCTGGAGGTAGTATCTCATTGTCAGTTGTACTAGGTTAGTACTGTCTAACCGGTGAATATTGTATCCTGGAGGTAGTATCTCATTATCAGTAGTACTAGGTTAGTACGGTCTAACCAGTGAATATTATATCCTGGTGGTAGTATCTCATTATCAGTAGTACTAGGTTAGTATGGTCTAACCAGTGAATATTATATCCTGGCGGTAGTATCTCCTTATCAGTAGTACTAGGTTAGTACGGTCTAAACAGTGAATATTAAATCCTGGAGGTAGTACCTCATTATCAGTAGTACTTGGTTAGTACAGTCTAACCGGTGAATATTGTATCCTGGAGATAGTATCTCCTTATCAGTAGTACTAGGTTAGTACGGTCTAACCAGTGAATATTATATCCTGGAGGTAGTATCTCATTATCAGTAGTACTAGGTTACTATAGTATAACCGGTGAATATTGTATCATGGAGGTGGTATCTCATTGTCAGTAGTACTAGGTTAGTACGGTCTAACCGGTGAATATTGTATCCTGGAGGTAGTATCTCATTGTCAGTAGTACTAGGTTAGTACGGCCTAACCGGTGAATATTATATCCTGGAGGTAGTATCTCATTATCAGTAGTACTAGGTTAGTACGGTCTAACCGGTGAATATTATATCCTGGAGGTAGTATCTCATTATCAGTAGTACTAGGTTAGTACGGTCTTACTGGTGAATATTATATCCTGGTGGTAGTATCTCATTATCAGTAGTACTAGGTTAGTATGGTCTAACTAGTGAATATTGTATCCTGGAGGTAGTATCTCATTATCGGTAGTACTAGGTTAGTACTGTCTAACCGGTGAATATTGTATCCTGGAGGAAGTATCTCATTATCAGTAGTACTAGGTTAGTACGGTCTAACCAGTGAATATTATATCCTGGTGGTAGTATCTCATTATCAGTAGTACTAGGTTAGTATGGACTAACCAGTGAATATTATATCCTGGCGGTAGTATCTCATTATCAGTAGTACTAGGTTAGTACGGTCTAACCGGTGAATATTGTATCCTGGAGGTAGTAGCTCATTATCAGTAGTACTAGGTTAGTACGGTCTAACCAATGAATATTATATCCTTGAGGTAGTATCTCATTATCAGTAGTACTAGGTTAGTACGGTCTAACTGGTGAATATTATATCCATTTTGGTAGTATCTGATTATCAGTAGTACTAGGTTAGTACAGTCTAACCGGTGAATATTGTATCCTGGAGGTAGTATCTCATTATCAGTAGTACTAGGTTAGTACGGTCTAACTGATGAATATTGTATCCTGGAGGTAGTATCTCATTGTCAGTAGTACTAGGTTAGTACGGTTTAACTGGTGAATATTATATCCTGGTGGTAGTATCTCATTATCAGTAGTACTAGGTTAGTACGGTCTAACCGGTGAATATTATATCCTGGAGGTAGTATCTCATTATCAGTAGTACTAGATTAGTATGGTCTAACCAGTGAATATTGTATCCTGGAAGTAGTATCTCATTATCAGTAGTACTAGGTTAGTACTGTCTAACCGGTGAATATTGTATCCTGGAGGTAGTATCTCATTATCAATAGTGCTAGGTTAGTACGGTATAACCGGTGAATATTGTATCCTGGTGGTAGTATCTCCTTATCAGTAGTACTAGGTTAGTACAGTCTAACCAGTGAATATTATATCCTGGCGGTAGTTTCTCATTATCAATAGTACTAGGTTACTACGGTCTAACCAGTGAATATTATATCCTGGCAGCTGTATCTCATTATCAGTAGTACTAGGTTAGTACAGTCTAACTGGTGAATATTATATCCTGGAGGTAGTATCTCATTATCAGTAGTACTAGGTTAGTACAGTCTAACCGGTGAATATTATATCCTGGAGGTAGTATCTCATTATCAGTAGTACTAGGTTAGTACAGTATAACAGGTGAATATTGTATCCTGGAGGTAGTATCTCATTGTCAGTAGTACTAGGTTAGTACGGTCTAACCAGTGAATATTATATCCTGGCGGTAGTATCTCCTTGTCAGTAGTACTAGGTTAGTACTGTCTAAGCGGTGAATATTGTATCCTGGAGGTAGTATCTCATTATCAGTAGTACTAGGTTAGTATGGTCTAACCAGTGAATATTGTATCCTGGAGGTTGTATCTCATTATTAGTAGTACTAGGTTAGTACGGTCTAACCGGTGAATATTGTAAACTGGAGGTGGTATCTTTTTGTCAGTAGTACTAGGTTATTATGGTCTAACCGGTGAATATTATATCCTGGAGGTAGTATTTTATTGTCAGTAGTACTAGGTTAGTACGGTCTAACCAGTGAATATTATATCCTGGAGGTAGTATCTCATTATCAGTAGTACTAGGTTACTACAGTATAACCGGTGAATATTGTATCATGGAGGTGGTATCTCATTGTCAGTAGTACTAGGTTAGTACGGTCTAACCGGTGAATATTGTATCCTGGAGGTAGTATCTCATTGTCAGTAGTACTAGGTTAGTACGGCCTAACCGGTGAATATTATATCCTGGAGGTAGTATCTCATTATCAGTAGTACTAGGTTAGTACGGTCTAACCGGTGAATATTATATCCTGGAGGTAGTATCTCATTATCAGTAGTACTAGGTTAGTACGGTCTTACTGGTGAATATTATATCCTGGTGGTAGTATCTCATTATCAGTAGTACTAGGTTAGTATGGTCTAACCAGTGAATATTGTATCCTGGAGGTAGTATCTCATTGTCGGTAGTACTAGGTTAGTACAGTCTAACCGATGAACATTGTATCCTGGAGGTAGTATCTCATTATCAGTAGTACTAGGTTAGTACAGTCTAACAGGTGAATATTGTATCCTGGAGGTAGTATCTCATTGTCAGTTGTACTAGGTTAGTACTGTCTAACCGGTGAATATTGTATCCTGGAGGTAGTATCTCATTATCAGTAGTACTAGGTTAGTACGGTCTAACCAGTGAATATTATATCCTGGTAGTAGTATCTCATTATCAGTAGTACTAGGTTAGTATGGACTAACCAGTGAATATTATATCCTGGTGGTAGTATCTCATTATCAGTAGTACTAGGTTAGTATGGTCTAACCGGTGAATATTGTATCCTGGAGGTAGTAGCTCATTATCAGTAGTACTAGGTTAGTACGGTCTAACCAATGAATATTATATCCTTGAGGTAGTATCTCATTATCAGTAGTACTAGGTTAGTACGGTCTAACTGGTGAATATTATATCCATTTTGGTAGTATCTGATTATCAGTAGTACTAGGTTAGTACAGTCTAACCGGTGAATATTGTATCCTGGAGGTAGTATCTCATTATCAGTAGTACTAGGTTAGTACGGTCTAACTGATGAATATTGTATCCTGGAGGTAGTATCTCATTGTCAGTAGTACTAGGTTAGTACGGTTTAACTGGTGAATATTATATCCTGGTGGTAGTATCTCCTTATCAGTACTACTAGGTTAGTACAATCTAACCAGTGAATATTATATCCTGGCGGTAGTTTCTCATTATCAGTAGTACTAGGTTGCTACGGTCTAACCAGTGAATATTGTATCCTGGAGGTAGTATCTCATTATCAGTAGTACTAGGTTAGCACGGTCTAACGGGTGAATATTATCTCCAGGAGGTAGTATCTCATTATCAGTAGTACTAGGTTAGTACAGTCTAACTGGTGAATATTATATCCTGGAGGTAGTATCTCATTATCAGTAGTACTAGGTTAGTACAGTCTAACCGATGAATATTATATCCTGGAGGTAGTATCTCATTATCAGTAGTACTAGTTTAGTACAGTGTAACAGGTGAATATTGTATCCTGGAGGTAGTATCTCATTGTCAGTAGTACTAGGTTAGTATGGTCTAACCAGTGAATATTATATCCTGGAGGTAGTATCCCATTGTCAGTAGTACTAGGTTAGTACGGTCTAACCAGTGAATATTATATCCTGGCGGTAGTATCTCCTTGTCAGTAGTGCTAGGTTAGTACTGTCTAACCGGTCAATATTGTATCCTGGAGGTAGTATCTAATTATCAGTAGTACTAGGTTAGTACGGTCTAAACGATGAATATTATATCCTGGAAGTAATATTTCATTATCAGTAGTACTAGGTTAGTACGGTCTAACGAGTGAATATTGTATCCTGGAGGTTGTATCTCATTATTAGTAGTACTAGGTTAGTACGGTCTAACCGGTGAATATTGTAAACTGGAGGTGGTATCTCTTTGTCAGTAGTACTAGGTTATTATGGTCTAACCGGTGAATGTTATATCCTGGAGGTAGTATCTCATTATCAGTAGTACTAGGTTAGTGCAGTCTAACCGGTCAATATTATATCCTGGAGGTAGTATCTCATTATCAGTAGTACTAGGTTAGTACGGTCTTACAGGTGAATATTATTTCCTGGTGGTAGTTTCTCATTATCAGTAGTACTAGGTTAGTACGGTCTAACCGGTGAATACTATATCCTGGAGGTAGTATCTCACTGTCAGTAGTACTAGGTTAGTACGGTCTAACTGGTGAATATTATATCCTGGAGGTAGTATCTCATTATCAGTAGTACTAGGTTAGTATGGTCTAACCAGTGAATATTGTATCCTGGAGGTAGTATCTCATTGTCAGTAGTACTAGGTTAGTACGGTCTAACCAGTGAATATTATATCCTGGAGGTAGTATCTCATTATCAGTAGTACTAGGTTAGTACGGTCTCACCGGTGAATATTATATCCTGGAGGTAGTACCTCTTTATCAGTGGTACTAGGTTAGTATGGTCTAACCGGTGAATATTGTATCCTGGAGGTAGTATCTCATTATCAGTAGTACTAGGTTAGTACAGTCTATCTGGTGAATATTATATCCTGGAGGTAGTATCTCATTATCAATAGTACTAGGTTAGTACTGTCTAACCAGTGAATATTGTATCCTGGAGGTAGTATCTCATTATCAGTAGTACTAGGTTAGTACGGTTTAACCGGTGAATATTATATCCTGGAGGTAGTATCTCATTGTCAGTAGTACTAGGTTAGTACGGTCTAACCAGTGAATATTAAATCCTGGAGGTAGTACCTCATTATCAGTAGTACTAGGTTAGAATGTTCTAACTGGTGAATATTGTATCCTGGAGGTAGTATCTCATTGTCAGTAGTACTAGGTTAGTACGGTCTAACCGGTGAATATTGTATCCTGGAGGTAGTATCTCCTTATCAGTAGTACTAGGTTAGTACGGCCTAACCAGTAAATATTATATCCTGGAGGTAGTATCTCATTTTCAGTAGTACTAGGTTACTACAGTATAACCGGTGAATATTGTATCATGGAGGTGGTAACTCATTGTCAGTAGTACTAGGTTAGTACGGTCTAACCGATGAATATTGTATCCTGGAGGTAGTATCTCATTGTCAGTAGTACTAGGTTAGTATGGCCTAACCGGTGAATATTATATCCTGGAGGTAGTATCTCATTATACTAATGGCACATAGGGACACAACTGGGATGGATTGCATTGCCAGGCTTTTAATAGCCCTGGTGGCCGTTAGCCTAATATTTACGTATGAACTAATACTTCTAGAAACCTCCTAACATACCCCTTGTTAATAAATGCTAATGACACATAAGGACACAAATGGGTTGGATTGTATGGCTTATAAAGGCCCTGGTGGTCGTTAGCCTAATATATATACCTATGAACTAATACTTCTAGAAACTTCCTAACATACCCATGGTTAATAAATGCTAATGACACATAGGTATACAACTGGTTTGGATTGCATGGCCAGGCTTATTAAGGCCCCGGTGGTCATTAGCCTAATATATACCTATGAACTAATACTTCTATATACTTCCTAACATACATCACAAGACATTTGCTGCAGCTGGAAAGGCCAAAGAAGTACCTCACAAAGAGGATTACTGGCCTCAAACTAATGCACTATACTGACCGCCTCAAAAAACTCCAGCTTTACTCTGTAACATATCGCCTACTCTGAGGTGATCTCTGCCTAACATATAAAGCTTTGCCAAACCCAGAGCTGTTGGACATGCTACACCTAAAGAAATCCCAATCCCTCCGAGCTACATGCTCTATGAACTTAACCCTTGTCACCACAATAAATAGGACATCCAGTAGGGATAGATTCCTGTCCCAGAGACTTCCCATACTCTGGAACAGGCTACCCATCTATGTCAAGCAAAGTTTTTCATTAGCACTCTGCAAGAAACATCTTGATGAGTAGATGGGAAATAGGAAATACACCCTGGGGATCACTTCTGCAGTTCTGCTCGACAGTAGCACAGGAAAATAACTTTCTTGGATGGCGTAAGCCAGGGTACCTTGTTGGCTAGGTTTACGTAGGCCCATGGGCCGATAGCCTAGTACCTACCTATGAACCTATGAACATATGAACATACCCCCTGTTAATAAATGCTAATGACACATAGGGAAACAACTGGGTTGGATTGCATTGCCAGGCTTTTAAAAGCCCTGCTGGCCGGTAGCCTACTATATACCTATGAACTAATACTTCTAGAAACTTCCTAACATACCCCCCTGTTAATAAATGCTAAACACACAGGGACACAAATGGGTTGGATTGCATGACTAGACTTATAAAGACCCTGGTGGTCATTAGCCTAATATATACCTATGAACTAATACTTTTATAAACTTCCTAAAATACCACCTGTTAATAATTGCTAATGACACATAGGGACACAACTGTGTTGGATTGCATGGCCAGGCATATAAAGGCCCTGGTGATCATTAGCCTAATATATACCTATGAACTAATACTTCTAGAAACTTCCTAACATACCCCCTGTTAATAAATGCTAATGACACATAGGGACACAACTGGGTTGCATTGCATGGTTATAAAGGACTTGGTAGTCATTAGCCTAATATATTCCTATGAACTAATCCTTCTAGAAACTTCCTAACATACCCCCTGTTAATAAATGCTAATGACACCTAGGGACACAACTGGGTTGGATTGCATGGCTAGTGTTATAAATTCCCTGTTGGTCATTCGCCTAATATATAGCTATGAACTAATACTTCTGGAAACTTCCTAACATATCTCCTGTTAATAAATGCTAATGACACATAGGGACACAACTGGGTTGGATTGTATGGCCAGGCTTATTAAGGCCCTGGTTGTCATTAGCCTAATATATACCTAAGTACTAAAACTTCTAGAAACTTCCTAACATACCCCCTGTTAATAAATACTAATGACACATAGGGACATAACTGGATTGGATTGCATGGCTGGACTTATAAAGGCCCTGGTGGTCACTAGCCTAATATATACCTATGAACTAATACTTCTAGAAACTTGCTAACATAGGGCTTATTAAGGCCCCGGTGGTCATTAGCCTAATATATACCTATGAACTAATACTTCTAGAAACTTCCTAACATACCTCACAAGACATCTGCAGCAGCTGGAAAGGCCACAGAAGTACTTCACAAAGAGGATTACTGGCCACAAGCAAATGCCCTACACTGACCGCCTCAAAAACCTCCAGTTTTACTCTGTAACATTTGCCTGCTCTGAGGTGATCTCTGCCTAACATATAAAGCTATGTCAAACCCAGAGCTGTTGGACATGCTACACCTAAAGAAATCCCAATCCCTCCGAGCTACACGCTCTATGGACCTAACCCTTGTCACCACAATAAATAGGACATCCAGTAGGGATAGATTCCTGTCCCAGAGACTTCCCATACTCTGGAACAGGCTACGCATCTATGTCAAGCAAAGTTCTTCATTAGCACTCTTCAAGAAAAATCTTGATGAGTGGATGGGAAATAAGAAATACACCCCGGGATCACTTCTGTGGCTCTGCTCGACAGTGGCACAGGAAAATAACTTTCTTGGATGGCGTAAGCCAGGGCACATTGTTGGCTAGGTTTACATAGGCCCTTGGGCCGACAGCCTTGTAGCTAGCTATGAACCTATGAGCAAATGAACATACCCCTGTTAATAAATGCTAATGACACATGGACACAACTGCGTTGGACTGCATGGCTAGACTTATAAAGGTTCTGGCGGTCATTAGCCTAATATATTCCTATGAACGAATACTTCTATAAACTTCCTAACATACCCCTGTTAATAAATGCTAATGACACATAGGAACACAACTGAGTTGGGTTGTATGGCCAGGCTTATAAAGGCCCTGGTCGTCTTTAGCCTAATATATACCTATGAACTAATACTTCTAGATACTTCCTAACATACCCCCTGTTAATAAATGCTAATGACACATAGGGACACAACTGGGTTGGATTGCATGGCTTATAAAGGCCTTGGTAGTCATTAGCCTAATATATTCCTATGAACTAATACTTATAGAAACTTCCTAACATACCCCCTGTTAATAAATGCTAATGAGACATAGACACAGCTGAGTCGGATTGCATGGCCAGGCTTATAAAGGCCCTGGTGGTCTTTAGCCTAATATATACCTATGAACTAATACTTCTAGAAACTTCCTAACATACCCCCTGTTAATAAATGCTAATGACACATAGGGACACAACTGAGTTGGGTTGTATGGCCAGGCTTATAAAAGCCCTGGTGGTCTTTATCCTAATATATACCTATGAACTAATACTTCTAGAAACTTCCTAACATACCCCCTGTTAATAAATGCTAATGACACATAGGGACACAACTGGGTTGGATTGCACGGCTTATAAAGACCTTGGTAGTCATTACCCTAATATATTCCAATGAACTAATACTTCTAGAAACATCCTAACATACTCCCTGTTAATAAATGCTAATGACACATAGGGACACAACTGGGTTGGATGGCATGGCCAGGGCTATAAAGGCCCTGGTGGTCATTAGCCTAATATATACCTATGAACTTATACTTCTAGAGACTTCCTAACATACCACCTGTTAATAAATGCTAATGACACATAGGGACACAACTGGGTTGGATTGCATGACTAGGCTTATAAAGGCCCTGGTGATCATTAGCCTAATATATACCTATGAAGTAATACTTCTAGAAACTTCCTAACATGTCCCTGTTAATAAATGCTAATGACACATAGGGACACAACTGGGTTGGATTGCATGGCTAGACTTATAAAGGCCCTGGTGGTCATTAGCCTAATATATACCTATGAACTAATACTTCTAGAAACTTCCTAACATGTCCCTGTTAATAAATGCTAATGACACATAGGTACACAACTGGGTTGGATTGTATGGCCAGGGTTATTAAGGCCCTGCTTGTTGTTCGCCTAATATATACCTAAGAACTAAAACTTCTGGAAACTTCCTAACATACCCCCTATTATTAAATACTAATGACACATAGGGACACAACTGGGTTTGATTGCATTGCCAGGCTTTTAAAAGTCCTGGTGGCCGTTAGCGTAATATATACTTATGAACTAATACTTCTAGAAACTTCCTAATATACCCCCTGTTAATAAATGCTAATGACACATAGGTACACAACTGGGTTGGATTGTATGGCCAGGGTTATTAAGGCCCTGCTTGTTGTTCGCCTAATATATACCTAAGAACTAAAACTTCTGGAAACTTCCTAACATACCCCCTATTATTAAATACTAATGACACATAGGGACACAACTGGGTTTGATTGCATTGCCAGGCTTTTAAAAGCCCTGGTGGCCGTTAGCGTAATACATACCTATGAACTAATACTTCTAGAAACTTCCTAACATACCCCCTGTTAATAAATGCTAATGACACATAGGTACACAACTGGTTTGGGTTGCATGGTGAGGCTTATTAAGGCCCCGGTGGTCATTAGCCTAATATATACCTATGAACTAATACTTCTAGAAACTTCCTAACATACCTTACAAGACATCTGCAGCAGCTGGAATGGCTACAGAAGTACCTCACAAAGAGGATTACTGGCCTCAACCAAATGCACTATACTGACCGCCTCAAAAATCTCCAGCTTTACTCTGTAACATATTGCCTACTCTGAGGTGATCTCTGCCAAACATATAAAGCTATGTCAAACCCAGAGCTGTTGGACATGCTACACCTAAAGAAATCCCAATCCCTCCGAGCTACACGCTCTATGGACCTAACCCTTGTCACCACAATAAATAGGACATCCAGTAGGGATAGATTCCTGTTCCAGAGACTTCCCATACTCTGGAACAGGCTACCCATCAATCTCAAGCAAAGTTCTTCATTAGCACTCTTCAAGAAAAATCTTGATGAGTGGATGGGAAGTAGGGAATTCACCTCGGGGATCACTTCTGTGGCTCTGCTCGACAGGGGCACAGGAAAATAACTTTCTTAGGTGGTGTAAGCCAGGGAACCTTGTTGGCTAGGTTTACGTAGGCCCTTGGGCCGATAGCCTAGTATCTACCTATGAACCTATGAACATATGAACATACCCCCTGTTAATAAATGCTAATGACACATAGGGACACAACTGGGATGAACTGCATGGCTAGACTTATAAAGGTCCTGGTGGCCATTAGCCTAATATATTCCTATGAACGAATACTTCTAGAAACTTCCTAACATACCCCCTGTTAATAAATGCCAATGACACATAGGGACACAGCTGAGTTGGATTGCATGGCCAGGCTTATAAAGGCCCTGGTGGTCTTTAGCCTAATATATACCTATGAACTAATACTTCTAGAAACTTCCTAACATACCCCCTGTTAATAAATGCTAATGACACATAGGGACATAACTGGGTTGGATTGCATGGCTTATAAAGGCCTTGGTAGTCATTAGCCTAGTATATTCCTATGAACTAATCCTTCTAGAAACTTCCTAACATACCCCCTGTTAATAAATGCTAATGACAAATAGGGACACAACTGGGTTGGATTGCATGGCTAGCGTTATAAATTCCCTGTTGGTCATTCGCCTAATATATAGCTATGAACTAATACTTCTAGAACTTCCTAACATCCCCCGTGTTAATAAATGCTAATGACACATAGGGACATAACTGGGTTGGACTGCATGGCCATGCTTATAAATGCCCTAGTGGTCATTAGCCTAATATATACCTTTGAACTAATACTTCTAGAAACTTCCTAAGATACCCCCTGTTAATAAATGCTAATGACAATAGGGACACAACTGGGTTGGATTGCATGGCCAGGGTTATAAAGGCCCTGGTGGTTGTTAGCCTAATATATACCTATGAACTAATACTTCTAGAAACTTCCTAACATACTCCCTGTTAATAAATGCTAATGACACATAGGGACACAACTGGGTAGGATTGCATGGCTAGCCTTATAAAAGTCCTGGTGGTATTAGACTAGTATATAATTATGAACCTATGACTCTGAACAAGTCTGTTAACTAGAGTGCACCCCTAACTGAGGCATTTTATTCATGCACACACCTTCCTTTCCACTCTCTTGTAAGCTTTTCCATTCACTCGCTTGTATGCTGCTGTTATTGTCTTTGTTAAAGATCATTTGCTGTTTGCTTCTCCATCCTTGGAAGATTCTAACTGCACTTGTATCCTGCTGGTCAACAACACTGACCAGCTAGTGGAATCCCTGGTGTGTAGCAGATGGTGTTTCTGTTCACTTCTGTCCTGCAAATCCATGCTGATGCAGGTCAGCAAAAGCTAAATCTCTATGTGCTGGAGGAATCGCTCCTGCTCTGCTGAGGTGTGTGCATTGTAGTGACTGGAAGATGCCTTCTGGTTGGAAGCACAAACTGGTGAAGCGTCCATAATTCCTGGTTGGGCAGAGCAGCAGTATTTGGTCAGAATATGCATGACATTTTAAAAGGATGAAGTATTTACAGATGAGCGAGCGGAAGAAAACAGGCATTTTTATTTTTGTAAAAGCCAGTCAACCTCTTTAGTGCAAAAAATCTAGACACAGCTCAGAAATAGGAGCAAAGGCCCAAAAATATGGACAGATTTTAAATATCGCTCTTATAAGCTTAGAAAGCTGTTAGAATAACAGGATTTGTGCCTGCGTGCATTTTCTGAAGGATATGTGGTCTGAAACTCAAATGCTTGTCATCATTTAGTGACTTCAGTCCTCAATGATTTGCCAGAAAAAGCACAAATTTTACAAGGAACAGACCAAAAATATTTTGCAAAAATCTGGACATTCTGAGAATATCTGAACAGTTGTTGGCCCCACAGAAGCAATGTTCTTAGCCTCAGATAGTGCCTTGAAGATTTATTCATGTGAGAGTTCGGGGGTGTGTATGTAGATGTGGGTATGAAACCTGGGAATGCTAGAGGCGGAGTGAACGTAGAGCTACATTTATCTGCTAGTAGATGGAGTATGTCCTCTAGGTCCAAGTATGTGATATCATTTACTATTACCTCTGTGCAGTGCTGGGCATTGGTTCTAAAGTTTATAACACATGTTCTGGTTGCCCTTTTCCTAGGTGGCTATTTTTAACTTACATCTATCTTTGGTTGATTTGATCAGGGTCTAGAGTTTCCTGTTAACTTTAACAAGTGCTTTTTTTCCACTTTGTGAATTACTTTTATTTGTATGCTCTTAGAAGTTTTTCTTTTGCTATAGAGCTTGTTTATAATTGGGTTCTACCAAAGAGTTTTATTTTTGAATTTGTGATTGTATTAATTCCATAGGGGGACAGATGCATTTATGCAGTTATTCACATGTGCATACAATTTTGCAGTAAAGGATTCTGCATAAGCAGTGGGTCAACAAGTTGAAGGGGATGTTGAATTAAGCCAAGTAATCACTTTGATTCAATAGATGAGTCTTGGCATAATCTCTGAATACCGAGGCATTGCAGAATGCTTCTTGCTGCAGTCTTAAGGTGAATGTGACTCATTTGTGGTGCAGTTTGACCATGGAGGGAGTTACAGTTGGTAGGGCGTACAGCTGTCCCATATTGGTGAGGACCAGGGAGTGATTTACAATTGGTAGGGACTACAGCAGTCCCATATCAGTGAGGATCAGGGAGGAATTTACAATTGTAGGGAGTACAGCTGTCCCATACTGGTGAGGACCAGGGAGGGATTTACAATTGGTAGACGGTACAGCTGTCCCATATCGGTAAGGACCAGGGAGGGATTTACAATTGATAGGGAGTACAGCTGTCCAATACTGGTAAGGACCAGGGAGGGATTTACAATTGGTAGGGAGTACATCTGTCCCATATTTGTAAGGACCAGGGAGGGATTTACAATTGGTAGGGCGTACAGCTGTCCCATATTGGTAAGGACCAGGGAGGGATTTACAATTGGTAGGGAGTACAGCTGTCCCATACTTATAAGGACCAGGGAGGGATTTACAATTGGTAGGGAGTACAGCTGACCCATATTGGTGAGGACCAAGTTCAGGATTTTATTGCCTTTGGTTGGGTGTGGAGTAACTGGTCCAGAGAGTTTGTATTGATGAAGCCCATAAATCTCTGGGCAAACATGTTAGGGCATGCGCTGTCTCACATTTAATGTCTGGCCAGTTGAAGTCTCCTAGGTGAATGGGGTTTGGGTTAATGCATAGGGACTCCCTAGTAGATAGGCAGGAGTTATGGGCTGAAGGGGACACGGGGCTGGGTTTTATGCATAGCCATGATGTGATAAGTGTTTTTTTAATAATAAACTAGACATGGGGAAGTTCTGCATTATTAATATATCTAAGTAGTCAGCAGGTAGCGGGATCTATGTTCGAATCCAGACCGGTAATGAGTGGTGTGCCTCAGGGCTCTGTCCTGGGGCCCCTCCTGTTTGGCATATACTTCTCAGAAGTACATGCAAGCACGGAAGGTCTGTGGCTGACTAAATATGCAGATGACTGCAAACTGGGTGCTATAGTAGAGTCTCCGGCCGACATGGAGATCCTCCAGAAGGGCCTAAATGAGACTGATGCATGGTGTCAAAGCCATGGTCTCAAGCTAAATGCAAAAAAATGCGTAGTAATCCCCTTTGGGAAAAACAGAGTACCCGCAAACTACAACATAGGAGGTAATCCCCTGAAATCTGAAGAAGAAATAAGGGATCTAGGGACCCAAGTAGATAGTCAGCTTTCCTTTGATAACCATGTTGCCAAAGTGGTTAGAAAATCCTTCTATGTAACCCATCTGATCATGAAAGGGTTCGCATCAAGATCTAAGGATGTAATGGTGCCCCTCTACTCTTCCCTCATCAGACCCATTATTGAGTACAATGCACTAATTGGAATGTACCTGGCTAGACATCTCCAGCAGCTGGAGAGACCGCAGAGGTACCTAACCAAGAGGATTACTGGCCTCAAACAGTTGCCCTATGCAGCACGATTGAAAAAGCTAAGACTGTTCTCTGTTGCATACCGCTTTCTCAGAGGTGATCTCTGTCTAACGTACAGAGCCATGTCCAACCCAGAATTGTTGAACATGCTCCATCTTAGCATAACCAAATCTACTCGAGCTACATGCTCTAGGGATATAAACCTCAACACAACAATGAATAGAACATGCTGGAGGGATAGATTCCCTTCGCAGAGACTTCCCTTAGTATGGGACAGGGTCCCGATCTACATAAGACAGAGCCCCTCACTATCACTCTTCAAGAGGAACCTTGATGAGTGGATGGGTAACAGAAAGTTCACACCGGGGATCACACCAACAGCACTACTAGATAGGGGCCAAGGGTACTAGCTGCTAGTACAAGGGTCTAGGGAACTACTAAAGGAGCGGTGAATACCGCACAATGTGGCTGGGCTAATATATGCCTTCAGGCAGACAGCCCAGTACCAACCTATGAACCTATAGTGAAAACTC
>NC_056729.1:1843837507-1843882507 GCF_019279795.1 Protopterus annectens | reverse complement strand
TGTCCCCTAATAAGGAGCATATTTTGTGCATGACCCAATTACACATCTAGCATTTCTGGCTGTAATGAAAAACAGTGTGTAGGTCCAGAACAGCACTGGCAAGATTACATGTGCAAACAGTTGCTTAGTGACCACCTCTGTATTTGTCTTCCTACACTACCGGGATTTTTTTTTTATTATGAATTGATAGACAGATAGAGGGACAGAAAGATAAATGGCCAGATAAATATAATGTTAGACAGTCAGTCAGCTAGAGGGATAAAAAGTAAATGGACAGACAGATACAATGTTAGACAGACAGATACAATGTTAGACAGACAGATACAATGTTAGACAGATAGATACAATGTTAGACAGGCAGATACAATGTTAGACAGATAGATACAATGTTAGACAGACAGATACAATGTTAGCCGGACAGATACAATGTTAGGCAGACAGATACAATGTTAGACGGACAGATACAATGTTAGACAGACAGATACAATGTTAGACGGACAGATACAATGCTAGACGGACAGATACAATGTTAGACAGATAGATACAATGTTAGACGGACAGATACAATGTTAGACAGACAGATATAATGTTAGACAGACAGATGCAATGTTAGCCAGCCAGATACAATGTTAGACAGACAGATACAATGTTAGACAGACAGATACAATGTTAGATGGACAGATACAATGTTAGACAGACAGATACAATGTTAGATGGACAGATACAATGTTAGACAGACAGATACAATGTTAGACAGATAGATACAATGTTAGACAGACAGATACAATGTTAGACAGTCAGATACAATGTTAGACAGACAGATACAATGTTAGACAGACAGATACAATGTTAGACAGACAGATACAATGTTAGACAGACAGATACAATGTTAGGCAGACAGATACAATGTTAGACGGACAGATACAATGTTAGACAGACAGATACAATGTTAGACAGGTAGATACAATGTTAGACAGATAGATACAATGTTAGACGGACAGATACAATGTTAGATGGACAGATACAATGTTAGACAGACAGATACAATGTTAGACAGATAGATACAATGTTAGACAGATAGATACAATGTTAGACAGATACAATGTTAGACGGACAGACACAATGTTAGACAGATAGATACAATGTTAGACAGACAGACACAATGTTAGACAGACAGATACAATGTTAGACAGGCAGATACAATGTTAGACAGATAGATACAATGTTAGACAGACAGATACAATGTTAGACAGTCAGATACAATGTTAGACAGACAGATACAATGTTAGACGGACAGGTACAATGTTAGACGGACAGATACAATGTTAGCCAGACAGATACAATGTTAGGCAGACAGATACAATGTTAGACAGATACAATGTTAGACAGACAGATACAATGTTAGACGAACAGATACAATGTTAGACGGACAGATACAGTGTTAGCCAGACAGATACAATTTTAGGCAGACAGATACAATGTTAGATGGACAGATACAATGTTAGACAGATAGATACAATGTTAGACAGACAGATACAATGTTAGACAGACAGATACAATGTTAGACAGATAGATACAATGTTAGACGGACAGATACAATGTTAGACGGACAGATACAATGTTAGCCAGACAGATACAATGTTAGGCAGACAGATACAATGTTAGATGGACAGATACAATGTTAGACAGACAGATACAATGTTAGACGGACAGATACAATGTTAGACGGACAGATACAATGTTAGACAGACAGATACAATGTTAGACAGACAGATACAATGTTAGACGGACAGATACAATGTTAGACAGACAGATACAATGTTAGACAGACAGATACAATGTTAGACAGATAGATACAATGTTAGACAGACAGATACAATGTTAGACAGACAGATACAATGTTAGATGGACCTGCAGGACTTTAGTATAGATTTTCCCTGCATGTTTCATCATATTATTTTCATTTAGATCGATAAGTCGATAGAAGGGCCCCCAAAAATTTAGATAGCTTGACAGACACTCAAACAGCTAAAATATATGGATAGATAGATAGACAGATAGATAGATAGATAGACAGGCAGACAGATAGATCCAACTGCCACTAAAATATGTAAAATCTGAAAAGATCATAATCCCAAGTAAATGGAAGGACACTGGATAAAACCACACAAGAAATTTCCTTTTTGAAAGGGTTGAATCCTCTATACCCTGATTTCCATAAATAGCAATGTCATCACTACACCAAACAAGCTCAAATAAAAGAGAAAACGAAGATAAAGCCAATGTGTAAAACAATAAAACAAAGAATACTCCACAGGATAAATGCTTCATTGTAGAAAGAAATAATGCACAGTAAGGCACAACAAAAGGTAACAATGAAACAACCAGGCAGTTCCTTTTCTTCTTTGAGCATAAATTTATTATTAACAGCAATAGATTCGGTAAGCGCTTTCACTAATAAGCTTCATCAGACCATCTAACAAAACATCAAACAACCCCTACATATATAAAATTAATTGTCCAATCACATTCATGACTCAATCAATCCATACAAATTTTTTTAAAAAGATAGTATTAAAAACTTTCACCAATACAATTTTTAAAACATGACATCATTAAAAAATAAGTCAATACATAGTAATATACAGGTAAGTGTTTATCTTATTTCTGCACCCTCCGTTTTTTAAGTAAAGGTTGGATGGACACCCTTTCATTCAGTCCTTTCCCCTTGTCAGCTCTAACGATGATAATCCAATTTGTCTCCCTATGTTCTGTATGGTTCCTAATGTCATCTTCCCTTATATGTGGTGTTATAACTTCCCAAAACTCTGAAATTAAACCTATGTGTATCCCCTGTCTGTATAATGTGTTTCGAGAGTGCATTGTTGTCTGTCTTCTTCCTAACATTATACATATTTTCCCTTATCCTGTCTCTAAAAATCCTATTGGTCTTCCCCACATAAAATGAGTGACAGGATTCACATTCCACAAGATATACAACATTTGATGTCATACAAGTAGCTGCGCCATGAAACATAAACTCTCTCTGGAGATCTGGATGAAAAAATTTATTAGAGGTATTAATCAGTGAACAAAAATGACATTTACCACAGGGTTGTGTTGAACATCCTTCACCTTGAAAATCTTTATCCCTCTTGTCATAACAAAGGAGTCTTTTTAAATTCTTCCTGTTTTTATACAGGAATCTAGGTCTTTCACCATCTAACTCATTAATTCCTGTGTCAACCTTCAAAATAGACCAGTTTTTGCTAAAAATCTCAACCAGGTTTTTATTATCACTGGTAAAGAAAAGAGGTATTTTAAGATAGTTATTAATAATAGTATTATCTTGTTTCACTGTTCTTATAACATCCTTATAAGGTCCAAAGTATGGTGCCACTGCACCTTCCCTTAAGGCACTGATATCTGACAAATTCTGCTGAATTTCTCTCTGATTATATCCTCTGCTCTTAAGTCTGTACTCCAGGCTTTCCATTTCATACTGAAACCCTTCATACAAAGGGTTCAACCTGGATGCCCTCATACCTTGACCTTTTATCAAATTCTTGAAGATATAACTAGGATGCATGCTTGATCTAGCCAACAGGGAATTTCTATAACATGTTTTTCGAAAGACCCCACTGTTGATAAGGCAATTATCCAACTTTTCTATATAGAGATCTAGATATTCTGTATGAAGGTATGACCACGTCATGGTAAATCTCAAACAGTCAGGTCATTCATCATTTGATGGAATTCATATAGCTGATCATAACTTCCTTTCCATAACAGAAACAAGTCATCGACAAAACATCAATAAAAAATAACGTATTGCTTATACACATCTTTCTGAAACAGCACAGTATTCTCCCAATGTGCCAAAAACATATTGGCGTAACTATTGGCACATGAAGTGCCCATAGCCACGCCATCTTTCTGAATGTACATCCTATCATTGAAGGTAAATAAATTGTTCTCAAGAATCACCTCTAAAAAGTGACAAATGAGGTCCGTCTGTACTGGACCAAAGTCACTGTTCACTGTAAGATATTCATGTATATACTGTACACCCAATTCATTTGGAATAACAGTGAAGTGACTGCACATCAAGTGTGACAAAGATCACCCCATCTATGTCATGGGTCTGTTTAATGCACTCATAAAGGTCTACAAGAAATTGCTTAAAATCCCTAAGGACTGTTTTATTCTGACTAATCACAGGTCTCAAGTATTTCTCCACAAAAACTGACAGGGGTTCTGTAACCCAACCTCCAACTGCCACTATGGGTCTCATCGGTGGGCTCAATGGCTCTTTATGAACTTTCAGTAACCCTTGTATCAGAGGATTAACTACACTAAGACATCTGTAGGTATCTTCTATCAAGCCTCCCCTCAAGATATCACATAACATTTCAGAAACAGATTCCATAACCCTATGGACTTCTGTAACAGTAATCTCCCTATAATACTTTTTATCATTCAGCATATCTTGCATGGACTAAACATAATGAGTGCTGTCCATGACTACAATGCGGCCTCCCTTGTCCGCTGGCCTTACAGATATCAATTCATTGTCCTGTAACTTTCTTAAAGCAATTCTCTCACTATAATTCAAATTATATCTAGCATTTCTGTTCCTACCATAAAACTTAAAGATCTCTTCTTCCGTCAGCTTCATATAGGCATCAACTAAAGGGTGGTTGGTTGGAACATAGGTGATCAATTTCCTAAAGGGGTAGGGCTGCTGTCCACCACTAGAAAGGGTCTGCTGTTCACCACTCTTCTCAAATTGTAGTCGTAACATCACATTCCTACAAAAAACCTTTAAGTCTAATATGGTATCTGATATCCTGCTTTCACATGAGGGGATAAAATTCAACCCTCTACTTAAGACTTCACTTTCCTCAGAGGATAACTCATATGATGAAATTTTTAAAATCAACGACCCCCTACATTCCCCCACATTTTCTTCAGTGTCTGATTTGAGTTGAACTCCCCTTAAAGTTTGCGCTTCTGGCACCCTCGACTCATTGACCTCGTTCTTCTCCCTCCTTTGTCTGTCCTGACTGGTAAGGGAAAAGGGAGCTGTCCTACTGCACTATTAGTCTGTATTGAGGCATTAAGAGGGTTTCCGTCTACTCGACCATTCACTGTGTTAACCTTGGGTCTAACGACCCTTTCCTGCACTGTCACATTACTTGTAGCTTTTTGAACAATATTAGGGTATAAATTGCTGTCTTGCTGTTGTTGCACCTCTGAACTCTCAATAAAACATTCTCCATCGGCATTCCCAACCGATAGTCGTGTCACAATATCGGTAGGAGATAGTGAACCAACACCGTTCATGCTATTGACATTCTCATTGTGTAAATCAACTGAAATAACATTAGCAACATCTTTAACATTTCTAACATTTTTCTTTTGCTCAGTAACATTATGCGAAGCATAATGTCACCTTCTCTTATATGTGGTGTTATAACCTCCAAAACTCTGAAGTTAAACCTATGTGTATCCCCTGTCTGTATAATGTGTTTCGAGAGTGCATTGTTGTCTGTCTTCTTCCTAACATTATACAAATGTTCCCTTATCCTGTTTGAGTGGAAGTTAACGCAGCAGAAGAGAATAAAGATTTTAAGAGACATTAATGATTTTAAACTAGGCCACATTTTTATGTGGCCTAGGAACGGACAACATGGTGAACAATCTAATAGATTAAATGGCAGGGTTAATAACAGTTTTGTTATTAACCCTATTGCTTCGCATAATGTTACTGAGCAAAAGAGAAATGTTAGAAATCTTAAAGATGTTGCTAATGTTATTACAGTTGATTTACATTTACATTATGTTCAGTCTATGTAAGAGATGCTGAATGATAAAAAGTATTATAGGGAGATTACTGTTACAGAAGTCCATAGGGTTATGGAATCTGTTTCTGAAATGTTACGTGATATCTTGAGGGGAGGCTTGACAGAAGATACCTACAGATATCTTAGTGTAGTTAATCCTTTGATACCTTTGATACAAGGGTTACTGACAGTTCATAAAGAACCATTGAGCCCACCGATGAGACCCATAGTGGCAGTTGGAGGTTAGGTTACAGAACCCCTGTCAGTTTATGTGGAGAAATACTTGAGACCTGTGATTAGTCAGAATAAAACAGTCCTTAGGGATTTTAAGCAATTTCTTGTAGACCTTTATGAGTGCATTAAACAGACCCATGACTTAGATGGGGTGATCTTTGTCACACTTGATGTGCAGTCACTTCACTGTTATTCCAAATGAATTGGGTGTACAGTATATACATGAATATCTTACAGTGAACAGTGACTTTGGTCCAGTACAGATGGACCTCATTTGTCACTTTTTAGAGGTGATTCTTGAGAACAATTTATTTACCTTCAATGATAGGATGTACATTCAGAAAGATGGCGTGGCTATGGGCACTTCATGTGCCAATAGTTACGCCAATATGTTTTTGGCACATTGGGAGAATACTGTGCTGTTTCAGAAAGATGTGTATAAGCAATATGTTATTTTTTATTGATGTTTTGTCGATGACTTGTTTCTGTTATGGAAAGGAAGTTATGATCAGCTATATGAATTCCATCAAATGATGAATGACTTGACTGAGTGTTTGAGATTTACCATGACGTGGTCATACCTTCGTACAGAATATCTAGATCTCTATATAGAAAAGTTGGATAATGGCCTTATCAACACTGGGGTCTTTCGAAAAACATGTTATAGAAATTCCCTGTTGGCTAGATCAAGCATGCATCCTAGTTATATCTTCAAGAATTTGATAAAAGGTCAAGGTATGAGGGCATCCAGGTTGAACCCTTTGTATGAAGGGTTTCAGTACGAAATGGAGAGCCTGGAGTACAGACTTAAGAGCAGAGGATATAATCAGAAAGAAATTCAACAGAATTTGTCAGATATCAGTGCCTTAAGGGAAGGTGCAGTGGTGCCGTACTTTGGACCTTATAAGGATGTTATAAGAACAGTGAAACAAGATAATACTATTATTAATAACTATCTTAAAATACCTCTTTTCTTTACCAGTGATAATAAAAACCTGGTTGAGATTTTTTAGCAAAAACTGGTCTATTTTGAAGGTTGACACAGGAATTAGTGAGTTAGATGGTGAAAGACCTAGATTCCTGTATAAAAACAGGAAGAATTTAAAAAGACTCCTTTGTTATGACAAGAGGGATAAAGATTTTCAAGGTGAAGGATGTTCAACACAACCCTGTGGTAAATGTCATTTTTGTTCACTGATTAATACCTCTAATACATTTTTTCATCCAGATCTCCAGAGAGAGTTTATGTTTCATGGCGCAGCTACTTGTATGACATCAAATGTTGTATATCTTGCGGAATGTGAATCCTGTCACTCATTTTATGTGGAGAAGACCAATAGGGTTTTTAGAGACAGGATAAGGGAAAATATGTATGATGTTAGGAAGAAGACAGACAACAATGCACTCTTGAAACACATTATACAAACAGGGGACACACATAGGTTTAACTTCAGAGTTTTGGGAAGCTATAACACCACATATAAGGGAAGATGACATTAGGAACCATACAGAATATAAGGAGACAAATTGGATTATCATCCTTAGAGCTGACAGGGGGAAAGGATTGAATGAAAGGGCGTCCATCAAACCTTTACTTAAAAAACGGAGGGTGCAGAAATAAGATAAACACTTACCTGTATATTACTATGTATTGACTTATTTTTTAATGATGTCATGTTTTAAAAATTGTATTGGTGAAAGTTTTTAATACTATCTTTTTAAAAAATTTTGTATGGATTAATTGAGTCATGAATGTGATTGGACAATTAATTTTATATATGTAGGGGTTGTTTGATGTTTTGTTAGATGGTCTGATGAAGCTTATTAGTGAAAGCGCTTACCGAATCTATTGCTGTTAATAATAAATTTATGCTCAAAGAAGAAAAGGAACTGCCTGGTTGTTTCATTGTTACCTTTTGCTGTGGCTTACTGTGCAAAGATAAAGCTAATGTTTTCCATCTTGTTCAAATCCAGCACAGTATAACATCTGCTATTCTGAAAGCTATGACATCCTGAAATGTTGACTTTGGGAACCTGGTGATCATCCTGTAGTGACAGTCATAGACTTGCTCATATAGTGAGAAATAAACAGTGGGTTTAGACAGAGATATAGATAGAGTATTAATTCCATGTGTAACCACTGCTACAAATGCATTTTTTTTAAAAAGTGTGTGTATGTATGTGTGTGTGTGTATGTGGGGGGGGGGGGCAATGGGTCTCCCAGCCCCCTTACAAGTGGAATTAATAAAGAAAAGAAGGAAGACAAGTGATGCAGGTATTATTAAACTGACTGCATGTATACTTTTGCTAGGAAACCATTACTACTCCAGTCACCAGAGCAGTCCGAATGACACAGCACCTGCCAACATGTACTGCTAGTATAAGATTTGACATTCAGACAGCTACACAAATGGACTGACAGGGTTCAGTACTCTTCATTACTTCCATAGTCTTATGAGGTGTATGCATGTATTATGTGCTACTGAGTACAACTGGCTACAGATGTATACTTTGTGTGCTGTGCTCTTAACTGTATCTTGCAGTGTATAGGGGTTTGTGGTGTTTACACACTCAGGTGTACACAGATACACACATGCATATATAAGTGTGTGTGTGTGTGTGTGTGTGTGTGTGTGTGTGTGTGTGTGTGTGTGTGTGTGTGTATATATATATATATATATATATATATGTATATATATATATATATATGGGTCCATATCTATTCATCGAACTGTCATTACAGCGACACGCACTTCATCGACACGAAAACATCGACTCTTCAGATCATCGAAATTTCAGGTAAGCTATCCTCCCCCTCGCAGGACCCATGGTAGCACTTGTTTTTCTGGTACAACGCGTATGGTTCACATCACTACCTACAATTTCCTACACAACGTTGTTATTTACTTCGCAATATAGCCACAAGTGCTACCATGGGTCCTGCAGGGAGGATAGCTTACCTGAAATTTCGATGATCTGAAGAGTCGATGTTTTCGTGTCGATGAAGTGCGTGTCGCTGTAATGACAGTTCGATGAATAGATATGGACCCATATATATATATATATATATATATATATATATATATATATATATATATATATATATATATAAATATGTATGTGTGTATGTATGAATGTATATACACATACATACACACATATTTGCATACATGCATCAGTTTATTTTATTTATTTGACATTTGTTTAGTAGGAAACTCTGACTAGGATAATATTGTAGATTAGAGTGTGTGATGTACCTTTTAGAAGCATTCCAGTCAGTGGGCATGTGCATAGAAGTACTGAGCACGTGCAAGCAAGAGCACCATTTTGAGTGAGCAGTCAGAGTGAAAGCATGTATGTGTGTAGCAGTCAGTCAGTTAGTTCAGTTAAGTTTAATGTTCCTGTCATTCATCCTGATGTGTTTGTGTGTAAAAAACTACTTAAACAAACACCTAAGCCTCATCGTCTTATTCAAATACACAAGTTGAGAGACATGGTGTCAGAATGGGATCCAGTGTCAAAAACCATGAGGCATGCAGTTAGAAATGGAGGAATATATAGGAGTGCATAATCTGAAGATCAAATAACTCACAAACAGATCAGAAATTAATTTCCAGGTACTAAAACTTGCTTAAGTGATTTTTTTACACAATGAATATAAAACAAAGCATTCAAAACACTCAAAATGAATTTCTAATTAAACGAAATGTCTGAAACTATGACATATTGATAAAAGTATTCAAAATACTTACAAAAACATTTGAAACAATATCCTAATCACATAAAATATATATACATAAAAAAAGAAGAAACAACTGTATTATTTTGCTATGTACTACTTTTTCACATTAACTAAAGCTATTCAAAGTATCTGAAGTGTGCAAAGTGTTGGCAAGTGTGTGCAGTATTGCAGAACAGGTAGTTTGCAAAGTACAGTCTTTCAAAGAGTTTATTGTGCATTTGAATATTATTACAAGTACCTGGTGTGTGTGAATGTTCATACATAATTACAAGGGCCAAGATTGCATTGTGTTTAAACATAATTTGTTGACATGGCAGAAGGATTCCATAAACCTGGTCCTCTTGTGTTTGATAACAATATTGCAGAAAATTGGAAAGTGTTTATGCAAGAGTATGATATTTTCATACAGGCTGCTTTTCTGACAAAGACACACATTCAAAGGCATTTATTCTGCTTAATTTAGCTGAGTCAGAAGACATTGAAAGAGAGCGTTCATTTGTGTATGCAACTACAGGGGAAGGGAAGACCGCCATATTGTGGTAGTGGCTGAAATGTGGGAAGACCAAGAATGCTTAAAACATAAAGTTAGAGAAATGTGTAACCCCCAAATGAATGTTATAATGCAAAAGCATTTATTTTGCACAAGAGATCAAACGCCTGGTGAAACTTTTATAACTGACTTGAGAAATAAGGCTAAAATGTGCAGATTTGGTGATCTGAGAGATGAGGTGATAAAAGACAGGCTTGTGTGTGGTATTAAAGATGATGCAGTAAGAAAGATTTTGCTATGAGACAATGATTTAACTTTGAGCAAGGCCATACAGGTTTGTTAGATATACGAGCTCACAGAAAAGCACACAAATATGCATAGAAATGGCCAGCTATGTTGTATGCGTTGGAGACGGTGGCATTAACCAAAAGGCAGGAGTCAGAACTAGAAGTGGCAGAGTTAAAAATGTTAAGATTTGCACTGGGTGTGACATGGATGGACAGGATTAGGAATCAGTATACTAGAGGGCCAACTCAGGTTGGACAGTTTGGAGACAAAGTCAGAGAGGCGAGATTGCACTGGTTTGGATTTGTGCTGAGGAGGGATGCTGGGTATATTGGGAAAAGGATGCTAAAGATGGAGCTGCCAGGTAATAGGAAAAGAGGAAGGCCTAAGATAAGGTTTATGGATGTGGTGAGAAAGGACATGCAGGTGGTTGGTGTGACAGAGAAAGATGCAGAGGACAGGAAGAAATGGAAACAGATAATCCGCTGTGGTGGCCCCTAATGGGAACAGCCAAAAGAGAAGAAGAAGATGCTTAGAAATGAGAAAAGCATGCATGTGGCTTCTTGCAGTGCTAATGCTGATAGTATGTGGCACAAGTTAACAGATACAGGCCAAAGGGCATGGCCACTCCAGCAAAGCCCAGAGCAGCTTCAGTAAAACCCAGGGCATGCTCAGTAAAGCAGTGTGGTGACTCAGCAAAACCTGTGGCAAACCTCATAGTCAGCTGTCATAATTGTGGTGAAAACCATGAGCTCAAATGAGGAAAAGTGCTTAGCTTTTGGGCAGCAGTGCGACACATGGAATCAGGAATAATTTCAAAAGGCATTGTAAATGTAAAGGAGCAGATTTTTTATTAAAAGAGAGCATTCAAAGAGGCAAGTTGATCAGTTAGAAGGCTGCAACCCTGCATTTTTATGCTGATGGTGTATCTGTGCCTGGTGAAACACTCAATGCAGTAGATCTGTAGGCAAAAAAGTGAAGTATTTTGTACTATTCGGATTAATGGGAGACCTGTAGAGCTCAAAGTAGATACTGACTCAAAGTGCAATGTTGTGTCAGCTGAAAGGTTTGCTAGAGTAAAAGCTGGAGAACAACTTGATCTGGCAACGTGTGGAAAGCTTGCGGCTTATTTGTTTATATATTTATTTCTTTATTTACATTTGTTGACCAAGTAGCAAGTTTTCAGTGGAGACCCAGGGAGAAAAGGTCCACATTGATACAAAATATTTAACACTGTCAAAAAAAATGTCACAATTTTCAAAAAGTACAAAATTATACATACAGTAAAAAAAATAAGAAAGCAAAATGATTATATAACAAAATCATATCAAAATACACAAATGGTATAGAGTATGAAACATACAGAAATTACTTCTATAAAGCTATGTGCACATGACAGATTTGTGTCAGAGGAAAGAAAAGAATGTACAATAAACTAGAAAAAACTTATTTTTGATACTTGCAGTATGTACATTCACAAACAAGAAAGATACAAATAAACGTTACTTTGAGAAATGGGAAGAAAAGGAAAAAACATTTGGAGCGAGATGTGTGAAGGGAGAGAATAAGGGAGGGAAAGACAATTATCCAGGGGGGCTACAGGAGCAGAGCCACTTAGGGGGGCTACAGGAGCAGAGCCACCTACTAGTCAGATAATCTTTTAGTGTTTTAAATGAAGAAAAGGAGAAGGTTCTTTGTAAGCCGGGGGCAGAGCAGTCCAGGACTTGGGTATTTTGTTAGAGAAAAGGGAGTCACCAAGGTAGTTACTGATGATCTGAGGGGTCTAATGTGTGTCTGTAGTTGGATGAGGATTGAAACTGCAGGGCAGCTACTGCGGTTGTGTATGATTTTGTGGGTGAGTGTAAGTTGGTTTAATATTAACAGGTTGGGAAGCTCTAGTCAGTTAAGTAGATAAAGTGCAGCACTTTGGTGGGCTTTGTAGGGATGCTTAGTGACAAATTTAGCAATTTTGTTATAGCAGGATTCTAGATTTTACAGGTCGGACTTGAGCAGGTTGGTGAAAATATGAGAGCAGTAGAGAAGTGTAGAGAGAAGTTGAGTTCTTGCTGTGGCAAGCCTGGCTTGGCGTGTTAGATAAGGTTTGGCTCTGTAGAGGGCTCCAAGTTTACAGTAGACTTTTTTGATGGTTAGGGAAATATAAATATTGAAACTGAGGCGGTCATCGATTGTAATACCTAGGAGCTTTGCCTGGAAAGTTGGAACAATTTTAGTACCATTTGCTGATTAAATAGAGAGTGGTAGGGGACAAGACTTTGCAGTTTTGTTTGTGAAAATTAGTAAGTTGGTCTTATTTGCATTAAGAATGAGTTAGTGTTTGATAGGAAAATTTCTATTTCCTGGAAAGCTTTTTGCATTTTTACGTGTAGTTCTTGTGTGGAAGGGGCGGAGCAGATTAAGGAGGTGTTATCAGCATATTGAATGACTGATGCAAGCTGGGTAGCAGTATTAAAGTTATTAGTAAATATGATAAAGAGAAGGGGGGCAAGTATTGAACCTTGGGCTACACCAGTGGATACTGGTAGTAGTGGGGAGAGATTGTTCTCCCATTTATGGGAGGTGAAGAAATTCAAACCGAAGGCTCAGTAGTGCTTTCATGTTACTCTGCTGGGAACATCTATGACTTGCAATTTTACATAGTCAAGAGACACACGCAGTCATTATTAGGCCTCAGAGATAATTTGAAAATGGGAACTGCTTTCATTTAATAAGGAAGTCCACCATGTAAGCATGAGTGAAAACAGTTCAAATTTTGCCCAGACTATTTTTTTCTGAGTATGCTGATATTTTTGAAGACAAGCTAGGCAAACTCCCACTTGTGTACTCCATGACGTTATAGGTTCATAGGTTCATAGGTTCATACTGTATAAAACCTGCTGTAGCGTGGCTTTGCATGATTTTGTGCATAGCGTGGCATCGAGCAGCACCTCTTATTTGGGTTTGAGCCTTGGAACTGATCTAGTTCTCATAATAAACACCCTATTCCTACGCTAAAGCCTAGCACTTGCTCACTAAAGCAATTATATAAGTCAGCACTAAAAAATTAAAAGCACTACACCCTCATAAACTCCCCTTGAGTAACTTGTTCCCCATTGGCCCTTGATTTCAATTATAAAGGAATTCCCAATACTATTCTAGCATGTCCAAAGGTCAGTTGTCAATCTCCTCTTCAGTCCAGCTGGTGAACCTGGGAATCTTGAGGCAATGTTACAACTGCCTAATGTACACAGACAACCCTCTCCTCCTCCCAACGAATTCCAACACATGTGAGAGATGCAACCATATAGCCAAACTGGAGGCTAAGCTCTCTCAACTCAGTACTGGCGTAACCAGTCAGGAGGAGAAGGAAACCACACTCACTACAATTCCAGTCTCACATAGACCTACCACGACAGCAAACCAAACACATAAACACACAAAAACATACTCGGAGGCTCTAAATAAAAATCTGTCTAAGCAGCAGAGACCTCCAAAGCAGACTCCCAAGCAACCGCTACCCCAAAACAAAACACGTGCAACACATAGCTCACAAAGCCAGTGTGCTGAACAGTCACAGCCCTTAAGGCTAAACAACACACCTGATACACTTGTAATAGGTGACTCTATCATCAGGCACACTGACGTCCCGCTCACCAGGCTGAACAAGGAGAAGGTCATGGTGAGCTGCCTGTCGGCTAGGATCCGCCACATAACACAAGCACTCAGGTCACTCCAAAGCAAGTACAAATATGACTCAGTCATTGTCCATGCTGGTGTGAATGACCTGAGACGTACCTCCCTGGACTACATGAAAGAGACATAGAGGAGCTCTCTGAGCATGTAGCCCAGGCCGGTATGACCCTGACCTTGAGTAGCATCTTACCCTCCCAAGAATGATGCCACAGTATGAAGACAAGATTATCAATTTCAACAATTGGGTTAAGTATTGGTGTCATTCAAAGGGGATGCAATGCCTGTCAGCCTGGGATGACATGCTCGACAAGCCAGGATGCTTGGCTAGGGACGGCTTGCACCTGTCACCCTGGGCTTTCGGATATTGGCAAAGGCTCTTGCTACCCCCATAGTGCATTTTTTAGGCAAGGCTCAAAAGACAAACCCACCTCCATAGGTATCACAAGGGATAAGAAACTAAGAGTAATGCTACTCAACGCCAGAAGTCTAAACCTCAAGATGCACTTTTCAAAACTCTCCTTAGCATGGAGAACATTGATATCTGTGCAGCAACAGAAACCTGGTTCAAGGCTCTTGAGATCACCCCAGCACTACCAGGTTATACCTCATACCATGCTTTTCGGCCCCAAAACTTGGACCGAACCACAAAGGAGGGAGTATCAATATTCGTCAAAGATTCCCACACCTCCAGGTTGGTGGCACAGCACGAAGCATCAGAGACTATCCATGTGCAACTAACAGTGGGTAAAACTGCCTTCCAGTTTATAGCCTGCTACAGACCGCCCTCCCAAACCCAGGAACCCCACTCGGCCTTCCTGAGAACACTGGAAAATATGAAGATCTCTCCAAACACCATTATATTGGGTGACTTCAACTACCCAACCATAGACTGGGAGCATTACTCTAGCTCCAACACCCTAGCCCAAAGTTTCCTAGAATTTATAAACTCAAATGCTATGGAACAACTTGTTACCACTCCCACAAGAGGGGAAAACATACTGGACCTGATCATCACCAACATGGGGACTCTGTGCTCCAGACCAGAAGTGTATCCCTCACTGGTAAGATCAGACCATAAACTAATCTCACTGGATATTCACATCCCGATCCCACCCCATGCCCAGAAACCCAGAGTGAAAAACTTCTCTAAAGCAAATTTCACACTCCTCAAAACTGAGGTGGAATCCTTCAAAGCCCCCGGGCCTGTGTATATGGCCCAGACCACAAAATCCTTTATAAACGCATTCTATGAACACCTTCAGGAATGCATGGATCATGCAATCCCAAATAAAACCAAGACCCAATCCTCCAAAGGCAGACGTCCTGTCTGGTGGACCCCAGCTATAAACAAACTATACAATAGAAGGAGGAAGCTACTACTTGACAGAGCAAAATCCCAAAAAGGGAAGGCATCTCTGATCAGTATTAGCAAAAAACTACGCGCACTCATAAAATCGTCTAAGGCCAGCTTTGAGAGAAAAATTGCACAGGACACTAAGGATAATCACAAGGCTTTCTTTAGTTATGTTAGGAACCTGGGTGGGAATTCCCAGATATACTCAGAATTAGTCCAAAATGACAAAAATACACGAACCCACAGACATTGCCAACATCCTAGCTGACAGGTTCAGCGCAAACTTCTCCCCCCCCTCCACCAAAAGGGCTAATATCTATCCCAGCAGAGTGCTGCCCCCCTGACATCTTAGATGCTCAGGTAAGAGCTGCCCTCTCCAAAGCAAGAAACACAGCATCAATAGGACTAGACGGTGTCCCGGGCTGCATCCTACATGAACTCCAAGAAGAGCTAAACCCAAACCTAAAACTACTGTTCAATCTCAGCCTTACTACAGGATATGTACCCAAAGAGTGGTGTACAGCAACAGTGGTCCCTCTCCACAAAGGTGGTGCCTCAATGGATCCTGGAAACTATCGCCCCGTAAGTCTCACTAGCTTGGTCTGCAAAACTATGGAAAGGATCATCATGGACCTTATAAATAAAGATATTGGGGACCTACAGACACTGGATCCTACCCAGTTCGGCTTTGTTAAGGGCAGATCCTGCCTCTTAAACCTGGTTGATTTCTTTGAAACAGTCACCAAGGCCATTGACAAGGGGAAGGTGGTCCACACAGCCTACCTGGACCTCGCAAAAGCCTTCGATACAATACCCCACTCAGGCATTATAGATAAGCTCACCAGCTTAAATATAAACCCCTATGTCACTAGATGGGTTGCAAACTGGCTCAAGGACAGAACCCACATGGTTAGAATAGCGGGAACCATGTCAGACTCCAAACCAGTTACAAGTGGCATCCCACAAGGCTCAGTCCTGGGACCTCTCTTGTTCGGTATATATTTCTCGGAGGTACAGGCCAACATGGAAGGACTGTGGCTGACCAAGTTCACAGATGACTGCAAACTGGGCACCATAATAGACTCTCCAGCTGACACAAGCATCCTCCAAAAGGTCCTCATAGAAACAGACAACTGGTGCCAGAGCCATGGCCTCAAGCTAAATGCCAAAAAGTGTATAGTCATCCCCTTTGGCAAAAACAAAGTTCCCACAAATTACCACATAGGTGGTAATCCATTAAGTACAGAAGAAGTAATTAGGGATCTCATTTGACAACCACGTGGCCAAAGTGGTTAGAAAAACATTTTATATAGCCCACCTAATCATGAAGGGATTCACATCTAGATCAGGGGAGGTCATCGTGCCTCTTTACTCATCCCTCATCAGGCCCATAATTGAGTACAATGCCCCTTTTGGAATGTACCTTACCAGCCACCTGCAGCAACTGGAAAGACCCAAAAGTACCTCACCAAGAGGATCAAGGGGCTCAAACAAATGCTGTATGCTTCCCGGTTAAAGAAACTCCAGCTCTACTCAGTGGCATACCGCCTGCTCAGAGACGATCTGTGCCTGACATATAAAGCCATGTCCAACCCGGAATTAATGGACATGCTGCACCTCAGAAAATCCAAATCCCATCGAGCTACTTTCGAGGACTTAAACCTCAGCACTGAAATAAATAGGACATGCTGGAGGGACAGATTCATAACCCAGAGGCTCCCTTCACTCTGGAATAAAATCCCAGTCCAGGTTAGGCAGAGTCCCTCATTGACTCTCTTCAAGAGGAATCTTGATGACCGGATGGGATATTGTAGGTTTACCCCGGGTATCACTTCTGTGTCACTGTTGGAAAGAGGCATAGTACACTAACCTCGAAAAAGGGCATAGCAAAATTAATTTAAAATGGGTGGCGAAAGCCATACACACTCTGGCTAGGCTTATAAATGCCCTAGGGCAGATTGCCTAGTATGAACCTATGAACCTATGAACCTATGAACTAGGCTATCTGCCCTAGGGCATTTATAAGCCTAGCCAGAGTGTGTTTGGCTTTCGCCACCCATTTTAAATTAATTTTGCTATGCCCTTTTCCGAGGTTAGTATACTGTGCCTCTGTCTAACAGTGACACAGAAGTGATACCTGGGGTAAACCTACGATCTCTCATCCACTTATCAAGATTCCTCTTGAAGAGAGTCAATGAGGGACTCTGCCTAACCTGGACTGGGATTTTATTCCAGAGTGAAGGGAGCCTCTGGGTTATGAATCTGTCCCTCCGGCATGTCCTATTTATTTCAGTGCTGAGGTTCAAGTCTCTCGAGCGTGAAGCTCGATGGGATTTGGATTTTTTGAGGTGCAGCATGTCTCTTAATTCCGGGTTGGACATGGCTTTATATGTCAGGCACAGGTCGCCTCTGAACAGGCGGTATGCCACTGAGTAGAGCTGGAGTTTCCTTATCCAGGCAGCATATGGCATCTGTTTGAGCCATTTGATCCTCTTGGTGAGGTACTTTTTGGGTCTTTCCAGTTGCTGCTGGTGTTTGGTAAGGTACATCCCAAAAGGGGTATTGTACTCGATTATGGGCCTGATGAGGGATGAGTAAAGAGGCATGATGACCTCCCCTAATCTAGATGTGAATCCCTTCATGATTAGGTGGGCTATATAAAATGTTTTTCTAACCACTTTGGCCACGTGGTTGTCAAATGAGAGATTGCTATCAGCTTGGGTCCCCAGGTCCCTAATTACTTCTGTACTTAATGGACTACCACCTATGTGGTAATTTGTGGGCACTTTGTTTTTGCCAAAGGGGATGACTATACACTTTTGGCATTTAGCTTGAGGCCATGGCTCTGGCACCAGTTGTCTGTTTCTATGAGGCCCTTTTGGAGGATGCTTGTGTCGGCTGGAGAGTCGATTATGGTGCCCAGTTTGCAGTCATCTTCGAACTTGGTCAGCCACAGTCCTTCCATGTTGGCCTGTACCTCGAGAAATATATACCGAACAAGAGAGGTCCCAGGACTGAGCCTTGTGGATGCCACTTGTAACTGGTTTGGAGTCTGACATGGCTCCAGCATTTCTAACCATGTGGGTTCTGTCCTTGAGCCAGTTTGCAACCCATCTAGTGACACAGGGGTTTATATTTAAGCTGGTGAGCTTATCTATAATGCCCGAGTGGGGTATTGTATCGAAGGCTTTTGCGAGGTCCAGGTAGGCTGTGTGGACCACCTTCCTTCGGCCAATGGCCTTGGTGACTGTTTCAAAGAAGTTGACCAGGTTTAAGAGGCAGGATATGCCCTTAACAAAGCCGAACTGGGTAGGATCCAGTGTCTGTAGGTCCCCAATATCTTTATTTATGAGGTCCATGATGATCCTTTCCATAGCTTTGCAGCCCAAGCTAGTCAGGCTTATGGGGTGATAGTTTCCAGGGTCCGTTGAGGCACCACCTTTGTGGAGAGGGACCACTGTTGCTGTACGCCACTCTTTGGGTACATATCCTGTAGTAAGGCTGAGATTGAACAGTAGTTTTATGTTTGGGTTTAGCTCTTCTTGGAGTTCATGTAGGATGCAGCCCGGGACACCGTCTGGTCCCATTGATGCTGTGTTTTTGCTTTGGAGAGGCGGCTCTTACCTAAGCATCTGAGATGTCAGGGGCAGCACTCTGCTGGGATAGATATTTGCCCTTTGGTGGGAGGGGGAGAAGTTTGTGCTGAACCTGTCAGCTAAGATGTTGGCAATGTCTGTGGGTTCAGTGTATTTTTTGTCATTTTGGACTAATTCTGAGCATATCTGGGAATTCCCACCCAGTTTCCTAACATAACTAAAGAAAGCCTTGTGATTATCCTTAGTGTCCTGTGCAATTTTTCTCTAAGCTGGCCTTAGACGATTTTATGAGTGCCCTTAGTTTTTGCTATTACTGATCAGAGATGCCTTCCCTTTTGGGATTTTGCTCTATCATGTAGTAGCTTCCTCCTTCTATTGTATAGTTTGTTTATGGCTGGGGTCCACCAGACAGGACGTCTGCCTTTGGAGGATTGGGTCTTGGTTTTATTTGGGATTGCATGATCCATGCATTCCTGAAGGTGTTCATAGAATGCATTTATAAAGGATTCTGCGGGCTGGGCCGTATTTTCCACAGGCCCGGGGGCTTTGAAGGATTCCACCTCAGTTTTGAGGAGTGTGAAATTTGCTTTAGAGAAGTTTTTCACTGTGGTTTTCTGGGCAGGGGGTGGGGTTGGGATGTGAATATCCAGTGAGATCAGTTTATGGTCTGATCTTACCAGTGAGTGATACACTTCTGGTCTGGAGCATAGATTCCCCATGTTGGTAATGATCAGGTCCAGTATTTTTTCCCCTCTTGTGGGAGTGGTAACAAGTTGTTTCATAGCATTTGAGTTTATGAATTCTAGGCACCTTTGGGCTAGGGTGTTGGAGCTAGAGTAATGCTCCCATTCTATGTTTGGGTAGTTGAAGTCGCCCAATATAATGGTGTTTGGAGAGACCTTCATATTTTCCAGTGTTCTCAGGAAGGCCGTATGGGGTTCGTGGGTTTGGGAGGGTGGTCTGTAGCAGGCTATAAACTGGAAGGCAGTTTTACCCACTGTTAGTTGCACATGGATAGTCTCTGATGCTTCGTGCTTTGCCATCAACCTGGAGGTGTGGGTATCTTTGATGAATATCGATACTCCCCCTCCTTTTGTGGTTCGGTTCAAGTTTTGGGGCCGAAAAGCATGGTATGAGGTATAACCTGGTAGTGCTGGGGTGCTCTTGGGAGCCCTGAACCAGGTTTCTGTTACTGCACAGATATCTATGTTCTCCATGCTAAGGAGAGTTTCGAGTGCATGCATCTTGAGGTTTAGAATTCTGGCGTTGAGTAGCATTACTCTTAGTTTCTTATCCCTTGTGATACCTATGGAGGTGAGTTTGTCTTTTGAGCCCTGCCTAAAAAAGGCACTATGGGGGTAGCAAGAGCCTTTGCCAATATCCGAATGCCCAGGGGTGATAGGTGCAAGCCATCCCTAGTGAAGCATTGTGGCTTGTCGAGCATATCATCCCAGGCTGACAGGCATTGGATCCCCTTTGAATGACACCAATACTTAAGCGAATTGTTGAAATTGATCATCTTGTCTTCATATTGTGGCATCATTCTTGGTGAGGGTAAGATGCTACTCAAGGTCAGGGTCATACCGGCCTGGGCTACATGCTCAGAGAGCTCCTCTATGTCTCTTTTCATGTAGTCCAGGGAGGTACGTCTCAGGTCATTCACACCAGCATGGACAATGACTGAGTCATATTTGTACTTGCCTTGGAGTGACCTGAGTGCTTGTGTTATGTGGCGGATCCTAGCCGACAGGCTGCTCACCGTGACCTTCTCCTTGTTCAGCCTGGTGAGCGGGACGCCAGTGTGCCTGATGATAGAGTCACCTATTACAAGTGTATCAGGTGTGTTGTTTAGCCTTAAGGGCTGTGACTGTTCGGCACACTGGCTTTGTGAGCTATGTGTTGCACGTGTTTTGTTTTGGGGTAGCGGTTGCTTGGGTGTCTGCTTTGGAGGTCTCTGCTGCTTAGGCAGATCTTTATTTAGAGCCTCCGAGTATGTTTTTGTGTGATTATGTGTTTGGTTTGCTGTCATGGTAGGTCTATGTGAGACTGGAATTGTAGTGAGTGTGGTTTCCTTCTCCTCCTGACTGGTTATGCCAGTACTGAGTTGAGAGAGCTTAGCCTCCAGTTTGGCTATATGGTTGCATCTCTCACATGTGTTGGAATTTGTTGGGAGGAGGAGAGGGTTGTCTGTGTACATGAGGCAGTTGTAACATTGCATCAGGATTCCCAGATTCACCAGCTGGACTGGAGAGGAGATTGACAACTGACCTTTGGACATGCTAGAATAATATTGGGTAATTCCTTTATAATTGAAAACAAGGGCCAATGGGGAGCGAGGGTGTAGTGCTTTTAATTTTTAGTGCTGACTTATATAATTGCTTTAGTGAGCAAGTGCCAGGTAACTTAAGTGCAGTGTGTTACAGGTAACTTAAATGCAAAAATGACAAACAGTAACTTTCTTTCAAGTGAAACAAGGAAATAAGTACAGTAAGCAATGCAGATATCACTAGGGATCCACAGAAGCACTGAGAAGCCACATTTAGGTGGAATTAGCGTTCCAGGGAAATAACAAGCAAACAAACAACAAGCATACAAACAAAGCTAGATTCAGCAGGCCTGGATCTAGTCTATGCTACAACAAACAAGACCATGAGATAAGTTATCCAGTTATCAGACCAGCAGAGAAAGTTCCAGTAACTATGCAGAACAGAGTCAAAGCTAAGCTAGACAAAATGGTGCAGTTAGGAGTAATCTGTCCATTAGAAGAACCAACTTAATGGGTATCTTCCATGGTAGTAGCTCATAAGAAAAGCTCAGATGATATTAGAATATGTATTGACCACGAGATCTGAACAAAGCACTAAAATGACCTCATCATCCTATGTGAGCAGTCACGGAAATTGCTACGCTCATGCCAAATTTCACTGTTTTTTCTCTTAGATGCGAAAAGTTCATTTTGGCAAATTTTGCTTGATCGTAAATCTTCATTGCTAACCACATTCAGTATGCCATTTGGAAGGTACAGATTTTTGAGAATGCTATTTGGAATAAATTCTGCCAGTGAAGTCTTTCAGCATGTGATGGAACAACATTTTTCTGGGTATCCATGTGCTATAATAGTAGATGATATTCTAGTAGGAGGCAATTGTGAAGTCAAACATGATAGAAACCTCAGGCTCATTCTGGAATGAGCTCTTGAAGAGAATCTTAAGCTGAATCCTTAGACATATATATTCAGGCTGTGAGAAGCTACTTATGTGGGTCATTTACGACCAGATCCTTCCAAGCAATCAGCAATTCTTGAGATGCCAGCTCCAGACAATGTCCAAGCTTTACAATGGTTTCTTGGTATGGTCAACTATTTGGGCAAGTTCATTCCAGACTGAAGTCAACTTTCAGCACTGCTCAGAGAGCTGACGTGCAAAGATGTATCTTGGTCCTGGTCAGAACAACACCAGACAGCATTTGATGTCCTGAAACAGAAAAGTGCCAGTCCACCAGCTCTCAGATATGATGTTCACAAACCGGTAACTCTTTCCTGTGATGCTTCTCTGTTTGGTCTTGGTGTGGTCATTCTTCACGAGGGTAGATCAGTAGCTTATGCACTGAGAACTTTAACCAAAACCGAGATGCAGTATGCCCAAATTGAGAAAGCTCTTGGCAATTGTGTTTGCATGTTCAAAGTCCCATGATTATATTTATGGCCGACCAATCCAAATATAAACTGACTGTAGAACAGGGTGTGTGTGCTGTGTCTTTAAGAAGAGTTTCAAGGATGGAACGTGCATATATAAACAGCAGGCACATGCTATACTCAGTGCCATTTTGAAAGTGCAGCCAGAGAGTGAGCATGTATGAATGAATGTAGTTAGTTTGTATATAAGGTACCTAAGTTAAAGTTAATAAGCTTCAAAACTGATGTGTTTGTACATAATACAGCTGCTTGAACAGAACCCACAAAGTCTTGTTTATTGTGTCCTGAATAGCCGAGTGACATGGAGTCAGAAGAGGGATGCCAGAAACTGATATTCAGAGCCATGAGGTGCAGAGGCAACAGTTAAGGTAAACTGAAAAACATGAAAACAAGCCAGAGAAGCAACAAAGGTAACAAAAAAATGCATCAAAAGTTTGTTTTATAAATAAGATGAAAAAGGGCATTACAAGCTTCTGGTGTCATTCAAAGGGGATCCAGTGTCTGTCTGCCTGGGATGACATGCGCGACAAGCCACGCTGATTCACTAGAGACGGCTTGCACCTGTCACCCTTAGGCTTTTGAATACTTGCCAAGGCTCTTGCCACCCCCCATAGTGCCTTTTTTAGGCAAGGCTCAAAAGACAAACCCACCACCATAAATAGTACAAGTAACCAAAAACTGAGGGTAGTACTACTTAATGCCAGAAGTCTAAGCCTCAAAATGCACGCACTTGAGGCACTCTTCAGTATGGAGAAAATTGATATATGTGCAGTAACAGAAACCTGGTTTAAGGCTCCAGAGAGCACCCCAGCACTACCAGGCTACAACTCATACCATACATTTCAGCCACGAAACCCAAACCGAAATACAAAAGGCAGGGGAGTATCCATATTCATCAAGGATACCCACACTTCCAGGTTAGTGGCACAGCACGATGCTTCAGAGATCATCCACATGCAACTAACAATGGGCAAAACTGCTATTCAAATTATAGCTTGCTACAGATCACCCACCATGTCCCAGGACCCCCACTCCACATTCCTGGAAACACTGGGAAACATAAAGGTCCTACCAAACACCCTGATATTGGGTGATTTCAATTACCCCAATGAGAAATACTCAAGTACAAACTCCATTGCCCAACATTTCCTAGAATTTATAAACTCAAACGCACTGGATCAACTGGTCAACACCCCCACCAGAGGTGACAACATATTGGACCTGGTCATCACCAACATGGGCGACCGGTGTTCCACACCGGAGGTCAACCCCTTGCTGGTTAGATCTGACCATAAATTAATCACTCTGGATATCCACATTCTGCCATCACCCCCGATCAAAGAAATCACCATGAAAAACTTTTCTAAAGCAAACATCACGTTACTTAAGACTGAGGTGGGAAGTTTCAAAGTCCCCATGCTAAAGGATAATGCTGTCCAAGCTGCAAAATCCTTGACTAATGCACTGTATGGGCACCTACAAGAATGCATGGATCATGCTATCCCAAACAAAACCAAGACTCACTCCTCCAAGAAAAGGAAACCAGTCTGGTGGACCCCTGCCATAAACAAGCTATACAACTGAAGGAGGAAACTAGTATAGAAAAGAGTAAAATCCCAAGAAGGGAAGACCTTCCTGATCAGTATCAGCAAGAAACTACGTTCCCTCATAAAATCATCCAAGGCTATCTTCAAAAGAAAAATTGCCATGGACTCCAAAGATAATCAAAAGGCATTCTTTAGCTAGGTGAAGAGTCTAAGTCTGCTCAGAGTTAGTGCAGAATGGCACAAAATACACTGAACCGACCGATATAGCCAACATCCTGGCAGACCGGTTCAATGCAAACTTTACCCCCGTCTCACCCCCAAAAGGGCCCATAACTATACCAGAAGAATGTAGTGCCCCTGAAATCACAGACACTCACGTTAAAACAGCCCCCTCCAAAGCCAAAAACACAGCATCAATGGGACCAGATGGTGTTCCAGGCTGCATCCTACACAAGCTCAAAGATGAACTAACCCCCTCACCAGGAGTCAGTTTTTGACTTTATTAAAACATATTGGGGTAGTGTCTGCAGGTCTGTAGGGGAGGTGGCTCAGCAGATCAAAGTGGAGTCATTTGCATATTGAATGCAGGTTGCTGCTAGGATGACCGTGTGCAGGTCATTGATAAAGAAAGAGAATAAGAGGGGTCCTCATATAGAGCCTTGGGGAACCCCTAGGGTGTTAGGTAAAAGGGACAACAGTTTGTCCTGCCATAGTACAGCCTGTTGTCTATCACTCAGGTAAGATTGAAACAATGGGATAGCTTGGGTATCTAGGGGAATAGCTTTAAGTGTGTCTATGAGTAGGTGGAGATCAACCATGTCACATGCTTTCAAGAGATCAAGAAAGAGAGCAGAGAAAAGCATATTGGAAAGAGAGCAGAGAAAAGCATAGTGTTGCATTAGGGAAGGAGAGACGGGCACAGGTGGTACTGTAGAGTGGTCTGAGGCTGTGCTGTGAGTTACCAGGATATTATTCCAAATAGAATGGTCTGAGGCTGTGCTGTGAGTTACCAGGATATTATTCCAAATAGAATGGTCTGAGGCTGTGCTGTGAGTTACCAGGATATTATTCCAAATAGAATGGTCTGAGGCTGTGCTGTGAGTTACCAGGATATTATTCCAAATAGAATGGTCTGAAGCTGTGCTGTGAGTTACCAGGATATTATTCCAAATAGAATGGTCTGAAGCTGTGCTGTGAGTTAGCCAGGATATTATTCCAAATAGAATGGTCTGAAGCTGTGCTGTGAGTTACCAGGATATTATTCCAAATAGAATGGTCTGAAGCTGTGCTGTGAGTTACCAGGATATTATTCCAAATAGAATGGTCTGAGGCTGTGCTGTGAGTTACCAGGATATTATTCCAAATAGAATGGTCTGAGGCTGTGCTGTGAGTTAGCCAGGATATTATTCCAAATAGAATGGTCTGAAGCTGTGCTGTGAGTTAGCCAGGATATTATTCCAAATAAGGATGCTCACAAGTTGTTTATGGATGCACTTCTCCATAATTTTAGCTAAGGGTGATAGAATAGCTATAGGTCTATAATCTGACAGTTCGGTAGAGCTGCCCCCTTTATGGAGAGGAATTACATTGGATATCTTCCAGATAGAGGGGATGGTGGCTTCTGATAAGGTTCTAGTGATCAGGATGGAGATAGGGTATGGCAGGGCATCTGCAACTTTTAGTAGCTACAGGGAGATCAGCAGCAAGGGTAGTTGATTTTAGTTTCTTGATAAGGGATTGGATAAGTGATGTGGAAACTGGTTGAACGCTGAAAGAGAGTGGACAACTAGGTGTGGTGTTATTTAGAGTGGAGCAAGTGGGAAGATAGTTTGCGAGCTAGTGACTGGATAGTTTCTGTAAAGAAACTATTGAAGGCATTGGCAATGTCCTCAGGGTTTTTTTTGGATGGCAGCCAAGGGGATGGGGTGGTTGTTTGTCCTGGCTGAAGGAGCTTATTTATACCTGACCAAAACTTTTGTGGTTTAATTTGGTGCATCTGATGAAAATGGAAGTTAATGTTTTTTTATCTAATGTGATATAATTTTTTGTTTAATTCCTTAGTTGTCTATATCTAAGTTGATTTATGAGGGATTTTGTGGTGCAGCACATGGCCCAGGCTTTGTCTCTCAGTACGATCTTTTGCTGGGTTTCCTTTGAAAGCCATGGTGCAACGTTTGTTTTAGTCCTGATAGAGCGAGGTGGTGTATGGGCATCAAGGATGGCTAGGAATTTGTTGTTGAAGTATAATACAGCTTCTTAAAGTGGGAGATATTTTAGTGCTGTCCAATTACGAGCTTTGAGTTCATTTTGGAAATTAATAGGGTTGATATGTTTCTTGTTCCTAATTGTCTTATAAGTAGGTTAACAGGGGATGTCAGTTTTATGCCGTATTATGTAGGTAAGAAAATGATCACTTCTATCTTCAGGTAGGGTCCTGGCCCTGTACATATGGTTGTGGTTACAAATGAGTATCCAGTCTAGGGTACTATCTTTATGGTTAGGTTTACTGATTCGAGTGGGGGAGGAAATGATTTGTGTAAATCCGTATAGATTTACATGGATGGAGGGAGTTTCTGAGGAACAAGATTCCCAATCAATGTTGAAATCACCTAGAACAATGGTTTCTTGGGGATAGTTACTAGACAGCCATGAAAGGGTGTCTTCAAGGATGCTAACACTGTTACCTGGAAGGATGTAGACACAAACGTTTATACTTTTGGTTTTGTTAATATGAAGCTTAGTGATGAGAATTTCAGCATTATCAGCATGGGGGGGTTGAGGGGAGTCAGAGGTCACATCTAGAGTCATTTTATATAGTATGGCTACCCCTCCACCTTTCCTAGTACTGTGATGTAGTCTGAGTATATTATAACCTGGGGTATAACCTCATTATCTTGGTGATGGTTTTAGCCAGGTTTCAGTAAGACATAGTAAATCTGGGGAGTGTGAATCTAGGAGGGCATGCGCGTGATGGATCTTATCATTTATGCTTCTAACATTTAGGTGACTGACCAGGAGTGGGTTTGTAGTCTATTAAGGTTTGCATGCTAGAGGGAGTAGAAGTGGTGGGGCTGGAGCCAAATAGAGAGGTAGGGCTGGGGTTTGGGTGGATGTCACCATCCCTTGTAAGATTGCATTGAGTTTTGTATGTGAGCTTCAGCAATTTAATGATTAGTCTAGAATAATTTTTAATTTTGGGGCTGATGTATCTGGGTCTAATGTGATGATAGTCTTGTCTGGGAGGAACTGGATATAAAGGTAATGTTTAAGTGGATTAAGTTATTTGGACTTGATGGAGTGGAGGTTTGACATTTTGGGAAGTGGAAGCCTAGGTAGAGCTTATTTTCATAGGTGGTGAGAAGATATGGGATAGTCAGCAAGAGTAGCAGGCAGCATATTAGCATTACTTTGGCTGGTTTCTGAACAGGTAACATAGGCATTGTATCGATATTAGTTTTGACTATGGTTCAGATAAGTAAAAGATAAGTGAGGTGGAGTGAGTAAGGAGGGTTTTATTAATGACTAGAGTTTTTGATTGGTTCTAGAGAGGGGGGAGTGGTTATAGAGCTATAAATTTGGAACTACTAGGGGCAGGTGGGGTGCAGAGTGAGCCTGAGTGCAACAAGGGGGAGCGAGCAGAGCTTGACTGAGCTACAAGATCATCAGGGCCTGTGTAACCTACGTAAGTAAACTACAGTTTTTCTTTCAAATACTTGTTTTCCCTTTTTGGCTTTCAGAATACAGTTTTTGGGAGATAAGCCTTCAGAAGTCACTTTTTGTAGCCTTTAAGCACACTGTGTGTTTTTAGCCAGTTTTCAGCTATTTGTGCCATTTTTAGGGCTTATTAACATATATATGGGAAGTATGTAATTCTAGTGGTAATAACAGGGAATTACGTGGAATAGCATTATAAGGTTGGTTGAGGGGGTTTTCAGGGATTTGAATTTGTGCTTTAGACCCAGTAGCTAGGAAATGTTAAACATACAGACAGGATAACTATAATATTAACCTTAGCAAGTCTTATCAGAGTCAAGGGGCAGTGCAGGAAAGTCTCCAGATGGATTTCAGCAGGGAGGTGTCCTTCTAGCATTTCAAGTCTTTCAGGAGCTTAGCAGATAGAGGTGGTAGTACCACATTGCTGTGGACACAGCCATCTGGGTCAGCAGCACTGGGCTTTTTAAAAAATTCAGAGAGATGTGTAACCCCCAGACAAATATTACATTAGAGAGGCATTTGTTTTACAGAAGAGATCAGAACCCAGGAGAAACATTTGCAGCTTATATAACTGACCTGTAAAACAAAGCTAAAATGTGTCAGTTTGGTTACCTAAAGGATGAGTTGATAAAGGACAGGCTTGTGTATGGTATTAATAGTGCTGCAGTGAGAAAGATTATGCTTCGTGACAGAGATTTAATGCTGAGCAAAGCTACTGAGATTTGTCAAATCCATGAAGTCAGAAAGGCACACAACTATGCTTACAAATGATGAGTATGGTTTCAACAAGCTCTAGAGTAAATGTAGACGGCATGCAGCAAATGGTAAACAGAAGCAGGCCTAAGCACATAGCAGCAACAGCCCTAGTGGGTTCACCAGGGGAAACCACGTAGCATTCCAGCAATTTCTAAGAAAGGTGCATGTTCAGTGCAGTACAAGTGTGAGTCAGCAAAACCCAAGTCCAACTTTATTGTTAACTAGTGTAGTTGTGGAGTCAATCATGAGTCTAAAACAGAGAAATTCTTAGCATTTGGTCAGCAATGCTACAAGTGTAGAAAAGGGAATCATTTTCAAAAGTTTTGCAAATCAAGTAAGCCTGACACAGTTATACAGAAAGGTCACTCAAGAAAGAAAGCTGACCAAGTAAGATTGCAGCTGTCCACTTTCTACTTGGATGGTGTATCAGTAGTTGGTGAAAAGGTTGATGCAGTGAATTTGTTAACAAGCAATGAAGTATTTTGTACTGTCCAGATTAATGGTAAACCCACTGAGCTCAAAGTAGACACTAGTACAAAGTGTACTGTTATGTCTGCAGATAGTTTTGCTAAAGTGAGAGTTAATGAACAACTCAGTGTGGTCAGTTGTGCAAAGCTTATTGCTTATGAAGGTAAAGAGATTCAAACCGAAGAGTCAGTAGTACTTTCATGTTATTTGGCCAAGAACTGTTACAACTTGTTATTCTATGTTGCTCAGTGACCTGTGCAGTCCTTATTAGGTTTCAGAAACAGCGTGACAATTAATCTACTTTCTTTTACCAAAGAAATTCATCAGATAAGCACATATCCTAGTTCCAATTTCTCCAAAGCCATTTTCTAAGAGTCTGATGACATTTCAATGACAAGTTGGGCACACTTCCAGTTTTGTATTCTATGAAATTAGACCCAGAAGTCAGTCCAGTGTTCAGACCTGCAAGAACATTTCTGATAGCCATGCAGGATAGAGTGAAAGCTCAGTTGGATAAAATGGTGTAACAAGGTGTAATTTGTTCAGTTACAGACCCAACTGAATGGGTATCGTCCATGGTAGCAGCTCACAAAAAAGGCTCAGATGAAATCAGAATATGCATTGACCCAAGAGATTTGAACAAAGTGTTGAAGAGACCACATCATCCAATGCGTACAGTCAAAGAAGTCACAGCCCTAATGCTGAATGCCACTGTTTTTTTTTCTGTCTTAGATGTAAAGAGTTCATTTTGGCAAGTGATGCTTGATCTCATATCCTCATTACTGACTACTTTCAGTACCCTGTTTGGCAGATATAGATTCCTAAGGATGCCAATTGGAATAAATTCTGCAAGTGAAGTCTTTCAGTGTGCAATGGAGCAAATTTTTTCAGGTTATCCCTGTGCCATAATAGTAGATGATTTTTTTGGTCGGAGCAATGGTGAGGCAGAGCATGACAGAAACCTTAAAGTTCTAGACAGAGCATGTGAAGTGAACTTAAAGCTCAATCCTCTGAAGTGCAAATTCAGACTACCAGAAGTTACATATGTAGGTCATTTATTTACTAGTACTGGCTTGCAACCAGACCCGTCTAAACAGGCAGCCATTCTTGAGATGCCAGTACCTGATAATGTTCAAGCTCTGCTCGTTTTCTTGGCATGGTCAACTATTTAGTCAAATTTGTACTAGACTTCAGTGAGTTCAAAGCACCCTTGAGAGAGTTGATGTGCAAAAATGTTACATGGTCTTGGTTAGAACAGTACCAGAAAGCATTTGATGACCTTAACCGGAAAATTGCCACTCGACCTACATTAAGATACTATGATGTTAAAAAAACAGTAACCCTTTTCTGTGATGCTTCAAAATTTGGTCTTGGTGCAGTCATTCTTCAGGAAGGAAGACCAGTAGCCTTTGCTTCAATAACTCTTACTCAAACTGAGATGCAGTATGCTCAAACTGAGAAAGAACTTTTGGCAAAAGTGTTTGAGTGTTCCAAGTTTCATGATTATATCTATGGTCGAGCTATTCAGATTGAAACTAATCGCCAATGTCTAGTTAATATTTTAAAGAAGCCTGTGCATTCTGCTCCAGCAAGATTACAAAGAATGAGCTCAAATTGCAAAAGTACAACTTCGTCTATACAAAAGGTAAACTTCTTTATCTGGCTGATACCTTATCCAGATCACCCAGAAATACAATGGAACAGCTTCATGTAGAGAATTTTGACTTTGATGTCATGGACGTGCATAATTTTTCTACTACAAGACTTGATGAACTGAGGGATCATACAAAGAGTGATCCAATTTTGCAAAAACTCAACTACTACATTAATGTTGAATGGCCGTCAAAGCAATCTAGTGCGCCACCTGAAGTGCAATCGTATTTTCCTTACAGAGATGAGCTGTTGATGGAAGATGGTATTATTTTTAAAGGTCCTAATATTGTTGTTCCTGCTTCCTTACAGTATGAATATATCCAGATTTTGCATCGTGGTCACCCAGGTTCCAAATCTACCAAAAAAATGGCGAGAGGACCTAGTATTTTTGCCTTCACTAGCAAAAGACATTGATAAAGTACTTTCATCTTGTTCAGTGTGTAACAGTACTAAACCACATCTGCAAAAAGAACCACTTAAGCTAAGTCAAGTTCCTGAACTTCATTGGTCAACAGAAGCCACCGATACATTTGAGTGTAACAATCAGCATTACTTGGTATTGGTAGACTCTTATTCAAACTGGTTTGAGATTGATCTACTACTTAACCTAACGTCCATTGCTGTTATTACTAAGTTGAAACATCATTTCTCCATGGTAGTCCACACACAGTTATTTCTGACAATGGTACTCAGTTTACTAGTCAACTGTTTCAGAAATTTGCAAGATAATGGGACTTTGCACATGGTACTAGTAGTCCAGGATATCCACAGTCAAATGGTCTAGCTGAATGTGTAGTGTAGAGTGCAAAGCAATTAACCGAGAGGTCCAAGCGCGACAATACCGATGTCTATTTGAAACTACTTAATCTCAGAAACATACCCCGTGATGATAGACTTGGTTCACCCACTCAGAGACTTCTAGCTAGGCAAACCAGAAGAACATTGCCTATCAGTTCCAGTTTGTTGAGGCCTAAAGCAAAAAAAAAAAAACAATAGAACAATTAGAACCCAACTATACAAAAAGTGTTTTTTTGAGAAGTCCAGCTCTGACAAATCGAGCAGATTTGTTCATCTGTTGAAAGAGGGAGAGACAGTGAGGATACAAACGGCGAAAGGTTTCCACTGGATTAGTCAAGTTACAGGTATCTGTACCGAGCCGAGATCCTATTTTGCAGAATCTGAGGCTGTGGAGTACAGGAAAATTCACAGACATCTTCTTCCTGTATCAGAATCAATATTGCAGAATCCTTCCTGTAATACAGACTCTAGATTTTAGAGAAACCTAGACAGTGTTCCTGCTCCAGAACATGACTTAACTTATACTTCCATTTCTAATGATGTTCATGATGTCCTGAAAGTTGAACATTCCTCAGAGACAGCCCCAGTTGCTAAATCTGATTCTAGTTTCTGTGTCACACAATTTAGTCGTATTTCCAGACCTCGTGTGAAACACACAGTGACCTGGACTTAACTGTATAAATTTGTATTTACTTCTGTATAATTGCATGACCAAGAATTATTTATATTGACTGCATGTCAATGTCAATATTGCATGACTTATTTCTCAAAGAAGGAGGATGTAGAACAGAGTGTGTGTGCTGTGTCTTTTAGAAGCATTTCCCACCTTTCTAAGTTAGCATAGTCCAGTTTTCAGGCTAGTGCTGAATTCAGGGCTGTGTTACAAGTTTCTGAGTTGCCCATACCTTACTTGGATAGAAGGAAGTTTTTCTCTTCACTTTTGAGAGAGGAGAGCTTTGAGCAGCCTCTATGTCCCTGGAGGAGTGGTTCCAGCCCAGAAGTTAATAGTTTATTGGCCATTTTGAGCTAATTTCTATCTCTTTCATTTCCCTGCTATAAAAACTGTGTTTGCACAGTTTTTGCATGCCGAGCAGCGCAGGTTAGCTAGGGTTAAATTATTCCCGGCTCCACAAAGTCTCCTCTTCAGTTTTTCCCTTGAAACTAGCCTAACTCTCAACCTAAGTACTCAAAAAGCATCCTACAGCCCAGCACTTGCTCAGACCTAATAGCAAGCACTAATATACCCTGACACGTGATTGCCCAGCAGGGCAAGGCTCTTTATTCACCCCTCACCAACCAAGTGACTAAGCAGCTCATCCTACTATTCAGGCATGACCAAAGGGGAATTTCAGGTGTACTATCCAGTCCAGCTGGTGAATCTGGGTATCCTGAGACAATGTTACAACTGCCTCATGTACAAAGACAACCCTCTCCTCTTACCACAAAACACTAACATATGCGAGAGATGCAATTATACAGCCAAACTGGAGGCTAAGCCCTCTCCACCCAAGACTGGAACACACAGTCATGAGGAGAAGGTTAACACTTGCACCACACCTCCAGCCACACATAGACCTACTAAACCAGCACTGACAAACAATACACATAAATACACAAAATCATAATCGGAGGCTCTAAATAAAAACCTGCAAAAGCATCAGAGACCTCCAAAGCATACACCCAAACAACCTGCACCTCCCTTCACAAATCAGGCAACACATAAAACACAAAATGACTGTGCCACACAATCACAGCCCTTAAGGAAAAATAACATACCTAACACATTAGTAATAGGTGACTCTATAGTCAGGCACATTGATGTCCCACTCACTAGGCTGGACAAGAAGAAGGTTACTGTTAGCTGCCTGTCGGGTGCCAGGATCTGCCACATAACACAAGTATTCAGGTCACTCCAGAACAAGTACAAATATGAGGGTCTATATCAGTTCATCGAAATGTCTGAAGTTCGAACACCATATGTTTGAACTTCAAACCATGAATTGCACAAACATTGAAGTCTTAGAACAGCAATTTTTTTGCCAGGGAAAAAAATCGCTATTCCAAGAAATACACACACAACACAAGCACACCAAAAAAACATCAACACACATACACTAAATCCTGCATCTAACCCTACACTAAACTGTACATACACTACTACCTATCCACTTACCTTAACCCAAACACTTACCCTAATGTCCGTCACAATCGCACACTCACCTGACCCGTGCCCTAACCATAACGTTCACACAATCACATACTTACCTGAACCCATCCCGTAACTTCTCACCACAGTCCTGATAATCGCGAAGCCACAGAAATGGCCCACCGAATTCTTTTCCTGGGAAAGAATTTGGTGTTCCATGGCTTCGCGATTACACGATTACCAGTGTTCGAACTTTACAGTTCGGACATCTGGTATTCCATATTCAGCCATTTTGACGGACTGATATAGACCTCAAATATGACTCTGTCATTGTCCATGTTGGTGTTAATGACCTGAGATGTACCTCCCTGGACTACATGAAAAGAGACATGGAAGAGCTCTCTGATCATGTAGCCCAGGTGGGTATGACCCTGACCCTGAGAAGCATTCTGCCCTCACAAAGAATGATACCTCAGTATAAAGAAAAAAATGATCAATTGCAAGAACTGGCTAAGCTTCTGGTGTCATACAAAGGGGATCCAGTGCCTGTCAGCCTTGGATGACATGCTCGACAAGCCACGTTGCTTCGCAAGAGACAGCTTGCACCTGTCACCCCCTAGGCTTTCGAATACTGGTCAAGGCTTTTGCTGCCCCCATAGTGCCTTTTTTAGGCAAGGCTCAAAAGTCAAACCCACCTCTGTAAACAGCACAATTAACAAAAAAATGAGGATAATGCTACTCAATGCCAGGAGTTTAAATCTCAAAATGCACACACCCAAAGCACTCCTCAGTATGGAGAACGTCAACATCTGTGCAGTAACTGAAACCTAGTTCAAGGCTGCAGAGAGCGCCCTAGCTCTACTGGGCTACAACTCATACCACACGTTTCGGCCACAGAACACGGACTAAAACACAAATATTGGGGGTGTATCTATATTCATCAAGGATACCTACACCTCCAGGGTAGTGGCACAGCATGATACTTCTGAGTGCTGTGCAACTAACATCGGACAAATCTGCAATGCAAATTGTGGCTTGCTACAGATTACCCTCCATGACCCAGGACCACCACTGCACCTTTTTGGAGACACTGGAAAACATGAAGGTCCTACCAAACACCCTGATATTGGGTGATTTCAATTACCCTACCATTAACTGGGAAAACTACTCGAGTGCAAACTCCCAGGCCCAGCACTTCATGGAATTCATCAACTCAAATTCCCTGGATCAGCTGGTAAACTCCCCTACCAGAAGTGAAAACATATTGGACCTGGTCATCACCAACATGGGCGACAGGTGTTCCACACAGGAGGTCAACCCATCACTGGTTAGATCAGACCATAAACTAATCACTCTGGATGTCCACACCCCACCACCAACCCCAACTAAGGAAACCACAGTAAAAAACTTTTCTAAAGCAAACGTTACCTTATTTAAGACAGAGGCAGTAAGTTTCACAGCCTCCACGCTAAAGGATAACGCTGCCCAAGATGCAGAAACCTTTACAAATGCACTCTTTGAGCATCTATGAGGATGCATGGATCATGCCATCCCTAGCAAAACCAAGACTCACTCCTCTAAGAGAAGGAAAACAGTTTGGTGGACCCCTGCCATATACAGGCTATACAATAGAAGGAGGAAACTAGTTCAGAAAAAAAGCAAATCCCAAGAAGGAAAGACATCCCTGATCAGTATCAGTAAGAAACTAAGGTCCCTCATAAAATCATCCAAGGCTAACTTCGAAAGAAAAATAGCCAAGGATTTAAAAGATAACCGCAAAGCCTTCTTTAGCTATATTAAGAATCTAAGTGGCAAATCGCATATATGCACTGAACTATTGCAAAATAGCACAACATATACCGAACCTACTGATATTGCCAACATTCTGGCAGATAGATTCAGTGCATACTTCACCCCCTCCCACCCCCAAAAGGTTCCACAACAATACTGGAAAAGTGTAGTGTCCCAGAAATCACAGATGCACAGGTGAAAACAGCCCTTTCAAAAGCCAAAAACAGCATCAATGGGGCCAGATTGTGTACCGGGCTGTGTCTGGCACAATTACAAAATGAACTAACCCCCCCCCCCCATCTAAACACACTGTTCAACCTCAGCCTCTCTACAGGCTATGTGCCCATAGAATGGTGCACAGCAACAATTATTCCACTCCACAAAGGAGGGGCCACAACTGACCGTGGTAACTATTGCCCCATAAACCTGACTAGCCTGGTCTGCAAGGCTATGGAGCGCATCAACATGGAACTCATTACCAAAGACATTGAGAACCTCCAAACACTTGACCTGACTCAGTTCAGCTTTGTTAAGGGTGGATCATGCCTACTAAACCTGGATGAATTCTTCAAGACAATCACCAAGGCCATAGATGAGGGAAAGGTGGTTCACACAGCCTCCCTTGACCTTGTCAAAGCTTTTGACACTATTTCCCACTCGGGTATTACAGGAAAACTCACCAGCCTGAACATAAACCCCTACGTCACGAGATGAGTTGCCAACTAGCTTACAGACAGAACTCACACGGTAAGAATAGCGGGCTCCAGGTCTGACTCTAAACCAGTCACAAGTGGTGTCCCACAAGGCTCGGTCCTGGGACCCCTACTGTTTGGCATATACTTCTCAGATGTACAGGCAAACTAAGGAGGATTATGGCTAACCAAGTTTGCAGATGACTGCAAACTGGGAGCCATAATTGACTCTCCGGCTGACACGGACATCCTCCAAAAGGGCCTTACTGAGACGGACACCTAGTGTCAAAGTCATGGCCTCAAGCTAAATGCCAAAAAATGCATAGTCATCCCATTTGGGAAAAACAAAACACCATGAATTACCACATAGGTGGCAGCCCCCTTAATATAGAAGAGGTAATAAGAGATCTGGGGACCCAGGTAGATAGTAATCTCTCCCTTGACAATCATATTGCCAAAGTTGTTAGGAAATCCTTCTATGTGGCCCATCTAATTACTAAAAGGTTTGCATCTAGAAATAAAGAGGTTATAGTGCCCCTCTTCTTGTCACTCATCAGACCCATCATACAGTACAATGCCCCATTTGGGATGTACATCACAAGACACTTCCAACAGCTGGAAAGACCACAACATTACCTCACCAAGAGGATTACTGGCCTCAAATGTATGTCCTATGCAGCCTGACTGAAAAAACTCTGGCTATAGTCAGTGGCATATCGCTTACCCAGAGGTGATCTCTGCCTGACTTACAAAGCCATGTCCAACTCAGAATTGATGGACATGCTCCACCTAAAGAAATCAAAGTCATTGCGAGCCACACACTCTTGTGAGCTAAACCTTGCCACAACAATAAATAGAACATGCTGGAGAGATAGATTCCTGTCACAGAGACTCTGCATGCTTTGGAACAAAATTCCAAACTTCAATAGGCAGAGCCCCTCACTAACACTCTTCAAGAAAAACCTTGAAGAGTGGATACGTAACAGAAAATAACCCCTGGGATCACTTCATTGGCTCTGCTTGACAGAGGATCAGTTAATTAATCAATGGGGTGGCAAAAGCCGACACACTCTGGCTAGGCTTATAAATGCCCTCGGGCAGATAGCCTAGTACCTGCCTATGAACCTATGAACCTATAAGGCCTGAATGTGCATATATAAATAGTGAGCACGTGCTATACTCAGTGCCATTTTGAGAGTGCAGCCAGAGAGTGAACATGTATGAGTGTAATAGCTAGTTTGTTTATAAGTTTACCTGTTAAAGTATTAAGCCTCAATCCTGATGTGTTTGTACATAATAAAGCTGCTTGAACAGAACCCACAAAGTCTCGTCTATTGTGTCCTGACTAGACGAGTGAGACTGACCAGCAACCTCTAATCACTGTTTTGAAAAAGCCAATGCACACAGCTTCTGCTAGATTGCAACACATATTAAAACTGCAGAAGTACAATTTCAGTCTCGTCTACACAAAAGGCAGACTGCTTTATCTGCGGATACTTTATCCTGATCACCCAGAAAAAACACTGAAGAGCATGAGAAAGAGAAACCTGCTTTTGATGTCATGAAAGTAAGACATTTTTCTTCCACACATCTTGATGAGCTTAGAACTCACACAGCTTCAGAAGCAAGTCTCCAGAAGCTCAACCACTTTATCAGTCGAGGATGGCCTTCAAAGCAATCTTAGTGGATGTGCAGCAGTTTTTCCTTACAGAGATGAAATTTTGTCAGACAATGGTATCATCAGGAAAGGTCCAAAAGTGATTGCTTCAAAATCCTTGCAAAAAGAGTATATTAAGATCTTGCCTCGTGGTCACCCAAGAACCGACTCTACCAAAAGAAGGGCTAGAGGACAAGTATTTTGGCCTTATGTGCCAAAAGACATTGAGAAGGTGCTTTCATCTTAGTCTGCTTATAATAGTACAAAGCCACTTCAACAAAAAAAAACACTTGACTTAAGCCAGGTTTCTGATCTACCTTGGTCGACAGTAGCTACAGATATTTTCAAATGGAATGGTCAGCATTACTTGGTATTAGTAGACTCTTATTCAAATTGGTTTGAGAATGACCTACTTCCTAACCTAACGTCCAATACTGTCATTAAGAGGAGACATTCAGGTACATATGACATTTAAAGACCACTACCTCCGGGAATGTTTGGGGTTATCAAAGAGTAGCAGCAAATCATCAGACAACTTGTGTAGGATGTTATGAAGGAATGAGATATGTACTAATTGGTGCTGAGAGTGAGTAAATGATACCCGAAACAGGCTACCAAATTATTTTAAAGCAAGCAGTAGTTCAGATATTCTTAATAACAACTTGGGCACTTATTATGGAAATTATTATTTTGGTATACTGGCAGGCAAGAAGGGCATTATATTGTCCATACATGAAATATTTGTATGTATGTAAATATTTGTATGCAAAACATCTGAACAAACCCAGCAGTTAGGATGAACAAGGGCAGTCTTAAAAAGTAGCCCTAATTCACTTTAAATGTACATATATTTTCTTAAACATGCATTTTCTAAAAAATAAGTATTTAACCCTAATACCTGGATTTAGTGAGTGACTGTTGTCCCCAGTGATTTACCAGAAAAATCAAACATTTTTGGAGAGCAGAGTAAACATGTGAGGAAAAATCATGTACATTATGGAAAAAATCAGGGACAGTTTAGAGGAGAGGGTGGGGGGTAGTGGCTGGGTTGTACTCCAACAGAGGGTGGGGGGTAGTGGCTGTGTTGCACTGCAGGAGAGGGTGGGTGGTTGTGGCTGAGTTGGACTGCAGGAGAGGGTGGGGGTAGTGGCTGGGTTGCACTGCAGGGGGGGTGGGGGTAGTGGCTGAGTAGCACTTGCAGGAGAGGGTGGGGGTAGTGGCTGGGTTGCATTGCAGGAGAGGGTGGCTGGGTTGCACTGCAGGAGATGGTGGGGGTAGTGGCTGGGTGGCATTGCAGGAGAGGATGGGAGTAGTGGCTGGGTTGCATTGCAGGAGAGGGTTGGGGGTAGTGGATGGGTTGCACTGCAGGAGAGGGAGGGGGTAGTTGCTGGGTTGCACTGCAGGAGAGTGTGGGGTAGTGGCTAGGTTGCAATGCAGGCGAGGGTGGGGGTAGTGGCTGGTTGCACTGCAGGAGAGGGTGGGGGTTGTGGCTGGGTTGCAGTGCAGGGGAGGGTGGGGGTAGTGGCTGGTTGCACTGCAGTAGAGGGTGGAGGTAGTGGCTGGTTGCACTGCAGGAGAGGGTGGGTGGGTGGTAGTGGCTGGTTGTACTGCAGGAGAGAGTGGGGTAGTGGCTGTTTGCACTGCAGGAGAGGGTGGGTGGTAGTGGCTGGTTGCACTGCAGGAGAAGGTGGGGGTAGTGGCTGGTTGCACTGCAGGAGAGGGTGGGGGTAGTGACTGGGTTGCACTGCAGGAGAGGGCAGGGGGTAGTGACTGGGTTGCACTGCAGGAGAGGGCAGGGGGTAGTGACTGTGTTGCAATGCAGGAGAGGGCAGGGGGTAGTGGCTGGGTTGCAATGCAGGAGAGGGCAGGGGGTGGTGGCTGGGTTACACTACAGGAGAGGGTGGGGGTAGTGGCTGGGTTGCACTGCAGGAGAGGGTGGGGGGTAGTGGCTGGGTTGCACTGCAGGAGAGGGTGTGGGTAGTGGCTGGGTTGCAATGCAGGGGAGTGTGGGGGTAGTGGCTGGGTTGCAATGCAGGAGAGGGTGGGGGTAGTGGCTGGGTTGCACTGCAGGAGAGGGTGGGGGTAGTGGTTGGGTTGCATTGCAGGAGAGCGTGGGGGTATTGGCTGGGTTACACTGCAGGAGAGGGCGGGGGTAGTGGCTGGGTTGCATTGCGGGAGGGGGTGGGGGTAGTGGCTGGGTTGCACTGCAGGAGATGGCGGGGGGTAGTGGCTGGGTTGCAATGCAGGAGAGGGTGGGGGTAGTGGCTGGGTTGCAACGCAGGAGACGGTGGGGGTAGTGGCTGCGTTGCACTGCAGGAGAGGGTAGGGGTAGTGGCTGGGTTGCAATGCAGGAGAGGGTGGGGGTAGTGGCTGGTTGCACTGCAGGAGAGGGTGGGTGGTTGTGGCTGGTTACACTGCAGGAGAGGGTGGAGGTAGTGGCTGGTTTGCAATGTAGGAGAGGGTTGGGGTAGTGGCTGGGTTGCACTGCAGGAGAGGGGGGTAGTGGCTGGGTTGCACTGCAGGAGAGGGTGGGGGTAGTGGCTGGGTTGCACTGCAGGAGAGGGTGGGGGTAGTGGCTGGGTTGCACTGCAGGAGAGGGTGGGGTAGTGGCTGGGTTGCACTGCAGGAGAGGGTGGGGTAGTGGCTGGTTGCACTGCAGGAGAGGGTGGGTGGTAGTGGCTGGTTGCACTGCAGGAGAGGGTGGGGGTAGTGGCTGGTTGCACTGCAGGAGAGGGTGGGGGTAGTGGCTGGTTGCACTGCAGGAGAGGGTGGGGGGTAGTGGCTGGGTTGCACTGCAGGAGAGGGTGGGTGATTGTGGCTGGTTGCACTGCAGGAGAGGGTGGGGTAGTGGCTGGGTTGCACTGCAGGAGGGTGGGGGTAGTGGCTGGGTTGCACTGCAGGAGAGGGGGATAGTGGCTGGTTACACTGCAGGAGAGGGTGGAGGTAGTAGCTGGTTTGCAATGTAGGAGAGGGTTGGGGTAGTGGCTGGGTTGCACTGCAAGAGAGGGTGGGGTCGTGGCTGGTTGCACTGCAGGAGAGGGTGGGGAGTAGTGGCTGGTTGCACTGCAGGAGAGGGTGGGGGTACTGGCTGGTTGCACTGCAGGAGAGGGTGGGGGTAGTGGATGGTTGCACTGCAAGAGGTGGTTGCAGTGCAGGAGAGGGTTGGGGGTAGTGGCTGGGTTGCACTGCAGGAGAGGGTAGGCTAGTGGCTGGTTGCACTGCAGTAGAGGGTGGGGGAAGTGGCTGGTTGCACTGCAGGAGAGGGTGGGGGTAGTTGCTGGTTGCACTGCAGGAGAGGGTGGGGGGTAGTGGCTGGGTTGCACTGCAGGAGAGGGTGGGGTAGTTGCTGCTTGCACTGCAGGAGAGGGTGGGGTGTTGTGGCTGTTTGCACTGAAGGAGAGGGTGGGGGGGTAGTGGCTGGTTGCACTGCAGGAGAGTGTGTGGGGTAGTGGTTGGTTGCACTGCAGGAAAGAGTGGACGGTAGTGGCTGGTTGCACTGCAGGAGAGGGTGGGGTAGTGGCTGGTTGCACTGCAGGAGAGGGTGGGGGTAGTGGCTGGTTGCACTGCAGGAGAGGGTGGGGGTAGTGGCTGGTTTCACTGCAGGGGAGGGGGGTGGTAGTGGCTGGTTGCACTGCAAGAGAGGGTGAGGGTAGTGGCTGGGTTGCTCTGCAGGAGAGGGTGGGGGTAGTGGCTGGTTGCACTGCTGGATAGGGTTGGGGTAGTGGCTGGTTGCACTGGAGGAGATGGTCGGGGTAGTGACTGGTTACACTGCAGGAGAGGGTGGGGGTAGTGGCTGGGTTGCAGTGCAGGAGAGGGTGGGGGTAGTGGTTGGGTTGCTCTGCAGGACAGGGTGGGGGTAGTGGCTGGTTGCACTGCAGGAGAGGGTGGGGGTAGTGGCTGGTTGCATTGGAGGAGAGGGTCGGGGTAGTGGCTGGTTGCACTGCAGGAGAGGGTGGGGGTTTGTGCCTGGTTGCACTGCAGTAGAGGTTGGGTGGTTGTAGCTGGTTGCACTGCAGGAGAGGGTGGGTGGTAGTGGCTGGTTACACTGCAGGAGAGGGTAGGGGTAGTGGCTGGTTGCACTGCAGTAGAGGGTGGGGGGTTGTAGCTGGTTGCACTGCAGGAGAGGTTGGGGGTAGTGGCTGGGTTGCACTGCAGGAGAGGGTGGGGGTAATGGCTGGTTGCACTGCAAGAGAGGGTGGGGGTAGTGGCTGGTTGCACTGCAGGAGAGGGTGGGGGTAGTGGCTGTTTGCACTGCAGGAGAGGGTGGGGGTGGTGGCTGGTTGCACTGCAGGAGAGGGTGGGCAAAGTGGCTGGGTTGCACTGCAGGAGAGGTGGGGTAGTGGCTGGTTGCACTGCAGGAGGAGTGGGGTAGTGGCTGGTTGCACTGCAGGAGAGGTGGGGTAGTGGCTGGTTGCACTGCAGGAGAGGGTGGGGTAGTGGCTGGTTGCACTGCAGGAGAGGGGTGGTGGCTGGTTGCACTGCAGGAGAGGGTGGGGTAGTGGCTGGTTGCACTGCAGGAGAGGTGGGGTAGTGGCTGGTTGCACTGCAGGAGAGGGTGGGGGGTAGTGGCTGGTTGCACTGCAGGAGAGGGTGGGGTAGTGGCTGGGTTGCACTGCAGGAGAGGGTGGGGGTAGTGGCTGGTTGCACTGCAGGAGAGGTGGGGTGGTAGTGGCTGCTTGCACTGCAGGAGAGGGTGGGGGTAGTGGCTGGGTTGCACTGCAAGAGAGGGTGGGGTAGTGGCTGGTTGCACTGCAGGAGAGGGTGGGGGTAGTGGCTGGTTGCACTGCAGGAGAGGGTGGGGGTTAGTGGCTGGGTTGCACTGCAGGAGAGGGTGGGGTAGTTGCTGCTTGCACTGCAGAAGAGGGTGGGGGTAGTGGCTGGTTGCACTGCAGGAGAGGGTGGGGTAGTGGCTGGTTGCACTGCAGGAGAGGGTGGGGTAGTGGCTGGTTGCACTGCAGGAGAGGGTGGGGTAGTGGCTGGTTGCACTGCAGGAGAGGGGGGGGGAGTGGCGGGTTGCACTGCAGGAGAGGGTGGGGGTTGTGGCTGGTTGCACTGCAGGAGAGGTGCGGGATTGTGGCTGGTTGTTCGGCAGGAGAGGGGGGGGTGGTGGTTGCTTGCACTGCAGGAGAGGTGGGGTAGTGGCTGGTTGCACTGCAGGAGAGGGTGGGGGTAGTGGCTGGTTGCACTGCAGGAGAGGGTGGGGGTTGTGGCTGGTTGCACTGCAGGAGACGGTGCGGGATTGTGGCTGGTTGTTCGGCAGGAGAGGGTGAGGATAGTGGCTGGTTGCACTGCAGGAGAGGGTGGGGGTTGTGGCTGGTTGCACTGCAGGAGAGGGTGGGGGGTTGTGGCTGGTTGCACTGCAGGAGAGGGTGGGGTTGTGGCTGGTTGCACTGCAGGAGAGGGTGGGGGTAGTGGCTGGTTGCACTGCAGGAGAGGGTGGGGGTTGTGGCTGGTTGCACTGCAGGAGAGGGTGGAGGTAGTGGTTGGTTGCACTGCAGGAGAGGGTGGGGGGTTGTGGCTGGTTCCACGGCAGGAGAGGGTGGGGTTTGGCTGGTTGCACTGCAGGAGAGGGGGGGGGTTGTGGCTGGTTGCACCGCAGGATAGGGTGAGGGTAGTGGCTGGTTGCACTGCAGGAGAGGGTGGGGGTAGTGGCTGGTTGCACTGCAGGAGAGTTGGGGGGTAGTGGCTGGTTGCACTGCAGGAGAGGGTGGGGTAGTGGCTGGTTGCACTGCAGGAGAGGGGGGTAGTGGCTGGTTGCACTGCAGGAGAGGGTGGGGGTTAGTGGCTGTTTGCACTGCAGCAGAGGGTGGGGGTGGTGGCTTGTTGCACTGCAGGTGAGGGTGGGGGTAGTGGCTGGGTTGCACTGCAGTAGAGGGTGGGGGTAGTAGCTGGTTGCACTGTAGGATATGGTGGGGGTAGTGGCTGGTTGCACTGCAGGAGAGGGTGCGGGTAGTGGCTGGCTGCACTGCAGGAGAGGGTGGGGTTAGTGGCTGGTTGCACTGCAGGAGAGGGTGGGGGTAGTGACTTTGTTGCACTACAGGAGAGGGTGGGGGTGGTGGTTGGTTGCACTGCAGGAGAGGATGGGGGTAGTGGCTGGTTGCTCTGCAGGAGAGGGTGGGAATTGTTGCTGGTTGCACTGCAGGAGAGGTTGGGGGGTTGTGGCTGGTTGCACTGCAGGAGAGGGTGGGGTAGTGGCTGGTTGCACTGCAGGAGAGGGTGGGGGTAGTGGCTGGGTTGCACTGCAGGAGAGGTTGGGGTAGTGGCTGGTTGCACTGCAGGAGAGGGTGGGGGTAGTGGCTGGGTTGCACTGCAGGAGAAGGTGGGGTAGTGGCTGGTTGCACTGCAGGAGAGGGTGAGGGTAGTGGCTGGTTGCACTGCAGGAGTGGGTGGGGGTTGTGGCTGGTTGCACTGCAGGAGTGGGTGGAGGTAGTGACTGGTTGCACTGCCGGAGAGGCTGGGGGGTAGTGGCTGGGTTGCACTGCAGGAGAGGGTGGGGGTAGTGGCTGGTTGCACTGCAGGAGATGGTGGGGGTTGTGGCTGGTTGCACTGCAGGAGAGGGTGGGGGTTGTGGCTGGTTGCACTGCAGGAGAGGTTGGGAGTTAGTGGCTGGGTAGCACTGCAGGAGAGGGTGGGTGGTTGTGGCTGGTTGCACTGCAGGAGAGGGTGCGGGATTGTGGCTGTTTGCACTGCAGGAGAGGGTGGGGGTTGTGGCTGGTTGCACTGCAGGAGAGGGTGGGGCTTGTGGCTGGTTGCACTGCAGGAGAGGGTGGGGGTTGTGGCTGGTTGCACTGCAGGAGAGGGTGGGGCTTGTGGCTGGTTGCATTGCAGGAGAGGGTGGGGGTTGTGG